>NW_027663434.1:0-2500 GCF_963989245.1 Nansenia antarctica
CTTCCAAACCATGTCCATGTCACTTTCCTCTCCACCTTTCCTTGCTCACTCTCTCTTCCTTCCCCCCTCCCTCCCCTCCTCTCTCCCCTCCCTCCCTCCCCCTCCTCTCCCTCCACAGGGTTATCTTTGGGGTTAGCTGATGTGTGAGTGTGTGTCAGGGAGGCAGCTACTGTGTGTGTGTGTGTGTGTGTGTGTGTGTGTTTGACCAAAGCCTTCTCATACACTGGCCAGAGATGCACTCTTCTCTTTGCTCTCCTCCTCTCATCCCTCTGTTCCTCTGAACCTCCAACCGTGAGGGAGCCAATGGGCTTCTCCGCTCCCCCACACCTCCCTCCCTCCCTCCCTCCCTCTCTCTCTCCCTCCCTCCCTCCCTCCCTCCCTCCCTCCCTCCATCCCTCCCTCCCTCTCTCTCTCCCTCCCTCCCTCCCTCTCTCTCTCCCTCCCTCCCTCCCTCCCTCCATCCCTCCCTCCCTCCTCTCTCTCTCCCTCCCTCCCTCCTCCCTCTCTCTCTCCCTCCCTCCCTCCATCCCTCCCTCCCTCTCTCTCTCCCTCCCTCCCTCCCTCCCTCCATCCCTCCCTCCCTCCTCTCTCTCTCCCTCCCTCCCTCCCTCTCTCTCTCCCTCCCTCCCTCCCTCCCTCTCTCTCCCTCCCTCCCTCTCTCTCTCCCTCCCTCCCTCCCTCCCCCACACACCTCCCTCCCTCCCTCCCTCCCCCCCACACCTCCCTCCTCCCTCCCCCCCACACCTCCCTCCCTCCCTCCCTCCTCATTGATTTGGTTTCATCTCCCCAGATTAAAGCCTCACCAACTCCACAACCTGCCAGTCTATTGATATATTGGACTTGTGCCATAACGGTGTTCTACCAAGAGCTCCCTTTGAAGAGAGCTGACATACACTGTATACACACACACACACACACGCAGTGAGGCACACACACACACACACACACACACACACGCAGTGAGACACACATGCTGTGTGTGTACGTGGGATCACACGCTCACAGGAACCCTTACACAAACACAAACACACACTTGTTGACATAGAGAAAGATAGGCTCTCCAGTTATAAACAGCGCGGTCTCACACTCCGTCATTCAGCAGATGAAACGCACTGGGAACCTTTCATCACCACGCCTTGGTATTAACCACCTAGCCCAACACAGGAACACAGAGACAGAGGGACACAGAGACAGAGGGACACAGGAACACAGAGACACAGAGAGACACAGAGACACAGAGACACAGAGACACAGAGAGACACAGAGACACAGAGACACAGAGACACAGGAACACAGGGTCACAGAAATTGAAAACTAACTCCAGGGAGCATTTAGCTCTGTGTAGTTCACCCCGCCATAAATTCCCAGTTAATTAAATATTCTGAGGGAGCAGAGTGTATAACTTTAGAGGGAGGGAGGGGGGGAGGGATGGAGGGAGAGAGAGAGATTTGAATAGATTTTTTTTTTCTGTGCCAATTGTGCAGATCCTTTTTACTGGCCAAGAAAGGAGGAGGTAAAGAAAGAAGAGTTATTATTACAACCTCCGGTCGTAAAACCTTACTGACCTGACCGGTGAGAACTGGACGACTTTGTCATTATTTTATTATTACCTACGGAGATGTTCTGGTAATGACTCCATCCCCCTGCTCCCCTTGTAACTGAGCCCATTCACACAGGGCTGATGAATCCAGTAATAATGCGATGGGAGATAAGGGGTGAAGGCCGTCCGTACAAATCGACCAGATAGGAGGTGTAAGATGACTTGATTCGCTCCTTTCACAAAACTTAATTTGAAAACGGGCTCCTTTCTTAACACTAGAACAGCCGTGGGTGGGGGGGGGTCCTTTGGACCCTGTGAGGAAAACATGTTTTACATCTTTGCACTCAATCACATTTCAGGACCCTCCTTTCATGACTTGTCCTAGATACAGTATGTGCGTTCTACCACCCAGTATCCTTACATTTTCAAAACAACATCAGGATAATAAGATAGTATGAAGCTATTGTGCAGTGTTTCTGTGTAGGAGGCAGGCTAATTTACAAGACGGCCAACTAGTGGTCCGAAGGTCATTGTCATTGGCTCAATTCTTGACGTCACAACAAGGCTTCATTCAGTAGCCAATCACAATCAGCCCTTGTGTGTTTAACAGCAAGGAGGATATATCCAGTAAGAGTACATTTGTGTCAAAATATCAACAATCGTTCTGAAGTAGTTAGCTGTCTGATCTCACTACTCGTACACGGCTACCACCACCCCTTCTGGTGGTTGGCATTGTTGTGTTCGCTAGCTAGCGTAATTGAATGTGGCGTTTGTTTTTGTTCTCGTGAAGGGCAGTGACCCTGCCTGTCAGCCAATCAGCAGTGACCTGCCTGTCAGCCAATCACGGCTGTGACCTGCCTGTCAGCCAATCACGGCTGCCAAACATGAATATTAATGGTTTATGGAAGACTCTCTTGATAAAACACATCCATGGAGCAGTGACTGATGACTACCTCCCTC
>NW_027663433.1:0-42500 GCF_963989245.1 Nansenia antarctica
TCCAGCTGTGTCACTCACAGCACAGTAACATTCCACTCCATGGAATGGAAAAGCAGTGGGATCACCAGCGCCCTCATGTGGACAACATCATAACCTGCAGCCTGCCACCTGGGTGCACTGATACTGTAGCTACAAGGAGGAAACTAGACTCTCAAACAGTCTGGATAGAATAATGAGGGGGACATACGTTTTATTCCATGAATATAGCAGGCATACAATTACCATTGTACGCCTGCCTGCCTGCCTGCCTGTGTCCCTCTATCCATCCGTCTGCCTGCCTCCTTGTCTGTCTGCCTGTCTGTCTGTCTGTCTGTAACCCAGATCATCAAAACTGTCACGCCCTCCACCCACCTCCCCTGGCTGTGTGCGTTAGCGTGCTGCAGGTAGGCCTGGAACAATTCCCCATACTAAACCGAGGGAACGAATTACTAAACCGAGGGAACGGATTCACACATCAAATACATTTTTTCTACCATATGACCCCAGGGGGGCTCCGTAAGATCCAAACAATCTATTGGATAAGTCATGTACAGACATGCACTGCAATACTAACCCAGCACTGCTGTCAGTGTATCAGTGTAGCTGTTTCTTGTATTTATGCATGAGTTAACATCATTCATTTATTTATTGGCGCATTTCAGCTGTGTGAGGCATGCAATGTTTAGCTTGAATTTAGCTCAGGCGCATTGACTAAAGGGGTCCTCCCAGAGACGTAACCATGGCGATGACACCTCCCAGAGACGTAACCATGGCGATAACAAAACCTCTAGCATGTTTACCCACAACGTCACTCACTTAGTCTAATATTTTATTGTAATTAAGGTGTTTTCTCTTTTTTATAGAGCTGCATTTTATACAGTGAATCACAGTGAATTTGTGGGAAAGCCTCACTGAGTTAACAGAGGGAATTCTGGGTAAAACAGTTCTTTACCAGAATGTTCAGAAGCTGAAAACCTTCACAAACAACAGAAGAGACTCTTCACACAGTTGGACTTTGGTTTATTTATTGTCAGTGTCCTCTAACCATAACAATAACTAATATGAACTACCGTATTTTCCGCACTATAAGGCGCACTTAAAAGCCTTTAATTTTCCAGTCAGCTGTGAATCACCGCAGGTCCTTGACGCTTGTTGCAAAAATGGATGACGAACGGCTGATACTTGAGGTAGAAAAATATATTTTTTTGACGTTGACGGTGACAACGCTCAGGTGGAGCATGGACAACGGGAAGTTGACACAACACCGATGGAGAGGTGACGCAACGCAGTAGGTGGAGCTTGGGCGTAACGCAACCCCAGTCAAACGTTTGACTGCAGTATCTTCTATTCTATGCGCCTTATAATCCGGTGCGCCCTGTATATGAAAACAGTTCTAAAATAGGCCATTCATTGAAGGTGCGCCTTATAATCCGGTGCGCCTTATAGTGCGGAAAATACGGTAGTCCTCTAACCCTAACAATAACTAATATGAACTAGTCTTAGTTAGTTTTATTATTCATGAACAAGGCTGTGATGTCATCTGTGATGTCATCTGGTTCCTGCCTCTCCTCCACTCCCATTAGATCCTCTCCAGGTATTGGGCCAATCAGAGATGAGTGTAGGTGGAATCTCCAGTCTGGGGGGGCGTGTCCGTCTGTCCTCCTGGAAGACCAATCAGATCCAGAATAACAATCAGTGATTCATTGTCCTGCAGTCAACCTGTCAGTCAACCTGTCAGTCAACCTGTCAAACCTGTCAGTCAACCTGTCAGTCAACCTGTCAGTCAACCTGTCAGTCAACCTGTCAGTCAACCTGTCAGTCAACCTGTCAGTCAACCTGTCAAACCTGTCAGTCAACCTGTCAGTCAACCTGTCAGTCAACCTGTCAGTCAACCTGTCAGTCAACCTGTCAAACCTGTCAGTCAACCTGTCAGTCAACCTGTCAAACCTGTCAGTCAACCTGTCAGTCAACCTGTCAAACCTGTCAGTCAACCTGTCAGTCAACCTGTCAGTCAACCTGTCAGTCAACCTGTCAGTCAACCTGTCAAACCTGTCAGTCAACCTGTCAGTCAGCTGCTGGGGTTTGGTATGTTATGCTCTAGGGTTAGGGGTCAGAGCCATAGACGGTGACCCTGGAGCAATTTAGGGGTTCAGTGCCTTGCTCAAGGACACATCGACATGTGGCCAGTCGGGGTTTGAACCTTGAACCTTGAGACCATTTGACACCAGCTCCTCCTGAGCCACAGCCACCTCTAATACATACAGCTGCCCCTAATATACTATAATATCATTATTTACTAACCTAATATACTATAATATCATTATTTACTAACCTAATATACTATAATATCATTATTTACTAACCTAATATACTATAATATCATTATTTACTAACCTAATATACTATAATATCATTATTTACTAACCTAGTATACTATAATATCATTATTTACTAACCTAATATACTATAATATCATTATATTAACCTTATATATTATAATATCATTATTTACTAACCTAATATACTATAATATCATTATATATTATGAATGAATGAATGAATGAATGAATGGTCTTTATTGTCATTGATATAGTACAGGTACCAAACAATGAAATTTGGGAGGGGGGGCTCCCCTGGTGCTAGGAGAAAAAAAAAATAAAAACAAGAAGGGAAAAAGAGCTGGTTTACATAAATAAAGGCTATGTACACTATCCACTATACTATACTATACAAATAAAACACTGTGCTGTACTCTATGCTATGCTATACCTATTCTAACAGTTCCTATTCTCTGAACCTTATGTACCCGAGGGTTGTCATATTGCACATAGTGTTATTGCACATTCATTTAAAGTGTCGCAGTTTGCAGGTTTGAAATGTACACAGTTGTGTTTCAGTATTACACTTGATTTCAATCTAGTAGCTGCCATCAATTTGTCTAGATTGTCCAGGGCCTAGAACCTAGTATAGGTATATTATTAACCTAATATACTATAATATGATACTATAATATCATTATATATTAACCTAATATACTATAATATCATTATATTAACCTAATATATTATAATATCGGTTATAGAGATCACACAAATTCATTATTCTTAAAATCAAAAACATTAAGGGCCGGTTTCACAGACAAGGCTTAAGCCTAATCCTAGACTAAAAAACATCTTCAATGGAGATTTTACATTGAAAGTGTGATTTAGTCCAGGACTAGGCTTAAGCCTTGTCTCTGAAACCGGCCCTAAAATTCACAGATCTACCAACACAGCACAAATAATGTATAAAGCAAATAACAACCTACTCCCTGGGAATATTCAAAAATTGTTTTTTGATAGAGTTGGGAGTTACAATTTGAGGGGGGAGTTACATTTAAAACATATTTGTGTACGTACAACGTTAAAACGTTTTTGTATTTCTATATGTGGAGTGAAGCTGTGGACCGGATTGAGTGTGGAGCTAAAGCGGTGTCCAAGCATGACCCAGTTCAAAAAGCGGTATAAAAACATGGTTTTCACCAGGTACGAGGAGGAAGAAGGGCTTTGATAGTCACCAGGGCCCTATTCCACGAAGCACGATTATCTTCTAATCCGCGATAATGTTCTAATTGGCGATAATTTTATCTTGCGTTCGGTTCCATCAATGTGGCTCAAATAATTCGCTGTTTGATTGCTATGCAACCTAGCCTCCCGAGTTATTCTGGTCGCGAGCAGGCTAAGAGGTTGGTTTAGGTAATACGTGCGTCAAAATTGTCTCAAAATTGTCTCATGAAACTATATCCTGAACGACAGTTCAGTTAATATTTCTTTAAGGAAATATTAGTTCCCACTTTTTACGAGATAGATAGACAGTTTGACTGTGTGATAGATAGATAATTTGATATTTTGAAAGTGTGATCGATCGATAGATAGTTTGATTGTGTGATAGATAACTTGATATTTTGAAAGTGTGATAGATACGTAGATCGATAGATAAATAAATTAAAAAGTGTAAAAAAATAAAATAAAATAGGTACGTGAATCAACTTGCATTGCCGTCATTACAGTGGTGAGGTTGGCGCAGTGGTTAAGGCAGCCAGCTAGAGTTCCAAAGGCTGCGGGTTTGAGACTTGGTTTAACTTAACTTAACTTTTTTTTACATTTAACCGAAGCCTTCATGCAAATCGATTTACTATATATATATATATATATATATATATATATATATATATATCTGTCTAAGTGAATCATCTATCCATCAGTAATCATAAGAAAAAATAATCTATGCCAAATCCAGGGTCCAGTGAAGAACATAATT
The DNA here is from genome assembly GCF_963989245.1 of Nansenia antarctica. NCBI lineage: Eukaryota > Metazoa > Chordata > Actinopteri > Argentiniformes > Microstomatidae > Nansenia > Nansenia antarctica. The sequence continues at coordinate 4,279 of NW_027663433.1, forward strand.
TACTCAGAAAGGCTTCAAACACCATTGTAATCGTGTCAGTTCTTGTGAATTAGCCTGCACCATCATTTTATAGCCTATATACTTAGTATTACTATATTTTATATGAGATTTTAGATTAGATTCAGACAACGAAATGCAATAAAAAGTGTGTCTGAAGAGGGATTTGAACCACCGTCTTAAAAAGACGAATAAATACCACGGCAGCGGTCAATACCACTAGGCCATCGTGACGATATGTCGATTTATAGCCTGCTGCTGATATCAGCACAGTAGTAAATATTCATTAATTAAAATAAGAACATAACAATAACTGGGGCTAGTATGACCTACGCATTTAATCGGTCAGCAATTTCTAGCCAAACCATTTCCCTCGCCTTGTTAATTGCGGCAGTATTACACTATTTTACATCTTATTTGTCGTCTTCATAAAGATCAATCTTCATTTCGACAGTTTGACTCTTCGGGGCTCTTTATGTCTGCGTGCACGCGCCCATATCGAGGATTTCTAAGCCGGTGTTCTGTGAACACTGATGACACAAGCCTGATCCTCGTTCGAGGAATCACCTGAGGCATGAATTCCAATCCCGAGTTGCCTGATCGCCGCATTTATTTCAATCGCCGATATACTAATCCACTTTAGTGGAACGGCCCGCAGGTTATTTCACAGATTATTTGTTTATTTACATTATCTGTTTTCTATTGTTGGTAAATATGTAAATACGTAAATAAATTTGATTTAATTTAAAAAATATTACATTAACATTGAAGTCAACTGCAGATTATTAATTATTAATCTCTGAGTATTGGAGAAGGGGTAGGATTAAATAAGCTTATGCTTCTTCCTACTCCTTTTCGGACATGTTAAGTAAATAGTGATTTTTTTTGTTTTGTTTTTTCTTGTTTTTTGTTGTTATAACTATTTTCTTTTTGATCTTGTCTTTGCTATTTTAGTTTTTCATATGTTCGAAATAAAGCTTTCATTCATTCATATCTATACTATAATATCATTATATATTAACCTAATATACTATAATATCATTATTTACTAACCTAACATACTATAATATCTCCTTATGGATTAACTCCTTATGTGTGGAGAGGAGAGAAAAGGAGGAGAGGAAAGGAGGAGAGGAAAGGAGGAGAGGAGGAGAGGAAAGGAGGAAAGGAAAGGAGAGGAAAGGAGGAGAGGAAAGGAAAGGAGGAGAGGAAAGGAGGAGAGGAAAGGAGGAGAGGAAAGGAGGAGAGGAAAGGAGGAGAGGAAAGGAGGAGAGGAGGAGAGGAAAGGAGGAGAGGAAAGGAGGAGAGGAGAGGAGGAGAGGAAAGGAGGAGAGGAAAGGAGGAGAGGAAAGAAGGAAAGGAGGAGAGGAGAGGAGGAGAGGAAAGAAGGAGAGGAAAGGAGGAGAGGAAAGGAGGAGAGGAAAGGAGGAGAGGAGAGGAGGAGAGGAAAGGAGGAGAGGAAAGGAGGAGAGGAAAGGAGGAGAGGAAAGGAGGAGAGGAGAGGAGGAGAGGAGAGGAGGAGAGGAAAGGAGGAGAGGAAAGGAGGAGAGGAAAGGAGGAGAGGAAAGGAGGAGAGGAAAGAAGGAGGAAAGGAGGAGAGGAAAGAAGGAGAGGAAAGGAGGAAAGGAGGAGAGGAAAGAAGGAGAGGAAAGAAGGAGAGGAAAGGAGAGGAGAGGAAAGGAGGAGAGGAAAGGAGGAGAGGAAAGGAGGAGGAAAGGAGGAGAGGAAAGGAGGAGAGGAAAGGAGGAGAGGAAAGGAGGAGAGGAAAGGAAAGGAGGAGAGGAAAGGAGGAGAGGAAAGGAAAGGAGGAGAGGAGAGGAAAGGAGGAGAGGAAAGGAGGAGAGGAGAGGAAAGGAGGAGAGGAAAGGAGGAGAGGAGGAGAGGAAAGGAGGAGAGGAAAGGAGGAGAGGAGGAGAGGAGGAGAGGAGGAGAGGAAAGGAGGAGAGGAAAGGAGGAGAGGAAAGGAGGAGAGGAGAGGAGAGGAGAGGAGGAGGAAAGGAGGAGAGGAAAGGAGGAGAGGAAAGGAGGAGAGGAAAGGAGGAGAGGAGAGGAGGAGAGGAGAGGAGGAGGAAAGGAGGAGAGGAAAGAAGGAAAGGAGGAGAGGAAAGGAGGAGAGGAGGAGAGGAGAGGAAAGGAGGAGAGGAAAGGAGGAGAGGAGGAGAGGAAAAAATGAGAGGAAAGGAGGAGAGGAAAGGAGGAGAGGAGGAGAGGAAAGGAGGAGAGGAAAGGAGGAGAGGAAAGGAGGAGAGGAAAGGAGGAGAGGAGAGGAAAGGAGGAGAGGAAAGGAGGAGAGGAGAGGAAAGGAGGAGAGGAGAGGAAAGGAGGAGAGGAAAGGAGGAGAGGAGGAGAGGAAAGGAGGAGAGGAAAGGAGGAGAGGAGGAGAGGAGGAAAGGAGGAGAGGAAAGGAGGAGAGGAAAGGAGGAGAGGAGAGGAGAGGAGAGGAGGAGGAAAGGATGAGAGGAAAGGAGGAGAGGAAAGGAGGAGAGGAAAGGAGGAGAGGAAAGGAGGAGAGGAAAGGAGGAGAGGAAAGGAGGAGAGGAAAGGAGGAGAGGAGAGGAGGAGAGGAAAGGAGGAGAGGAAAGAAGGAAAGGAGGAGAGGAAAGGAGGAGAGGAGGAGAGGAGAGGAAAGGAGGAGAGGAAAGGAGGAGAGGAAAAAATGAGAGGAAAGGAGGAGAGGAAAGGAGGAGAGGAGGAGAGGAAAGGAGGAGAGGAAAGGAGGAGAGGAGAGGAGGAGAGGAAAGGAGGAGAGGAGGAGAGGAAAGGAGGAGAGGAGGAGAGGAAAGGAGGAGAGGAGGAGAGGAGAGGAAAGGAGGAAAGGAAAGGAGGAGAGGAAAGGAGGAGAGGAGGAGAGGAAAGGAGGAGAGGAAAGAAGGAAAGGAGGAGAGGAAAGGAGGAGAGGAGGAGAGGAAAGGAGGAGAGGAAAGGAGGAGAGGAAAGGGGGAGGGGAGAGGGGAAGAAAGACTTTAAGGATTTGGCCGTAGTCAAGGTTACCTATGACATCACCGCTGGGCTTGCTGGCGAGGGGCTTGTGCTGTTCCCGGATGTGATTGGTCATCTCCTTGCGGGTGGGCGTGGCCTCGCCACACTGTAGACAGCGGTACCGCCCCCTGGTGTGCTCCCAGAGAATACGCCTGTTGGACTGGCCTTCCACACACACACACACACACACACACACACACACACACACACACACACACAGTAAGCATTAAACCTGTACTAACACCTGTACTATCACCTGTACTAACACCTGTACTAACACCTGTACTATCACCTGTACTAACACCTGTACTATCACCTGTACTAACACCTGTACTAACACATGTACTATCACCTGTACTAACACCTGTACTAACACCTGTACTAACACCTGTACTAACACCTGTACTAACACCTGTACTATCACCTGTACTAACACCTGTACTATCACCTGTACTAACACCTGTACTAACACATGTACTATCACCTGTACTATCACCTGTACTAACACCTGTACTAACACCTGTACTAACACATGTACTAACACATGTACTAACACATGTACTAACACCTGTACTAACACCTGTACTAACACCTGTACTAACACCTGTACTAACACCTGGTGTCTCACCTTGGTTCTTCCTCCAGACAGCATTGGGGGAGGTTGGGGGGGGCTGAGGGGGGAGGGCCTGGGGGGGGAGTGCCTGGGGCTGTGGAGGTGTGGAGGAGGAGGGAGCAGGAAGGGGGGGTCTGAGGGGGGAGGGCCTGGGGGGGGAGTGCCTGGGGCTGTGGAGGTGTGGAGGAGGAGGGAGCAGGAAGGGGGGGTCTGAGGGGCCATAGCTGGGGGCGCTGGGGGTGGGGGTGGGGGGGGTGGAGCTGGGGGGGCTGTGTTTCAGGCCCCAGGGAAGAGGAGGGCCCACGGAAGAGGAGGGCCCCAGGGAAGAGGAGGGCCCCACGGAAGAGGAGGGCCCCACGGAAGAGGAGGGCCCCAGGGAAGAGGAGGGCCCCACGGAAGAGGAGGGCCCCACGGAAGAGGAGGGCCCCACGGAAGAGGAGGGCCCCACGGAAGAAGAGAGCCCCACGGAAGAGGAGGGCCCCAGGGAAGAGGAGGGCCCCAGGGAAGAGGAGGGCCCCAGGGAAGAGGAGGGCCCCAGGGAAGAGGAGGGCCCCAGGGAAGAGGAGGGCCCCAGGGAAGAGGAGGGCCCCAGGGAAGAGGAGGGCCCCAGGGAAGAGGAGGGCCCCAGGGAAGAGGAGGGCCCCAGGGAAGAGGAAGGTGCTGGAGGTTGTTGTGGGTAGAGGAGCGGGGGGGGGTCAGAGTCCATGGGCTCCTGCTGTGGGGTCTCCTGGTCAGATGTGGAGGGGTCGGGGGGGTGGGCGTGGCGGGCCATCTTGGAACAGGTGTGCAGGTGCTTCAGGAGGGACTGGTAGGAGCGCAGCTTAGCCCGACAGCTCTCACACCTGCAGAGGGTTACACACGCACACGCACACGCACGCACACACACACACACAGAGGGTTAGACAACATCACACACACACTCACACTCACTCACACACACACACACACACTCACACATCACACACACACACTCACACACTCACACACTCACACACATACACACACACACACACTCATACTCACACACACGCACACATACTCACACACACTCACACTCACACTCACACACACACACACACACACACACACACACACAAGCACACTCATACTCTCACTCACACACGCACTCACAGGAAGTAGATGTTGGGTTTGTGGTGATGTCTCATGTGTTCCATCAGATGTTGCATGCTGGGAAAAGAGCAGTTGCAGCCAATCGTGGAGCAGAGAAATACCTTCCCTGAGAGGAGGAGAGAACAGAGGATGAGAGAGAGAGAGAGACAGAGAGAGAGACAGAGTGACAGAGACAGAGGAGAGAAAGAGAGATAGAGGAGAGAAAGAGAAAGAGAGATAAAGAGAGAGAGAGAGAGACAGAGGAGAGAAAGAGAAAGAGAGATAGAGAGAGAGAGAAAGAGAGATAGAGAGAGAGAGACAGAGACAGAGGAGAGAAAGAGAGAGAGAGAGAGACAGAGGAGAGAAAGAGAAAGAGAGATAGAGAGAGAGAGAAAGAGAGATAGAGAGAGAGAGAGACAGAGACAGAGGAGAGAAAGAGAAAGAGAGAGAGAGAGAGAGACAGAAGAGAGAAAGAGAAAGAGAGAAAGAGAGAGAGAGAGAGACCCACCTGGGAGAGACTGAGTAGGGGTGAGGGGTTACCTGGGATAGACTGAGTAGCAGTGGCGGCTGGCCGATAGAGGGCGCTGGGGCGCCGCCCCCACCTTCACTTCCTAGTTGCGATTTGTAAAAGTTTTTTTTTTAAATAAACATTGTTTATTCACAAAATGCGGCTGATATTCTGTCGGCGCCTATCAGCATTCATTAAAAATACAATAAACATTTTATCTGTGTGTGTGTAAAATTCACTGTTAAAATACATAGGGGGAGGAGTCGGGTCGCCGATCGAATGCAAGTCTATCGCAGGCCAAATACTTTTCGCTTACACGTGAGCTGTAGCAGCGCTCCAATTGGCTGTCTCTATTTCTCGGCCGGGGCGCAAAAAGTTGCGTCCTGAATATCCGGTTGTAATAGCAGACAATGCATTATGCTGAGGACTTCCGACTTCCGGGCTTCCGGACTTCCGGACTGCTCTCCTAACAAATTAAGTTGTTTACAATGTAAGGAGGATTTATTTCTGTAAACAAATTGAACAAATGGATTAGATTCAGATTCAGATTCAGATTCAGATTCAGATAACGTTTATTGCCATTATGCTTGACACATATAGGAATTTGCTTTGGCATTACAGAAGGTGCATTTATGCTTTTTTCACATATATATGAACAAAACAAGTACAATACAAATGCAAAAACAGGACAACACAGGACAGACAGTGCATGGATAGTGCTGTAAATAAAGTGCAGTGCAGAGTTATTCAAGGTCCAGTGCATGTTCAGTCCTGGGCAGACTTGGAGGCGGGGGGGAGGGGGAAGCCAGAGTCATTTAGCAGCCTGGCGGCTGAGGGGAAGAAACTGAGCCTGTGGCGGGCCTTCAGTGCCTTAGGCAGCCGCAACCTTCTTCCAGAGGGAAGCAGGGTGAGGAGGCCGTGGCCGGGGTGGAAGGGGTCGGCCATGATCTTTCTTGCCCTCCTCAGAGCCCTGGTGTCATGCAAGGAGTTGAGGGAGGGCAAGGGACAGCCGATCACCCTCTCTGCTGAACGTATCACCCGCTGCAACTTGGCCTTGTCCTTGGTCGTTGCAGCAGGGAACCAGGTGATGATGGAGTGGGTGAGGATGGACTCTATGATGGCCGTGTAAAACTGGACCATCATGGACCTCGGCAGCCTGAATTTCCTCAGCTGCCGGAGGAAGAACATCCTCTTCTGGGCCTTCTTCGTGAGGGCCTCGGTGTTCCGCTCCCACTTAAGGTCCCGGGAGATGGTCATGCCTAGAAAGCGGCATGACTCCACGGAGGCCACCGGGATACCTCCCAGCGTGATGGGAGGGGGCAGGGCTGCTTTCCTACGGAAGTCCACCACCATCTCCACTGTTTTTAGAGCGTTTAGCTCCAGATTGTTAAAACTGCACCAGCTCTGCAGCCCCTCGATCTCACTCCTGTAGGCAGATTCGTCCCCCCTGGAGATGAGGCCCACCAGGGTGGTGTCGTCTGCAAACTTCAGGAGCTTGACCGAGGGGTGGCGGGAGACACAGCTGTTGGTGTATAGGGAGAACAGTGCTGGAGACAGGACGCAGCCCTGCGGGGAGCCCGTGCTGGTGGACCTGGAGCTGGAAATGCTCTTCCCCAGCTTCACCCGCTGAGACCTGTCAGTCAGGAAGTCCGTGATCCACCTGCAGGTGGAGTCCGGCACCTGCAGCAGGGATAGCTGGTGCTCCAGGATGTGTGGGAGGATCGTGTTGAAGGCCGAGCTGAGGGGAGGGGGGGGGGGGGGGGAGGGGGAGGGGGGAGGGGAGGGGGAGGGGGGGGGAGGGGGGGGGAGGGGGGAGGAAAGGGGGGAGGGTGGGGGTAGCAGGAGGGACATTGGCCCCCCTGGGGGACGGGGGTGGTGGTTGTAGCCGGGGGGGGTGGAGGGAGAGGGCGGGGGTGGGCGGGAACCTCTCTTTCTCAAACCTACAGTAGAACTCGTTCAGCTCGTTAGCGAGAGGGAGGTTGTCGGACATCAGCGGGGACTTGGGTTTGTAGTTGGTGATGGTCTTTAGGCCTTTCCAGACGGAGGCGGAATCCCCCTCAGAGAGCTGTTGCTGCAGCTTCTCCGAAAAGCGATGCTTCGCCTCCTTCACCGCTTTGGCGAACCTGTACTTGGCCTGCTTGACCCGGTCCACGTCCCCACTGCGCCTAGCCACCTCCTTCTCTGACCTCAGACGCCTTAGTTGGGATGAAAACCAGGGCTTGTCGTTGTTGAAAGACTTCCTGGAGCGGAGGGGGACACACACCTCCTCGCCAAAGCTGATAAATGATGTAACAGTGTCTGTGTATACATCCAGATTGTTACCAGCCTCTGGCCCCGCCCACTCCACTAAGTTAGAAGGAGGCATCTTTTGTTCCCAACTTGAGGATATTGCAACTGGACCTATTACCGAAGTCAAACTTTGTTTGTGGTCGCAATCTCCGCACCGGCTGTTAGGCTGCTACTGTTGGTGTTTTGCGAAGCCAGAATACACAAACTCGACCTGAAGGTAAGAGAGTCAGCTAAGATAAAAGCTACTTCAAACATTTAGTAATATCGTCAGCATGGTACGTTTTCTAATGTCGTCTTTTCGCTTGTTTGTTTATGTATTCACCCAGCACACGCACACACACACACGCACACACGCACACACGCACACACACACACACACTCACACTCACACACTCACTAGAGGGGATGAAGAGGTCTGTACAGGGGGGTAGAGGGGATGAAGAGGTCTGTACAGGGGGGTAGAGGGGATGAAGAGGTCTGTAGAGGAGGGTAGAGGGGATGAGGAGGTCTGTAGAGGTGGGTAGAGGGGATGAAGAGGTCTGTACAGGGGGGTAGAGGGGATGAAGAGGTCTGTAGAGGTGGGTAGAGGGGATGAAGAGGTCTGTACAGGTGGGTAGAGGGGATGAAGAGGTCTGTACAGGGGGGTAGAGGGGATGGCGAGGTCTGTACAGGGGGGTAGAGCTATTCTCATGCTAAAATCGACTGTAAATCCAGATTTTAAAGTTGATATTCTTCCCCGTGGAGCATGCCCCCATAACCTGTGCCCCACCCAAAAATGTTAGCACCAGCCGCCACTGCTGAGTAGGGATGAGGGGTTACCTGGGATAGACTGAGTAGGGATGAGGGGTTACCTGGGATAGACTGAGTAGGGGTGAGGGGTTACCTGGGATAGACTGAGTAGGGATGAGGGGTTACCTGGGATAGACTGAGTAGGGATGAGGTGGGTTGTGATGTGGCTGCTGAGAGCCTCCATGTGGTTGAACAGGCGCATGCAGCCGAACAGCGGGCAGGGCAGCTCGCCACTGACACCTGCTGGTAGAAAGAGAGACAGACATATTTTTTAATTGCAATGTCCACACTTTTCTATTTTATTTTAAGTTACCTTTATTTACCTGTACACTATACACAGCTCTGTTTAATAACTTCTTTATTCTAGTCGTACATTACAATCTTTTTGTTTGTTTTTTATCTTCACACTTGCTTTAGCAATGTAAACGTATGTGTCCCATGACAATAAAGCCCTATCAATTGAATTGGATACAATGTAATAGATTGAGAGATAGCGAGATAAGGATAGACTGAGACTGATAGAAAGATAGATAGATAGACAGACAGACAGACAGACAGTTATTAGATTAAACAGATAGGGTTAGGTTAAGGTAATGTTATTAGATTAAACAGATAGGGTTAGGTTAAGGTAATGTTATTAGATTAAACAGATAGGGTTAGGTTAAGGTAATGTTATTAGATTAAACAGATAGGGTTAGGTTAAGGTAATGTTATTAGATTAAACAGATAGGGTTAGGGTAACGTTAGGTAGCTAGGTAACAGATAGGGTTTAAGGGTAAAGTTAGGTAGCTAGGTAACAGATAGGGTTTAAGGGTTGCTAGGTAACAGATAGGGTTTAAGGGTTGCTAGGTAACGGATAGGGTTTAAGGGTTGCTAGGTAACAGATAGGGTTTAAGGGTTCTGAACCTTCTTTGGTGCTGAGAGGCGGCAGAGTCCCTCCAGATCCCACCGCAGCCATGGCAACCCAGTCTGGAACCAAGTTAGAGGGTTAGGTTAGTTACACTACTGGTCTATCTAGTTACATTACTGGTCCATCACTAGTTACATTACTGGACTATCTAGTTACATTACTGGTCTATCACTAGTTACATTACTGGTCTATCTAGTTACATTACTGGTCTATCACTAGTTACACTACTGGTCTATCTCTAGTTACATTACTGGTCTATCACTAGTTACATTACTGGTCTATCACTAGTTACATTACTGGACTATCTAGTTACATTACTGGTCTATCACTAGTTACATTACTGGTCTATCACTAGTTACATTACTGGTCTATCACTAGTTACATTACTGGTCTATCACTAGTTACATTACTGGTCCATCACTAGTTACATTACTGGTCTATCACTAGTTACATTACTGGTCTATCACTAGTTACATTACTGGTCTATCACTAGTTACATTACTGGTCTATCACTAGTTACATTACTGGACTATCACTAGTTACATTACTGGACTATCACTAGTTACATTACTGGACTATCACTAGTTACATTACTGGTCTAACACTAGTTACATTACTGGTCTATCTCTAGTTACATTACTGGACTATCACTAGTTACATTACTGGACTATCACTAGTTACATTACTGGACTATCACTAGTTACATTACTGGACTATCACTAGTTACATTACTGGTCTATCACTAGTTACATTACTGGACTATCTAGTTACATTACTGGTCTATCACTAGTTACATTACTGGTCTATCACTAGTTACATTACTGGTCTATCACTAGTTACATTACTGGTCTATCACTAGTTACATTACTGGTCTATCACTAGTTACATTACTGGACTATCTAGTTACATTACTGGTCTATCACTAGTTACATTACTGGACTATCTAGTTACATTACTGGTCTATCACTAGTTACATTACTGGACTATCACTAGTTACATTACTGGTCTATCACTAGTTACATTACTGGTCTATCTCTAGTTACATTACTGGTCTATCACTAGTTACATTACTGGTCTATCACTAGTTACATTACTGGTCTATCACTAGTTACATTACTGGTCTATCACTAGTTACATTACTGGTCTATCACTAGTTACATTACTGGTCTATCACTAGTTACATTACTGGTCTATCACTAGTTACATTACTGGACTATCTAGTTACATTACTGGTCTATCACTAGTTACATTACTGGTCTATCACTAGTTACATTACTGGTCTATCACTAGTTACATTACTGGTCTATCACTAGTTACATTACTGGTCTATCACTAGTTACATTACTGGTCTATCTCTAGTTACATTACTGGTCCATCTCTAGTTACATTACTGGTCCATCTCTAGTTACATTACTGGACTATCTAGTTACATTACTGGACTATCTCTAGTTACATTACTGGTCTATCACTAGTTACATTACTGGTCTATCACTAGTTACATTACTGGTCTATCACTAGTTACATTACTGGTCTATCACTAGTTACATTACTGGTCTATCACTAGTTACACTACTGGTCTATCACTAGTTACATTACTGGTCTATCTCTAGTTACATTACTGGTCCATCTCTAGTTACATTACTGGTCCATCTCTAGTTACATTACTGGACTATCTAGTTACATTACTGGACTATCTCTAGTTACATTACTGGTCTATCACTAGTTACATTACTGGTCTATCACTAGTTACATTACTGGTCTATCACTAGTTACATTACTGGTCTATCACTAGTTACATTACTGGTCTAACACTAGTTACATTACTGGTCTAACACTAGTTACATTACTGGTCTAACACTAGTTACATTACTGGTCTATCACTAGTTACATTACTGGTCTAACACTAGTTACATTACTGGTCTATCACTAGTTACATTACTGGTCTATCACTAGTTACATTACTGGTCTATCTCTAGTTACATTACTGGTCTATCACTAGTTACATTACTGGTCTAACACTAGTTACATTACTGGTCTATCACTAGTTACATTACTGGTCTATCTCTAGTTACATTACTGGTCTATCACTAGTTACATTACTGGTCTATCACTAGTTACATTACTGGTCTATCACTAGTTACATTACTGGTCTATCACTAGTTACATTACTGGTCTATCACTAGTTACATTACTGGTCTATCTCTAGTTACATTACTGGTCTAACACTAGTTACATTACTGGTCTATCTCTAGTTACATTACTGGTCTAACACTAGTTACATTACTGGTCTATCTCTAGTTACATTACTGGTCTATCACTAGTTACATTACTGGTCTAACACTAGTTACATTACTGGTCTATCACTAGTTACATTACTGGTCTATCACTAGTTACATTACTGGTCTATCTCTAGTTACATTACTGGTCTATCACTAGTTACATTACTGGTCTATCACTAGTTACATTACTGGACTATCACTAGTTACATTACTGGTCTATCACTAGTTACATTACTGGTCTATCACTAGTTACATTACTGGTCTATCACTAGTTACATTACTGGTCTATCACTAGTTACATTACTGGTCTATCACTAGTTACATTACTGGACTATCACTAGTTACATTACTGGTCTACCACTAGTTACATTACTGGTCTATCACTAGTTACATTACTGGACTATATCTAGTTACATTACTGGACTATCTCTAGTTACATTACTGGACTATCTCTAGTTACATTACTGGTCTATCTCTAGTTACACTACTGGTCTATCACTAGTTACATTACTGGTCTATCACTAGTTACATTACTGGTCTATCACTAGTTACATTACTGGTCTATCTCTAGTTACATTACTGGACTATCTCTAGTTACATTACTGGTCTATCACTAGTTACATTACTGGTCTATCTCTAGTGATGATATATTTTAGGTTTGAAGTTTGAAGGCGAACCTCAGAATGACTCTAGTGATCCATAACGTCCACGATAATGAACTAGGAGACCTCAAATACCTCCTAGTTCAACTAAACCCTAACCCTCGTTTACTATACAACTAGTTCAACTAAACCCTAACCCTAGTTTACTTAAGCAATATCACACGAGAGGGAGTGTGTTATACTGAATATCAGCACGGCTGTGATTCGGTCATAGGTACGAGGCCGCCAGGCCGAGTACCGAAGACAATCACAGCCGTGCTGATATTCAGTATAACACAAGACCTCGAGTGTGATATTGCTTTTATACAACAGTTCTACAGCGCAATTTATTAATTAACAGTAATAAGTGACAACAGATTATTATTTGTTTGTTTATTTAATCATTTATTTTGGCTCCGTCAAGAAAAAATAGTTCCCCAACGGGACTGTTCAACTGGACTGTTGCCTAGTAACCTGAACACAAACTAGCTACTTTGTATCGTGTACATGTATTTGTACATTTCCATGTATTGTGCAACCAGTGAAATATGACTCGGTTGACAGTCGCTTTGGTGGCATGTGTGAATGTGATTCAGAGTCAGACCAGTTGACATCAGACAGCACGCTGCTCCATCGTTTTCTAGTGTGCACATTATAGTCAAATATCAACATGAGTCAACTCTCTAACAATGAATACGGTGAGGTATCCAGTAGTACACAGTCTATTCTAGCACAAGCAATTGAATCAGACGCGCCTCTTGAACTCACACTACAAATGTCCGGAGGTTAGAACAGCAGTACGATGGCGCAGGTCCGCTCTACAATGTAGTCTAATTAACGGTCATTTAGAACACCTGTGCGGCGGAGTGATACGTATAGTTAAAAGTCCCAGTGCTGTTATACTGTATATCGTAACTCATGGAATGCCTCTTGTCCAATCAAATTACTTGGTCGGAACTAACTGTTGTATAAAGGTATTTAAACGAGGGAGGTTTGAATTTATACGAGAGTCGCAGGAGGAGGAGAGGTTCCAGCTCGCTGTTGAGACGTCGTCAAGACTACCCTTTTCTGTAAGTTAAATGTGTGTTATTTGTTATTTTGGACTTTTATAAAACTGGTTAACGTTCGCTAACAAGCTTTGATATGACGTGGTTTATGGTGGCTGACTCTAACTCTGTGCATTTCAAATATCGGTGTTGATAATGTGGGCTAGGCTAACGTTCTCCATTTTGTATGAGGCGAATGTGTATGTAGCTAGTTTAGCGATACAGATCATGTCAGTTGATCCTGTGCTCAACGCCTAAGGTTGGGGGTTCGATTCCCCGCAGTGGCCATACAAAAATACATGTATGCATGTACTGTTTAAGTGGCGTTGGATAAGCTTCTGCTGGCTAAACCGATGGTCATAATACAACTAACCACATTTCACACGATCTGCCCCTCAGGATATGGATCCTGCCAGAGTCAAACTGACCAAGGACTACAGACCACAGAGGCCTGACCAGAAGGTAACTGACAAGGTTATAACTGACAACCTAATAGAAGAGTGCAAAAAAGCAGCTTCTCACACTCAAATCTGTGCAAAAAACGTATTTTATTGCGAGCTTAGCATAGGCAAGCATCGGCCTTAGTGCGGATGCTGCTTTTTTTTGCACTACTCTTCAGCTCCAGCAAGCCAAGCACCTCAGTTAAGTCTGATCACGGATGAGTGGTGGTATTTTCACTAATATAACTGACAACCCACAACTCACTCCAGCCATGTACTACTGGTCTCTTATGTCTAGTGGTGTAAATGTAAAAAAAATAATAATGTGATTGTGCAAAAGATGTTTGTTTGGGTGTTCCCTGCATTGTATTATTGTTTTACGTTTTGTGTCACTTGAATAACCTGTTATTATTTACAGTAATATTCATATTTTGATATGTTCAGCTTAGCAGTGATGGGCCGAAGCGGATTCCAGTGTCACAGACAAATCAAAAGCCCCCCGTGTCGACACGGTCGAAACAGCAGCGTGTTTTGGGTGTGTCCAACGGACCCCAGCGTATACAGCGACCTATGACGGAACAACAGAAACCTGCGGTCCAAGCCCTGGCTCCAAAGGCTGGGCGGCCTCCTGGCGGTCAGAATGTCAACCCTGTTAAGCCCCAGCCTCAAACGCCAGCCCAAAGCCAGCCAAAGACCAATGGGTTGGTGGCAAATCCCGAATTGACCAAAGCGACAGTGTCATCCAAGCAGGACAAGGCACACAGTAAGAATGAAGTCAACTTGGTAGTTGGATTGGATGAATTGTTTATGTGCGCACTGTCTGCGTTGCATGTCTTTGCCCACTCTCTTACTTTTGTTCACTTTGTTGTCCCCCCCCTCAGGCAAACCTGTTAAGAGTGACTCCACACATGTATCTGTATCATCAAAGTAAGTACATGTCGTTGGCCAGAGTTACTTTTTGTCTAACCTCAACATGTTGAAATAATGATTCTGCTCTGTCATCTTGTATGCTCTTGTCATGTTCTTGAGGGGGCATCATGTAACTCCTCTCTCTCTCTCTTTCGCTCAGGAAGCGATGGAGCCTAGAGAACTTTGACATCGGTCGCCCCTTAGGGAAGGGTAAATTCGGCAACGTCTACCTGGCCAGGGAGCGCCAGACCATGTTCATCTTGGCCCTGAAGGTGCTCTTTAAGAAGCAGCTGGAGAAGGCAGGAGTGGAGTACCAACTGAGGAGAGAAGTGGAGATCCAGTCTCATCTCAGGTATTCATCATGTGCTGAATCCGCACTAGGCCCTAGCCCCTACCCTCTAGACACTCCTGGAGGTCTTGAAGGATTGACTGCGTATAAGCGATGTGAAGGCAGGGTGAATCATTTAACCATATGTGGCACGTTCTAGTGTTTTGCTCCGCATGTCGGATTCGGCAACCAATCAAAATGTTTCAAGTACGTTTCAACATTGCTGAGAATCACTACACATGTGGTGTTACAGCGTGTCTGAAGCAGGAGACTGGGCACCTGACATCCACTGTATTGCCCATCGTTTAGAGCTGCACCGTGCTATCAAGGTGCTTGGTTTGCATTAAAAAAAAAGATTATCTGAAGCCGTTACAGCATTTAAACACATATTTTGTGTTCATAACATTACTATTTGACCAATGAATAGGCTAACTGGCAACGTAGTAATGATTATTCTTATAAAGTAGTAATTATTTTACTACAGATTGTGTGTGACTGGCTGCTATCCGGTCAAGCCTCTCTTCCCTTCAGCTCCAGAGGCTTTTGTTCTTCTGTGGAAGGCCCTCCACTAGAGCCATTTGAGGCAGAAATGGTGGTCCATAGGTGGTGGACCACCTGTCAATGAAGCCGTTGGCCAGGATTCAACCCATGGGAGTTTAAGAGGGCTGGAGGGAGTTCTGTTCATTTGAATAAATACAGTCATATACAGTATCTAGCAAATAAGATTGCTTCCATTGGGGAGGGAGGGGGGCATATTCATGCATATTGTGGCCAATCTTAATCTAAAATAAATTGCTGATTACCACTTCATAATAATTTTACATAATTACATAATATTGTTTAATTCATAGATTTTTTTCATTGACTGTGGAAATGTTTTCGAAAGAAAAGTCTGACATTACATCGGAAGCTAACATGCAGACCAAAAACACTAGAACGTGTCACATATTGTCTATACCTACCAATCCTTTTAGAGCTTAGGGTGTATGAGTTCGGCCAGGATAGTGATCTGGGGCTGTATTACAGAAACTTCCTAAATTGCATATCCTATCTTAACTGTTTGGTAACCATGGTAATTACGATTAGGACCAAAAAGCCATTACAGATCAATGTTCCTATCCTAACTTGAGATAGGAAAAGTGTATTACACAAGCTATATAAAGTCACCTAACTTTAGGATAACCGTTAAGCCCGAAGTGTGTGGGTGTGAATTGAGAACCGAATGTTGTCGTGCGACAATATCGCACGCCGTGTGCATTGGCCTTTAGGCTGTCTTCACTTCACAAAATCACACCCAGGTGGTGGAGTAAGGGCTGCAGGTTTCACAGCATTCTGTTGCTGTTGTTAAAGGAGTGACAGTTGGTCATTTACATTTCAAACCCATTTTCTAACTTGTGATAACGACTACAGTTTTTAATGTAGGCTACACAGACATATGTATCAAAATGTTTAGGAAGTTTGAATAATAATAATAATCTCGTCGTTGTTTCTGATCCATTATAAGATATTACTGTTTACAATATAGGGACGTTACAATACGTTACAAAGTATAGGCTACCTTATAAAGGAGCTGTGCGCGATGGAAGTACCATTGGTTGCTAGGTAACAGACATAAACGTTGATAACCGACATTGGATTTAATATTTAGGATGAGATAAGATAGGATTCCTAAAGTTAGTTAGGATTTGCTCCTGTAATACCAAATTGAGACAAATCCTATCTTAACTTAGGACTTAAGATAGGAAGTTTCTGTAATACTGAGAATCAAAGGGTTTGTGTGAATAACGTTGCCCTTTTTGTGATCTCTCTCACAGGCACCCCAACATCCTGCGTCTCTACGGCTACTTCCATGACTCCTCTCGTGTCTACCTCATCCTGGAGTTTGCACGCAAGGGAGAGTTGTACAGCGAACTGCAGCGATGTGGCAACTTTGATGAAAAGCGGAGCGCCACGGTGAGGGATCTATTTTTCTTTCTTTTTTTTACGGTCTCTATCAGTTCAGATGTATTCAAGGTAGATCACTATCACCATCTTGAGTGGACAGTAGAGTGATGTTTTTCTGGTTGCATTTGATGCTTTCAGCTGTTCTGTTAAGTACAGTCTGACAGTGTTTCCACATGACAGATTCAGAGGGCTTGTATGTCATGTATTTACATGGGCTGCTTTTTTCTTCTTCTTTCCCCCTAGTATATCATGGAGCTGGCAGACGCCCTGAACTACTGCCACTCAAAGAAGGTGATCCACAGGGACATCAAGCCAGAGAACCTTCTACTAGGTGCAAACGGGGAGCTGAAGATCGCAGACTTTGGGTTGTCTGTTCACATGCCCTCCTCCAGGTACATGGCACACCTGCTATCCATTGTTATGAGAGAGGAAATGTGAAAGTAAAGTTGGCTTTTAGTCCTTTTGGTTAAGGTGTTGGAGTATCTTATACTATTAGTGTACACGATACGGTTCCAGCACTATGACATGTAGTTACAGTTAAAGTCAATTATTATAGGTCCTAAAAGCTTGACAGGTTTGCTCTTATTGCCCTATATATATACTGTATGTATATATACTGTATATATATGTATATATATATATATATATGTTACGGTACATGTGGGAAAACGGTACATGTGGGAAAACTAGGGTTAGGGTTAGGTGCTACGTCGACTTGGTACATGCTGGCATGTCTAACCCTAACCCTAGTTTTTCCCACATGTACCATATTCCCACATGTACTGTAACATATATATATTAAATGTAAGTTAAGTATCGATTTCTCACTGTTCCCTTTTTGTTTGTGTTTGTGTGTGTGTGTGTGTGTGTGTGTGTGTGTTCCTGTAGGAGGTCCACCCTCTGTGGGACCCTGGATTATCTGCCCCCAGAGATGATTGAGGGGAGAACTCACGACGAGAAGGTGGACCTGTGGAGTTTAGGTGTGCTCTGCTACGAGTTCCTCGTCGGTCGCCCTCCCTTTGAAACCCAGAGCCACGAGGACACCTACCGCAAGATCTCCAAGGTGAGAGAGGTTCAGGGAGCTGTGGATGTGGTACTGTGTCTAGGTGAGGCAGGACCGTGAGAGGTTCATGGAGCTGTGGATGTGGTACTGTGTCTAGGTGAGGCAGGACCGTGAGAGGTTCAGGGAGCTGTGGATGTGGTACTGTGTCTAGCAGAGGTTTGGTGAGAGAGGTTCAGGGAGCTGTGGATGTGGTACTGTGTCTAGCAGAGGTTTGGTGGTCAATTCTGCTTTAGAATTCAGGAAGTAAACTGAAATTCCAAGACATTTTGAATCAGAACTTGGCTAACTTCCTGAATTGGAACGTGGCTAACTTCCTGAATTGATTGATTCAAACGGAATTTAACTAGTAGAGCTGTTTGTGTTAGTCAAACATGTCATCACTGTTATTCCTGCTCATGAATCTATTTTTGATCTAGATAGAATTTGATAGTAAAGCGATTGATCTAACCTGCAGTCTTCTCATTCATGGTAGGTGGAATTCAGCTACCCTGCTCATGTGAGCGCTGGCAGCAGAGACCTGATCAACAAGCTGCTGAAACACAACCCTCTGCACAGGCTGCCCATCCAGGGGGTCCTGGCCCACCCCTGGGTAGTGGAGAACTCCTGTAAGGAGCCTACCATAGTGTCTCCTAGTCCTAGTCCCAGCACCGCTCCCAGTACATGAGAAGAGTTCCTACCTACATGTTTCTGTTGGGGCACCATGTATTATTTCGGACATCTGGCCAAAACCACTGCTCACTATGGATGAATAACGGATGACTTCCTTTTATTTGTATGTGCGTCACCCGGCATGTTCCGTGCCCTTGTGTTGTCTCTGTAGCCTCCCATGGCTGTTTCCCATGGCTGTTTCCCATGGCTGTTTCCAATGGCGTTTTAAAATATATTTGTAAATATGTTCCTGTTTATATAATTATGTGAATTCTTACTTGAATAAATGATTTATGTTGAAGCAATGTGGATTATCTTGGCACCTTCATGTGAATTTCTGTTGTTGCTCGGTGATTCAAAAGAATATGTTATGTATATGATATTCAAAAGTGTCCAATAAACACTGATGTTGATTTTGGTTAAAGAAAAACCACCCGGCTGCTTAGGTTATTAGAGTACAATTGTGTTTGAAACAATGCATTACTTCACACACTATTTGGAGTTTTGCAGTCATCACCATTCCTTTAGAAAGGTGATCGACCAGGCTTTCAGTGTATATATTCCATGCCCACTAGGTGGCGATCTGCCCATGTTCATGCTGGGAAATGTCATGAGAGAAAATAGTGTCGCCTACTTCATTCTCATTCTGAGCCTGTTGTTCTATTGCGACTTGCGACTGTAATATCCAAATGTAATTAAAAAAAAAAATCTCACATCATTGTAATGTGATACTTGTGTGGATTCCTTGAGTAGAAACGACAAGGAATGAAATGGTATGTGATATTCACCTATCTTATGTAGAGAAGAGATATTCTGAGTTATTGGGCAATGGTAACACTTCAATCTGAGCTGATTTGCGTTCCCAGATTACCTTTTGACTTCTAAATCTTAAAATTCATTGATACTTTGAATTTCTGAATGGAAATTCGTAAGATAAAACAGTTTACCTTATCGGCCTATGCATTAACTGAAGACAGTTAGGTGTATTATAATATCACCTAGTATAATATATGTATGTATCTATGTATAATAGATGACAATAGTCATCACGATGAAAAATTAAATTAATTTATTGTAGAATCCAATAAAGATTCATTTTAATTGTAATGCGTCTTTTAATCCACTTAAAGATTCGCTTTTAACATTGCATCGGTGAATACCTGGCTGAACACGCAACGCGTTCCTCGTGGTGGGCTCTAGTTCAGATGGTCAGATGTCTCCGTTCTCTCTGCTTATAGACAGATATCTGCTGCAAGAACTGTTGGACCATGATAGGCCCTATGTCCCTAGAATGTACCTTGATTGTAAATAGCCTATAGGCCCATTGCACATCGTGATCTTAGAATGATACGGTTCTATCTCCGTTCAGGGCAGTTCAGAGATATTGAGCGTCAAAGTTTTTACATTCCATTATGTTTTGTGAGATGGAACCTTTGTATTTTATGAATTACTAACTCAAAAATGTCAACATTTTAAAAATAACACCACACAGGCATTAATAAACACCTAATGGATCAGATTATGTAAAAAACTAAATTTTGACAAAAATGGAGATGGAACCTTATAATTCTAACGTCACGATATGTTCATTCGTTTACATTAGGCCTATAACATTTAATATTTGATCAATACACTGCTTAGGTGTGCCTATTATGGGTGATATGGGCTGTGGCTATTCAATATATGCGTGCTAGTGGATGTGGGCATGCCATTTCCATGTGTGTCGTCATCAAGGGGATCAAGGCGACACAGTGACGTAATGGCGACTGACCACATCACTTAATAACGCATGATTGGATGGCGCTTTGGGATTTTTGGTCACATAGCCTCCAGATTCACTGTCGAGTAAATTGTCACACTTCAGCAATGGCCTTCAGCTTTTTATT
This sequence comes from Nansenia antarctica, assembly GCF_963989245.1. Classification (NCBI taxonomy): domain Eukaryota; kingdom Metazoa; phylum Chordata; class Actinopteri; order Argentiniformes; family Microstomatidae; genus Nansenia; species Nansenia antarctica. The sequence goes on from NW_027663433.1 coordinate 24,658, forward strand.
AGCCAGGAACGTATTTATCACACACTTTCGGTTCATATATACTGCATACCTATAGCCTACTTGCACGTATGACATCATTTTAACTATATTGTATTTTGAGAAAAGTATAGCCTAATATAAAATAATATCACATATATTTGCCTATATTTATCATGACCTTGCGGACACTGTTACGGAAGAGGTCATCTGTCGATCTGATTAAAATGTCGAATAATGTATCGTCGTTGCATGGTCACACTCAGGTTCCAATGCGTAAAACTGACGCTTCAATGGCCATGTCTATATACGCATGTGTTTGTCAAATGTTTGTCAATGTTCACGTTTAAGATTTTTTATTTTTTTTATTTTTAAGAATAGTTCTCAAATAAGTATGTGTAAGTCAAATAGGTTATTATACAACATGATGGAAGTACATTTTCTAGGTCCACATACCGACATTCACCTCAAATGCAAACACATTTTCTATTCAGGAGCATATAGTTAACTTGTTTTTCATTTTTAAATGAAAGCAGAATATTGAATGCGTAATCTCATCTCTATTTTATTTTTTTAAGGGTTTAATAGATACAATCAATTACTGCGAACATTTTAATTTTCACTTCGACACCAGGAATGAACAGGCTATTTGAAAGGTTTAATGTGATTATACGAGCTATTACCTGGATTGCATTTGTGACGTTCCAACCCGCCTCCCATGCGGTGATTTTGGGCGACTTCTCTAAGTCATCCAGACCGTCTTTTGAAGATGAATTTGGGGGACCGGTGCCATCTCTCTGGTAGTGGCTGTCCCCGCCAGCCCCGTCCACCCCATCCGCACCCACCCCTCCACTCCCTTCTCCAGCACCCATCTCATCGGTGGTCAGGATGTCCATCTGCATGCCTTGCCTGTGATCATAATCCAAATCGTCGCAGGCAGCGAAGCCCAGACCCTCCTCGTCGGTGGCGGCCTGGAAGCCCAGCCTGGCGAACATCCCGCTCACCTTCGCCGTGGACTTGTTCGAGACGGAGGTGGCCGCGTTGGACAGCTTATTGGAAAGCTTGCTTCGGATTAACGTTGCCATTTTTGCTGCTTTCCACTTGTTTACCAATGTCTATGTGACTATAATCTTAATTCCAATTGTTATAATATAGCTTTAGGTTGCAACTCTTTATGTTTCCTGACATAAATAGGCTACAACTAGGAAAAGACACTGCGTAAAAGCCCCCGATGGTGTCCAGTTGCTATCTCCACTTCTGGGTTAAAGTACTGAGCCTGATGTTCTGGATGTCCCCCAGGTTCATGTCACCTTCAGACGTCGGCGCTGGGTCTCTGCATCTTGTCACCGCGCTCCTCTTTTTTCACTCGAAGAAAACGTCCGATCTGGATAGACTTTCGTCGAAGAAAACGGATGCGGGAGGGTTACGCACGTTGCGAGTTGCAATTTTCCAATACAATATTGTTTTTGGGGGGGTAATAAAGGCAGCAGGAGCGGCACCCACAGTTGGTTTTCCCGTAGCCCGTTACTGATGCTGCCAATGCGACGGTACCGTGGAGCCTGGGGGGGGCTGGGGGGGGCAGGGGGGGGGCAGCACGTGTCCTCTCAGCCTGCCAATGCCGGTCTCTGCTCCAGCACGTCTCCAGCCCCCCGTGCGCGCGGCCGGGACCCCCACAGGAGACAAACAGGAGAGATTTGCTGCATTTCTAGGGGAGGTGCTTCGCGGTACCCCATCCCCTCCCCACACCCATCTACACATACTTCCTTCTAACATCCAATGACATTCTGGGGGCCTCGAGTCTTGCATAACTTTACGCGTATAAAAGGCAGGCGGAAATGGAAGAGACCCCCATCAACTCTGGGACGAGGTTATATAACTTTTCTATTTTTGGGGGGGGTTGTATGAGCATATGTTTCATTTTGAGGGACAGGAGGACGTGCGTCTCTCAGTGGCAAATAAGTTGATATGCTTACTGGAATTTTATGGATCGAATTCGGTTTGTTTTTCGTTTATTCGTATAAGGCCTAGAAGGAAATAGCCTACTTATTCGTGTGTTTCGTCGTTTTACCTATCAATGGTAGGTGGAACTTGATTCCATATATCCATTAAAAAAACATACCGTAAGCTTAATAGAACTTAATAACAATATACGTTTATTTCTCAGAGACTTTTGGGAAAGAAAAAACGCTGCGTTTGATTTGTGCGTAACTTCCAATGGTAGATTTATTTCAGCATCAGATATCTTTCGTTCGTAGAACTCTGTTTTTATTGATAACTTGGAAATACAAGATATCCCATCTTTTTATGCGATCAACTTATAGTCTAAATTATTACGAAAATGCCTTTCACAATTATTATGTTGAGACAAACGATGGTGTCAACCAAAAATGTTCCTGCAGATTATATATAGCAAATGATACACTGCAGAATCAAGATATGAAAATATTTCGGCTTTAGACATTTCCAGAAATATGTTCATCGTTTGAATTGAATGACGCTTGGTTCTGGAAGCTTCTAGATGATTGTAAACTGCAACTGACTTTGTTCCATATATATATATTCAGATATAGCCTTTACGAGTTTGAATTTAAAATGGCTTGAGGGCGACTGCAGGCCTTAAGCAGGAGATAGATGAATATGATGTACTTACATGTATTTAAATGTATTTACATTTTCCCCCCTGCAAATATTCACTTTCTAATGTACTACGCAGTTTATTACAAAGGCTAATAGTGGCAAGCGACACCATATATATAACATTATTATTATTATTAATAATAATAATAATAATAATAATAATAATAATGTAGGGTTTATTAAATGAATATGTTTACATCCTGAAGATGTTTGATCCGTTTCGACGGCAAAGAAGAGAGCATGTTGCAGTAGACAGACAGACAGACAGACAGACAGACATGGGCTCGCAAACAGAGTTCGTCTGCGTGTCTACTGTCAAGTCTCACACGGCAGACGTCAGAATTCGACGTTTATGGACAAACGTCGAATTCTGACGTGAGATCTCGGATGCGATCTCACGTCAGAATTCGACGTTTGTCCATAAACGTCGAATTCTGACGTCTGCCGTGTGAGACCAGGTTGCAAAGTTAACCAGAGGAGCGTCGTGTGGACCTTTAGACTCCATGACAGAAGGCGTTTTGTGTTGATGGTCTATTATTGTTTGTCATTCGTCTTATTTCCAGGCTACATAAATCATGAATACATAAAAAAAACTATTTCATGATGCTGTTTGTGACAGCGTCACGTGTGACCGTGATATGGCGATGTCCTTAGAAAGTCCTCAGAAACGTTTTATTAGAACATTTATTCTCGATTTTTTTGGTTCTCCAATTCGGGTGTTTAAAACTTGATATATTTGTGTTATAGCCATATTATAGTCACCCGTATTTGCCATGTGGGTTAGTTTCAGCACCATGGCAGAAGGACAGCGCCGTGTAGTTTTTTTTTTTTTTCTCTTTGGTTTCTTATGTGGGGTTTTGTGTTTTTGTTTTTGTTTTGTGGTCGTTTAGTTTCGGAACACCCTCTGGGTGGTCCGAGGGGGGATGTGTCGTATATTTCTGTAGTATGTATGATCTATGTATGAATATGTAGTATATTTTAAACACACACACATACCAGGCAGGGCTCTACAGTGCGACCATTTCACTCGCATTTGCGACTAAAAATACATCTGTGCGACTAGAGAAATAAATTCACGAGCACACGTGCGAGTACAGATTATTTTTTATTTTTATTTTTTATTTATTTTATTTTTTAAATTCTAAAAATAAATCTGCGCGAACCGTGTGGCCACATTTTAAGCCGTCAGCCAGCCCGCTACGACCACGGGAAGTCATGTTAAAAGTGAAGTTACTTCTGTTAAACTGGCGCTAAGCTAACATCGCTAATCGCTAACTCCCTTTTGGGCCTTAAAGAGACAAGCGCCCTTTTCTCATCTCAAGCTTCATTAGCTTCATTAGCTCACCACATCTACAGATTTGGTCCCACACACTCCAGATTTGAACCCAAGGTTACAACCAGGGTTAACTACCCAGGGTAGAAAGTAGAAAGCTCTCAGACCTTCAGAACCCATTGAAAGTAGTGGAGGTACTCCAGAAGTCCAAATGCATCTCTAATCCTAGGAAACCCTAGGAAGCAAGTTGCCTAATGGCATGAAAATGCAACATGTTGTACTTGAGTGTGGCAGAGAGGTGGGACCCCCGGGGATGGTGGTGTGCTAACAGCTAGCCGCCGCAGAGGCACCGTGCTGGGCTGGCCACCTCCACATGTCACCACCCCGGGCAGCATGGAGCTGGGGACTGGTCATCTGGATGTGGGGTAGTTTAATACCCCTAGATGTGGAGTTGTCTGGCCACCGTGTGTGACTGATGTAGCCTGACCCAGCAGCAGGGAGGTGGGCAGCATGGAGACAGACCTCTGCATGGCCTGGCTGGACTGCTAGCTGACAGACCTAGCCCTAAAGCCTGGCTGGGCTGCTAGCTGCTAGCTGACAGGCATGGCATGGATGAATGAATGAACATGCTGCTAACCAGGAGAACTTGACACAGCTAGTTACCATAATACAATGCCATCAACTCTGCGTCTAGTAGGGCTGTAGGCATGGGCCAATGTGTGATTTTGGTGCAAAAATTGCAAAATCACTAATAAAAATGTGTTATAATTACATTTTTCACTGTGCTCCTAAATTTCTTTGTGTGCCCCTAACATTTTTCATTTAGGAGCACATGTGCTCCTAGTGAAAAAGGTTAGCGTAGAGCCCTGCCAGGGCATGCAAGGACATGATGCCCTCTAACAATGAGGGTTCTATGGCAACCAGATGACCAACAGAGACCTCTGGGGGTTGGGCAAACACACATACATTCTGGCCCCTCCCCTCTTGAACAAAACGGGCATGCTAGCTAGAGAGCGGCCCTCTTTTTTCACCAGCCCACAGGATCAACACATGTATGTATAAATCTGTTTGTAACTCGGATTAAATCGTCTTAAACTCAATAATTGTTCTTTGATTCAGAACCAATAAGAAATACACAACAACAGTTCTAAGAATTACTTTTAATACCACTTACAGTACACTGACACTAATGTTGAGAGGCACATTCCAGTATTTACACTTGAGTATTCTTGCTTGAATGTGTATACATTGGTCAAAATAAGGTCAAAATAAATGAAACAGCAATTGTCCCCGTTTCTGTATTTCATCATGATAAAATGTATACATTTTCCCTAAAAAGTTGGAATTTTTGCATCTGAGAAATCTGGTCACCTTAATTTAGGGGGTATTTAGTATAAAAGGCTAATGAGTTATTGTGAGTTTACTTTGATTCTTTGTCACCAAGTTTGATTGTTCTATTCAATAAATGCTCTAAAACGTACTTTTCATCTCGCGTCATACAATTAGCCTACCAGCCTGGTTGCGTCTCTCAGCGACTTTTTACTTTTGGCTCTATCTATCTATCTCGCTACAGGTGTCATATAACCCTAACCCATATCCTGTCATATAAAAGTACCTTATTGAATCTCCAGGTAATGTAGGCTATTTCTGACATCCATCACTTTTGCTGTCGTTAAGATACTTTATTCTTCTGATTTGGTAGTCTGTCCAATGTGACACTTGCCCTCCCTCACCGGCCCTAGTTTTGGATCTAGCTTGCTGTTCATTATTTTGATGATAAATCGTAGCTAGCTAGCTATAACATCTTCATATACACCACACAGGCTAAATACTGATTAACAGTTCATCACTTTGGCAAATGCCCATTGAACAGATTTATTCATTATCCTATCTTAAGAAAACTAATGTAACACTCTCATCTGGGGAGAAATCTAATGAAGAACTACAAATCCCAGATGACAGGGAGATGACATATGACTGATCTGATGAATCAACCCCTATTTCATTAATTTTCTCTATATAACGACGTCGATCATTGATCAGCAACGACACTATATAATAGTTTGCCTAACTGGCCATCGGATTTGGGCTCCTAATATCTAAAAAGCACTACGGTTTTCTTATTTTATCGGATTAAAGTAGCAAAGACCAGACATTTGCATTGACCGCCAGTCAAACTTCTACTCTTCTATCACCCAAAAAGGGGCGTGGACATGACGGGAAAGTACCGGATGCGATGCTCTTATCCGTACTGAAGTGTAAACGGTCGACTGGTATTCGCATATTTATTATGAATGTAGTATGCAGTATATACTCAGTGAGTATGCTAGTATGCAATATGCTAGTATGCCATTTCGAACACAGCCATTGAGTATGCTAGTATGCCATTTCGAACACAACCTAGGATCTGATTGGCCTCTGCAACTGTCACTCAAGTTGAAAAGCTACAACAGATCTTCTTTGCCTTTCTCTGCCTGGTAAAAGTGTTTGACAGACCGGTCGACAGCTCGCTCCCGCCCCCTACTGGATTGGAATACAGTACATTTCCCAGATGGCATTGCGACAGAATGCAACCAGCGTCCGTTAGAAACTCTGCGTCAACCAATGGGAAGCGAGGAGAGAGTCGCCCATCAGCCAACCAGGGGCCGGGGATATTTAATTAAGCAATATCACACTCGAGGTCGTGTGTTATACTGAATATCAGCACGGCTGTGATTCGGTCATAGGTACGAGGCCGCCAGGCCGAGTACCGAAGACAATCACAGCCGTGCTGATATTCATTATAACACACGACCTCGAGTGTGATATTGCTTTTATACAACAGTTCTACAGCGCAATTTATTAGTTAACAGTAATAAGTGACAACAGATTATTATTTGTTTGTTTATTTAATCATTTATTTTGTCTCCGTCAAGAAGAAATAGTTCCACAACGGGACTGTTCAACTGGACTGTTGCCTAGTAATCTGAACACAAACTAGCTACTTTGTATCGTGGCTAGCTACTTTGTATCGTGTACATGTATTTGTACATTTCCATGTATTGTGCAACCAGTGAAATATGACTCGGTTGACAGTCGCTTTGGTGGCATGTGTGAATGTGATTCAGAGTCAGACCAGTTGACATCAGACAGCACGCTGCTCCATCGTTTTCTAGTGTGCACATTATAGTCAAATATCAACATGAGTCAACTCTCTAACAATGAATACGGTGAGGTATCCAGTAGTACACAGTCTATTCTAGCACAAGCAATTGAATCAGACGCGCCTCTTGAACTCACACTGACAAATGTCCGGAGGTTAGAACAGCAGTACGATGGCGCAGGTCCGCTCTACAATGTAGTCTAATTAACGGTCATTTAGAACACCTGTGCGGCGGAGTGATACGTATAGTTAAAAGTCCCAGTGCTGTTATACTGTATATCGTAACTCATGGAATGCCTCTTGTCCAATCAAATTACTTGGTCGGAACTAACTGTTGTATAAAGGTATTTAAACGAGGGAGGTTTGAATTTAAACGAGAGTCGCAGGAGGAGGAGAGGTTCCAGCTCGCTGTTGAGACGTCGTCAAGACTACCCTTTTCTGTAAGTTAAATGTGTGTTATTTGTTATTTTGGACTTTTATAAAACTGGTTAACGTTCGCTAACAAGCTTTGATATGACGTGGTTTATGGTGGCTGACTCTAACTCTGTGCATTTCAAATATCGGTGTTGATAATGTGGGCTAGGCTAACGTTCTCCATTTTGTATGAGGCGAATGTGTATGTAGCTAGTTTAGCGATACAGATCATGTCAGTTGATCCTGTGCTCAACGCCTAAGGTTGGGGGTTCGATTCCCCGCAGTGGCCATACAAAAATACATGTATGCATGTACTGTTTAAGTGGCGTTGGATAAGCTTCTGCTGGCTAAACCGATGGTCATAATACAACTAACCACATTTCACACGATCTGCCCCTCAGGATATGGATCCTGCCAGAGTCAAACTGACCAAGGACTACAGACCACAGAGGCCTGACCAGAAGGTAACTGACAAGCTTATAACTGACAACCTAATTGAAGAGTGCAAAAAAGCAGCTTCTCACACTCAAATCTGTGCAAAAAACGTATTTTATTGCGAGCTTAGCATAGGCAAGCATCGGCCTTAGTGCGGATGCTGCTTTTTTTTGCACTACTCTTCAGCTCCAGCAAGCCAAGCACCTCAGTTAAGTCTGATCACGGATGAGTGGTGGTATTTTCACTAATATAACTGACAACCCACAACTCACTCCAGCCATGTACTACTGGTCTCTTATGTCTAGTGGTGTAAATGTAAAAAAAATAATAATGTGATTGTGCAAAAGATGTTTGTTTGGGTGTTCCCTGCATTGTATTATTGTTTTACGTTTTGTGTCACTTGAATAACCTGTTATTATTTACAGTAATATTCATATTTTGATATGTTCAGCTTAGCAGTGATGGGCCGAAGCGGATTCCAGTGTCACAGACAAATCAAAAGCCCCCCGTGTCGACACGGTCGAAACAGCAGCGTGTTTTGGGTGTGTCCAACGGACCCCAGCGTATACAGCGACCTATGACGGAACAACAGAAACCTGCGGTCCAAGCCCTGGCTCCAAAGGCTGGGCGGCCTCCTGGCGGTCAGAATGTCAACCCTGTTAAGCCCCAGCCTCAAACGCCAGCCCAAAGCCAGCCAAAGACCAATGGGTTGGTGGCAAATCCCGAATTGACCAAAGCGACAGTGTCATCCAAGCAGGACAAGGCACACAGTAAGAATGAAGTCAACTTGGTAGTTGGATTGGATGAATTGTTTATGTGCGCACTGTCTGCGTTGCATGTCTTTGCCCACTCTCTTACTTTTGTTCACTTTGTTGTCCCCCCCCTCAGGCAAACCTGTTAAGAGTGACTCCACACATGTATCTGTATCATCAAAGTAAGTACATGTCGTTGGCCAGAGTTACTTTTTGTCTAACCTCAACATGTTGAAATAATGATTCTGCTCTGTCATCTTGTATGCTCTTGTCATGTTCTTGAGGGGGCATCATGTAACTCCTCTCTCTCTCTCTTTCGCTCAGGAAGCGATGGAGCCTAGAGAACTTTGACATCGGTCGCCCCTTAGGGAAGGGTAAATTCGGCAACGTCTACCTGGCCAGGGAGCGCCAGACCATGTTCATCTTGGCCCTGAAGGTGCTCTTTAAGAAGCAGCTGGAGAAGGCAGGAGTGGAGTACCAACTGAGGAGAGAAGTGGAGATCCAGTCTCATCTCAGGTATTCATCATGTGCTGAATCCGCACTAGGCCCTAGCCCCTACCCTCTAGACACTCCTGGAGGTCTTGAAGGATTGACTGCGTATAAGCGATGTGAAGGCAGGGTGAATCATTTAACCATATGTGGCACGTTCTAGTGTTTTGCTCCGCATGTCGGATTCGGCAACCAATCAAAATGTTTCAAGTACGTTTCAACATTGCTGAGAATCACTACACATGTGGTGTTACAGCGTGTCTGAAGCAGGAGACTGGGCACCTGACATCCACTGTATTGCCCATCGTTTAGAGCTGCACCGTGCTATCAAGGTGCTTGGTTTGCATTAAAAAAAAAGATTATCTGAAGCCGTTACAGCATTTAAACACATATTTTGTGTTCATAACATTACTATTTGACCAATGAATAGGCTAACTGGCAACGTAGTAATGATTATTCTTATAAAGTAGTAATTATTTTACTACAGATTGTGTGTGACTGGCTGCTATCCGGTCAAGCCTCTCTTCCCTTCAGCTCCAGAGGCTTTTGTTCTTCTGTGGAAGGCCCTCCACTAGAGCCATTTGAGGCAGAAATGGTGGTCCATAGGTGGTGGACCACCTGTCAATGAAGCCGTTGGCCAGGATTCAACCCATGGGAGTTTAAGAGGGCTGGAGGGAGTTCTGTTCATTTGAATAAATACAGTCATATACAGTATCTAGCAAATAAGATTGCTTCCATTGGGGAGGGAGGGGGGCATATTCATGCATATTGTGGCCAATCTTAATCTAAAATAAATTGCTGATTACCACTTCATAATAATTTTACATAATTACATAATATTGTTTAATTCATAGATTTTTTTCATTGACTGTGGAAATGTTTTCGAAAGAAAAGTCTGACATTACATCGGAAGCTAACATGCAGACCAAAAACACTAGAACGTGTCACATATTGTCTATACCTACCAATCCTTTTAGAGCTTAGGGTGTATGAGTTCGGCCAGGATAGTGATCTGGGGCTGTATTACAGAAACTTCCTAAATTGCATATCCTATCTTAACTGTTTGGTAACCATGGTAATTACGATTAGGACCAAAAAGCCATTACAGATCAATGTTCCTATCCTAACTTGAGATAGGAAAAGTGTATTACACAAGCTATATAAAGTCACCTAACTTTAGGATAACCGTTAAGCCCGAAGTGTGTGGGTGTGAATTGAGAACCGAATGTTGTCGTGCGACAATATCGCACGCCGTGTGCATTGGCCTTTAGGCTGTCTTCACTTCACAAAATCACACCCAGGTGGTGGAGTAAGGGCTGCAGGTTTCACAGCATTCTGTTGCTGTTGTTAAAGGAGTGACAGTTGGTCATTTACATTTCAAACCCATTTTCTAACTTGTGATAACGACTACAGTTTTTAATGTAGGCTACACAGACATATGTATCAAAATGTTTAGGAAGTTTGAATAATAATAATAATCTCGTCGTTGTTTCTGATCCATTATAAGATATTACTGTTTACAATATAGGGACGTTACAATACGTTACAAAGTATAGGCTACCTTATAAAGGAGCTGTGCGCGATGGAAGTACCATTGGTTGCTAGGTAACAGACATAAACGTTGATAACCGACATTGGATTTAATATTTAGGATGAGATAAGATAGGATTCCTAAAGTTAGTTAGGATTTGCTCCTGTAATACCAAATTGAGACAAATCCTATCTTAACTTAGGACTTAAGATAGGAAGTTTCTGTAATACTGAGAATCAAAGGGTTTGTGTGAATAACGTTGCCCTTTTTGTGATCTCTCTCACAGGCACCCCAACATCCTGCGTCTCTACGGCTACTTCCATGACTCCTCTCGTGTCTACCTCATCCTGGAGTTTGCACGCAAGGGAGAGTTGTACAGCGAACTGCAGCGATGTGGCAACTTTGATGAAAAGCGGAGCGCCACGGTGAGGGATCTATTTTTCTTTCTTTTTTTTACGGTCTCTATCAGTTCAGATGTATTCAAGGTAGATCACTATCACCATCTTGAGTGGACAGTAGAGTGATGTTTTTCTGGTTGCATTTGATGCTTTCAGCTGTTCTGTTAAGTACAGTCTGACAGTGTTTCCACATGACAGATTCAGAGGGCTTGTATGTCATGTATTTACATGGGCTGCTTTTTTCTTCTTCTTTCCCCCTAGTATATCATGGAGCTGGCAGACGCCCTGAACTACTGCCACTCAAAGAAGGTGATCCACAGGGACATCAAGCCAGAGAACCTTCTACTAGGTGCAAACGGGGAGCTGAAGATCGCAGACTTTGGGTTGTCTGTTCACATGCCCTCCTCCAGGTACATGGCACACCTGCTATCCATTGTTATGAGAGAGGAAATGTGAAAGTAAAGTTGGCTTTTAGTCCTTTTGGTTAAGGTGTTGGAGTATCTTATACTATTAGTGTACACGATACGGTTCCAGCACTATGACATGTAGTTACAGTTAAAGTCAATTATTATAGGTCCTAAAAGCTTGACAGGTTTGCTCTTATTGCCCTATATATATACTGTATGTATATATACTGTATATATATGTATATATATATATATATATGTTACGGTACATGTGGGAAAATGGTACATGTGGGAAAACTAGGGTTAGGGTTAGGTGCTACGTCGACTTGGTACATGCTGGCATGTCTAACCCTAACCCTAGTTTTTCCCACATGTACCATATTCCCACATGTACTGTAACATATATATATTAAATGTAAGTTAAGTATCGATTTCTCACTGTTCCCTTTTTGTTTGTGTTTGTGTGTGTGTGTGTGTGTGTGTGTGTGTGTTCCTGTAGGAGGTCCACCCTCTGTGGGACCCTGGATTATCTGCCCCCAGAGATGATTGAGGGGAGAACTCACGACGAGAAGGTGGACCTGTGGAGTTTAGGTGTGCTCTGCTACGAGTTCCTCGTCGGTCGCCCTCCCTTTGAAACCCAGAGCCACGAGGACACCTACCGCAAGATCTCCAAGGTGAGAGAGGTTCAGGGAGCTGTGGATGTGGTACTGTGTCTAGGTGAGGCAGGACCGTGAGAGGTTCATGGAGCTGTGGATGTGGTACTGTGTCTAGGTGAGGCAGGACCGTGAGAGGTTCAGGGAGCTGTGGATGTGGTACTGTGTCTAGCAGAGGTTTGGTGAGAGAGGTTCAGGGAGCTGTGGATGTGGTACTGTGTCTAGCAGAGGTTTGGTGGTCAATTCTGCTTTAGAATTCAGGAAGTAAACTGAAATTCCAAGACATTTTGAATCAGAACTTGGCTAACTTCCTGAATTGGAACGTGGCTAACTTCCTGAATTGATTGATTCAAACGGAATTTAACTAGTAGAGCTGTTTGTGTTAGTCAAACATGTCATCACTGTTATTCCTGCTCATGAATCTATTTTTGATCTAGATAGAATTTGATAGTAAAGCGATTGATCTAACCTGCAGTCTTCTCATTCATGGTAGGTGGAATTCAGCTACCCTGCTCATGTGAGCGCTGGCAGCAGAGACCTGATCAACAAGCTGCTGAAACACAACCCTCTGCACAGGCTGCCCATCCAGGGGGTCCTGGCCCACCCCTGGGTAGTGGAGAACTCCTGTAAGGAGCCTACCATAGTGTCTCCTAGTCCTAGTCCCAGCACCGCTCCCAGTACATGAGAAGAGTTCCTACCTACATGTTTCTGTTGGGGCACCATGTATTATTTCGGACATCTGGCCAAAACCACTGCTCACTATGGATGAATAACGGATGACTTCCTTTTATTTGTATGTGCGTCACCCGGCATGTTCCGTGCCCTTGTGTTGTCTCTGTAGCCTCCCATGGCTGTTTCCCATGGCTGTTTCCAATGGCGTTTTAAAATATATTTGTAAATATGTTCCTGTTTATATAATTATGTGAATTCTTACTTGAATAAATGATTTATGTTGAAGCAATGTGGATTATCTTGGCACCTTCATGTGAATTTCTGTTGTTGCTCGGTGATTCAAAAGAATATGTTATGTATATGATATTCAAAAGTGTCCAATAAACACTGATGTTGATTTTGGTTAAAGAAAAACCACCCGGCTGCTTAGGTTATTAGAGTACAATTGTGTTTGAAACAATGCATTACTTCACACACTATTTGGAGTTTTGCAGTCATCACCATTCCTTTAGAAAGGTGATCGACCAGGCTTTCAGTGTATATATTCCATGCCCACTAGGTGGCGATCTGCCCATGTTCATGCTGGGAAATGTCATGAGAGAAAATAGTGTCGCCTACTTCATTCTCATTCTGAGCCTGTTGTTCTATTGCGACTTGCGACTGTAATATCCAAATGTAATTAAAAAAAAAAATCTCACATCATTGTAATGTGATACTTGTGTGGATTCCTTGAGTAGAAACGACAAGGAATGAAATGGTATGTGATATTCACCTATCTTATGTAGAGAAGAGATATTCTGAGTTATTGGGCAATGGTAACACTTCAATCTGAGCTGATTTGCGTTCCCAGATTACCTTTTGACTTCTAAATCTTAAAATTCATTGATACTTTGAATTTCTGAATGGAAATTCGTAAGATAAAACAGTTTACCTTATCGGCCTATGCATTAACTGAAGACAGTTAGGTGTATTATAATATCACCTAGTATAATATATGTATGTATCTATGTATAATAGATGACAATAGTCATCACGATGAAAAATTAAATTAATTTATTGTAGAATCCAATAAAGATTCATTTTAATTGTAATGCGTCTTTTAATCCACTTAAAGATTCGCTTTTAACATTGCATCGGTGAATACCTGGCTGAACACGCAACGCGTTCCTCGTGGTGGGCTCTAGTTCAGATGGTCAGATGTCTCCGTTCTCTCTGCTTATAGACAGATATCTGCTGCAAGAACTGTTGGACCATGATAGGCCCTATGTCCCTAGAATGTACCTTGATTGTAAATAGCCTATAGGCCCATTGCACATCGTGATCTTAGAATGATACGGTTCTATCTCCGTTCAGGGCAGTTCAGAGATATTGAGCGTCAAAGTTTTTACATTCCATTATGTTTTGTGAGATGGAACCTTTGTATTTTATTAATTACTAACTAAAAAATTTCAACATTTTAAAAATAACACCACACAGGCATTAATAAACACCTAATGGATCAGATTATGTAAAAAACTCAATTTTGACAAAAATGGAGATAGAACCTTATAATTCTAACGTCACGACATGCCTATATGCATCAGGTAAAACCTTCCCAACAACAGATTAGAAACCATATGGAGATGTGCAGGTCCTCCCAAATAACAATAATCTGTCCAGATGTTGTTTCTGAGCAAAACAAACGGACGTTCAGTGAACAGGGAGGCCTGTCTGCTAAAGTGCCCACAGCAACAATCAGGAGAAAAGGCCTGGACCGTCTGTTATGTAGAGACCTTTCCTCTGATTGTATACAGTACACACACACACACACGCACGCACGCACGCACGCACGCACGCACGCACGCACGCACGCACGCACGCACGCACGCACGCACGCACGCACGCACGCACGCACACACACACACACACACACACACACACACACACACACACACACACACACACACACACACACACATAGGCTGTAGGCCAGATCACATTCACTTCTCCAATCCAATAGAAAACAGTGCTTTTTTAAAGCATCGTGGATGTTGGCTGCTAATAGTTTATTATTCTATTGCAATAAGCCATGTTGTTATACGAAATAATATAAAACACATCCAGCTTTGACCCGCAGTATCATGCTAAAACAAAACGACTATCTCTCTCTCAAACACACACACACACACACACACACACACACACACACACACACACACACACACACACACACACAGGCTGCTTGACCTACTCACTTACCCCAGCAGAGAGACACTCTCACTGTGGCAGAGCTGTGTAACATTGACCCCTCTGACCTCCAGGGTCTATGTGCTACTATGTCACCCCGCTTAGGAGTGCTCTCACTGGGGCAGAGCTGTCCACCATTCACCCTCTTAGGAGTGCTCTCATTGGGCATAGCTGTCTAACATTGACCCCTCTGACCTCCAGGGTCCATGTGCTACTATGTCACCCCACTTAGGAGTGCTCTCACTGGGCAGACCTCCAGGGACTATGTGCTACTCTGTCACCCCACTTAGGAGTGCTCTCACTGGGCAGACCTCCAGGGTCTATGTGCTACTCTGTCACCCCGCTTAGGAGTGCTCTCACTGGGGCAGAGCTGTCCACCATTCACCCCTCTTAGGAGTGCTCTCACTGGGCACACCTAACCACCATTCACCCCCCCAACCTCCAGGGTCTACATACCACTCTGTCACCCCACTTAGGAGTGCTCTCACTGGGCACACCTAACCACCATTCACCCCCCCCAACCTCCAGGGTCTACATACCACCATGTCACCCCGCTTAGGAGTGCTCTCACTGGGCATGGCTGACTACCATTCACCCCTCTGACCTCCAGGAATTGAACCTCGCGCACCAGGAGGCCCCGGGCCCCCACACTTAAGCACCCCCCACTGATAAAGCCAATATCCGCGACTTCCAGAAAAATAAATCCTTGGTATCAAAATCACTTTTAGTCACTGGAGACTGGGCCAACACTAGGCCCAGTCTCAGTGCCTCTTACTCAGCCACTCTATCTACCAGCCACCGCTAGCCTGGAGCTCAGAGCCTAATCTCCACAGCCTAAGTCCAAAAAAGTACCAGGTATTACAATACTTCCAGTCCTACCCCTCATGTCCTCATCACTAGGCCCAGTCTCAGTGTCTCTTACTCAGCCACTCTGCCTACCAGCAACCCCTCTTCTGGAGGTCTGGCCTCCAGGCACTATGCCCTGCACTACCAGTCCGATTAGGAGAGCCCCCACTGGGCCACACTACCTACCATGCACCCCCCTTCTGGAGGTCCGACCTCCAGGCACTATGTCCTGCACTACATGTCCGATTAGGAGAGCCCCCACTGGGCCACACTACCTACCAGCCTCCCCCTAGCCTGGAGCTCAGAGCCTAATCTCCACAGCCTAAGTCCAAAAAAGTACCAGGTATTACAATACTTCCAGTCCTACCCCTCATGTCCTCATCACTAGGCCCAGTCTCAGTGTCTCTTACTCAGCCACTCTGCCTACCAGCAACCCCTCTTCTGGAGGTCTGGCCTCCAGGCACTATGCCCTGCACTACCAGTCCGATTAGGAGAGCCCCCACTGGGCCACACTACCTACCATGCACCCCCCTTCTGGAGGTCCGACCTCCAGGCACTATGTCCTGCACTACATGTCCGATTAGGAGAGCCCCCACTGGGCCACACTACCTACCAGCCTCCCCCTAGCCTGGAGCTCAGAGCCTAATCTCCACAGCCTAAGTCCAAAAAAGTACCAGGTATTACAATACTTCCAGTCCTACCCCTCATGTCCTCATCACTAGGCCCAGTCTCAGTGTCTCTTACTCAGCCACTCTATCTACCAGCCACCGCTAGCCTGGAGCTCAGAGCCTAATCTCCACAGCCTAAGTCCAAAAAAGTACCAGGTATTACAATACTACCAGTCCTACCCCCTCATCTCCTCATCACTATGCCCAGTAGCAGTGCCTCTAACCTGGCCTCTATACCTACCATCCACCCCTCGCCTGGAGCTAAGTCGAACTCTAATGATCCGCACCCAAGCGACATCATGTGTCCGTTAAAAGGTACTACAGACGGTCTGCCTGACCTCCACACACCCCTCTCACCCTACTCCCTCACCCCAGCTAACACCATCCATCCTGGGCATACCTACCTGCCTCCACTCACCTGGAGCTCTTATGCAGTATCTTTCGTGTCCACAAGAGGGGGCAAGGGTGCAGAATAACCAGACCTCCACACACCCCCTCTACTCCCTCACCCCAGCTTACACCCTCCATCCTGGGCATACAACTGTCTACCGTCCCCCTGTCCTGGAGCTCAGAGTCTAATCTCCACAGCCTAAGTCCAAAAAAGTACCAGGTATTACAATACTTCCAGTCCTACCCCTCATGTCCTCATCACTAGGCCCAGTCTCAGTGCCTCTTACTCAGCCACTCTATCTACCAGCCACCCCCTAGCCTGGAGCTCAGAGCCTAATCTCCACAGCCTAAGTCCAAAAAAGTACCAGGTATTACAATACTTCCAGTCCTACCCCTCATCTCCTCATCACTAGGCCCAGTCTCAGTGCCTCTTACTCAGCCACTCTATCTACCAGCCACCGCTAGCCTGGAGCTCAGAGCCTAATCTCCACAGCCTAAGTCCAAAAAAGTACCAGGTATTACAATACTTCCAGTCCTACCCCTCATCTCCTCATCACTATGCCCAGTATCAGTGCCTCTTACTCAGCCACTCTATCTACCAGCCACCGCTAGCCTGGAGCTCAGAGCCTAATCTCCACAGCCTAAGTCCAAAAAAGTACCAGGTATTACAATACTTCCAGTCCTACCCCTCATGTCCTCATCACTAGGCCCAGTCTCAGTGCCTCTTACTCAGCCACTCTATCTACCAGCCACCCCCTAGCCTGGAGCTCAGAGCCTAATCTCCACAGCCTAAGTCCAAAAAAGTACCAGGTATTACAATACTTCCAGTCCTACCCCTCATCTCCTCATCACTAGGCCCAGTCTCAGTGCCTCTTACTCAGCCACTCTATCTACCAGCCACCGCTAGCCTGGAGCTCAGAGCCTAATCTCCACA
>NW_027663433.1:52500-57500 GCF_963989245.1 Nansenia antarctica
CACAGACAGGACAACCAGGGGTATTCACGATGGTCTCATATCCGAACATTGAGCTCTGTAGGCGGGCATCATGATCGAGAGCGGTCGGCGAAAACTTGACAACCAGGCGGTTCACTCATGATTTTAGTCCGAGGAGAGTGCTCTGTAGGCGGCCTTCATGAGCGAGAGAAGTCGGCGAAAACTGAACAACCAGGCTGTTCACACTGGCTTTTAGTCCGGAAAAAGAACCAGAGTGTCCCTTTTAGACTGCTGGAAATCTCGATCAAATTCAACACCTATGATCGGATTCATATCTTAGCTCACGTCGGTAAAGTCAGAACAACCAGACTTTTTATCGAATTTTTTCTAAGTCCACAGACACTGTGTGAATATACATACGCGATGACACCTATTTGGAAAACCGTGGATTTTCCCATAGACCCCCATTCAAGTTTTTTCGGTTTTTGTTAAGCATTTCCCATTTTTGATTAACGGGATACTGTAAGAAAACGGAATGTCGTAGAAGCGCCCAAATAGGGGCAAAAGTTCCGCCCTGCGATTCTCTTTAATTGTGTAATTAAGTTTTTACTGTAAATCGTTGTTATTAAAAGTTATTAGACACCAAAACCCGGGTCCCCCCCCCCCGTTAGTGATTTCTCGAAAATCAACGAAACACGTTATGGATTTCCAAAAAGCATATTCGTAAGCATAACTCGGTAACGGTATAACCTACAGACTCCATTCAAATTATGAATATGTTGTCCTTGTGATTTTGATCACTTCTCTCGTGGACTATTATTATCGAAATCGAAATCATAAATAGTTATTGATTTAAGAATGTAGGGTCTCGCCCCAAAAAAATCATATTCATAAGCATAACTCGGTAACGGTATAACCTACAGACTCCATTCAAATTATGAATATGTTGTCCTTGTGATTTTGATCACTTCTCTCGTGGACTATTATTATCGAAATCGAAATCATAAATAGTTATTGATTTAAGAATGTAGGGTCTCGCCCCAAAAAAATCATATTCATAAGCATAACTCGGTAACGGTATAACCTACAGACTCCATTCAAATTATGAATATGTTGTCCTTGTGATTTTGATCACTTCTCTCGTTGACTATTATTATCGAAATCGAAATCATAAATAGTTATTGATGATTTCCCCCCCCGCCGAGCGGTTTTTTGACATTGAAAAATATGCTTTTCGAATTATATCTCGTTAACGGTACATGCCTATGACTCCATTCTAATTGCAGTTTGTTTATCATGCGATTGTGATCATTTAGAAATTTAGTTTGGAATTATAACCCATTGTGACGCTGAGATATTCGGCCCTAAGCGACGGTAGTTACCTGACCAACTACCGCTGGTGCTGGAGGAAAGTACGGCTTACCGCTGACAGCGGGTCGAGGAACTATTTATACCCGGAAATTCGCTCATCGCTGTGGGTGCCTCATCGAGCGGCTTTAACCGTGAATAACTCGGGCTATGGAAGTGCTATAAACACCGTTTTAAAAGTTTTGGATTCCGTGGCTTGTCCTCTTTACGGACACGTTGAAATTATTGTCCTAACCCCCGGAGAACGAAAGTTATTAAGCCGCAAAGGGTGCCTCGTTTACCGCTATCGTCGAGCGGCTTTAACCGTGAATAACTCGGGCTATGGAAGTGCTATAAACACCGTTTTAAAAGTTTTGGATTCCGTGGCTTGTCCTCTTTACGGACACGTTGAAATTATTGTCCTAACCCCCGGAGAACGAAAGTTATTAAGCCGCAAAGGGTGCCGCGTTTACCGCTGCTGGAGGAAAGTACGGCTTACCGCTGACAGCGGGTCGAGGAACTATTTATACCCGGAAATTCGCTCATCGCTGTGGGTGCCTCATCGAGCGGCTTTAACCGTGAATAACTCGGGCTATGGAAGTGCTATAAACACCGTTTTAAAAGTTTTGGATTCCGTGGCTTGTCCTCTTTACGGACACGTTGAAATTATTGTCCTAACCCCCGGAGAACGAAAGTTATTAAGCCGCAAAGGGTGCCTCGTTTACCGCTGCTGCAGAAAAGGATCTACAGATACACAGCTTCATTGACCCGCTTTAACCGTGAATAACTCGGGCTATGGAAGTGCTACAAACACCGTTTTAATTTCTCTGAATTCACCATCAGTATACGGTCATTTTGAGCTATAACACACCGCGCTGACACCCAGAGAACATATACTTTAATACGAAAAGCTTACAGCACCCTGTATTCCCAGGCGGTCTCCCATCCAGGTACTAACAGGGCCCAACCCTGCTTAGCTTCCGAGGTCGGACGAGATCGGGCGTATTCAGGCTAGTATGGCCGTGAGCAACAGTACCATGACACAAAACATCCATAAAGAACCAGCCTGGAACATTGTTATTGATGTAACTTTATTAAATATGCGGGATAAAGCACTCTGTTTGTGGGTAGAATATGCACAAGGTGTCCTGGATGAAGGGAGAAGTGTGTTTCAATGAATTATAACTTTATTGGGGGAATATGACACTCTATATGGGGGTAAAAAGTGTATTGGAACTGCATGGAGGCCTCCATAAATACAACCAGGCTGCTTGAGCTTCTCAGTTACCCCAGCAGAGAGACACTCTACTGGGCATGGACACTTGGTAATTAGGCCTCACTAGGCCTGGAAGAATAGAACCAGGCTGCTTTAGCTGCTCACTTACCCCAGCAGAGAGACACTATACTGGGCATGGACACTTGGTAAATAGGCCTCACTAGGACTGGAAGAATAGAACCAGGCTGCTTTAGCTGCTCACTTACCCCAGCAGAGAGACACTATGATGGGCATGGACACTTGGTAAATAGGCCTCACTAGGCCTGGAAGAATAGAACCAGGCTGCTTGAGCTGCTCACTTACCCCAGCAGAGAGACACTATACTGGGCATGGACACTTGGTAAATAGGCCTCACTAGGCCTGGAAGAATAGAACCAGGCTGCTTTAGCTGCTCACTTACCCCAGCAGAGAGACACTATACTGGGCATGGACACTTGGTAAATAGGCCTCACTAGGCCTGGAAGAATAGAACCAGGCTGCTTTAGCTGCTCACTTACCCCAGCAGAGAGACACTATACTGGGCATGGACACTTGGTAAATAGGCCTCACTAGGACTGGAAGAATAGAACCAGGCTGCTTGAGCTGCTCACTTACCCCAGCAGAGAGACACTCTCACTGGGGCAGAGCTGTGTAACATTGACCCCTCTGACCTCCAGGGTCTATGTGCTACTCTGTCACCCCGCTTAGGAGTGCTCTCACTGGGGCAGAGCTGTCCACCATTCACCCCGCTTAGGAGTGCTCTCACTGGGGCAGAGCTGTCCACCATTCACCCCTCTTAGGAGTGCTCTCACTGGGCATAGCTGTCTAACATTGACCCCTCTGACCTCCAGGGTCCATGTGCTACTATGTCACCCCACTTAGGAGTGCTCTCACTGGGCAGACCTCCAGGGACTATGTGCTACTCTGTCACCCCACTTAGGAGTGCTCTCACTGGGCAGACCTAACTACCATTCACCCCTCAGACCTCCAGGGTCTATGTCCCACTCTGTCACCCCACTTAGGAGTGCTCTCACTGGGCAGACCTCCAGGGACTATGTGCTACTCTGTCACCCCGCTTAGGAGTGCTCTCACTGGGGCAGAGCTGTCCACCATTCACCCCTCTTAGGAGTGCTCTCACTGGGCAGACCTAACCACCATTCACCCCCCCCCCAACCTCCAGGGTCTACATACCACTCTGTCACCCCACTTAGGAGTGCTCTCACTGGGCACACCTAACCACCATTCACCCCCCCAACCTCCAGGGTCTACATACCACCATGTCACCCCGCTTAGGAGTGCTCTCACTGGGCATGGCTGACTACCATGCACCCCTCTGACCTCCAGGAATTGAACCTCGCGCACCAGGAGGCCCCGGGCCCCCACACTTAAGCACCCCCACTGATAAAACCAAAATCCGCGACTTCCAGAAAAATGTATCCCTGGTATCAAAACCACTTTTAGTCACTAAAAAAGGCCCAGTTTCAGTGCCTCTAACCCGGCCACTTTGCCTACCAGCCACCCCCTAGCCTGGAGCTCAGAGCCTAATCTCCACAGCCTAAGTCCAAATAAGTACCAGGTATTATAATACTACCAGTCCTACACCTCATGTCCTCATCACTAGGCCCAGTCTCAGTGTCTCTTACTCAGCCACTCTAACTACCATGCACCCCCCTTCTGGAGGTCTGACCTCCAGGCACTATGTCCTGCACTGCCAGTCCCATTAGGAGAGCCTCCACTGGGCAGAGCTGTCTAACATGCACCCCTCTTCTGGAGGTCTGACCTCCAGGGCTTATGTCCTGCACTACCAGTCCGATTAGGAGAGCCCTCACTGGGCATGGCTGACTACCATTCACCCCTCTGACCTCCAGGGCTTAACCCCCGTGCACCAGGCGGTCCCGGGCCCCCACACTTAAGCACCCCCCACTGATAAAGCCAATATCCGCGACTTCCAGAAAAATAAATCCTTGGTATCAAAATCACTTTTAGTCACTGGAGACTGGGCCAACACTAGGCCCAGTCTCAGTGCCTCTTACTCAGCCACTCTATCTACCAGCCACCGCTAGCCTGGAGCTCAGAGCCTAATCTCCACAGCCTAAGTCCAAAAAAGTACCAGGTATTACAATACTTCCAGTCCTACCCCTCATGTCCTCATCACTAGGCCCAGTCTCAGTGTCTCTTACTCAGCCACTCTATCTACCAGCCACCGCTAGCCTGGAGCTCAGAGCCTAATCTCCACAGCCTAAGTCCAAAAAAGTACCAGGTATTACAATACTTCCAGTCCTACCCCTCATGTCCTCATCACTAGGCCCAGTCTCAGTGCCTCTTACTCAGCCACTCTATCTACCAGCCACCGCTAGCTAGCCTGGAGCTCAGAGCCTAATCTCCACAGCCTAAGTCCAAAAAAGTACCAGGTATTACAATACTTCCAGTCCTACCCCTC
>NW_027663432.1:2500-10000 GCF_963989245.1 Nansenia antarctica
GCACCGCGGCGAGCGCTACAAGAACATGATGGACCCCCTGGGGACCAACTCCCTGGGCCTCAAGCTGCCCCCCAAGGACTTCCAGCTGGGCAGCTACCAGTAGTCCCTGCACCCCCCCCCCCCCCCCCCCTCTACCTCCACCCACCACCTACCCCTCCACCACCTCCAACTACCCCTCCACCAACTACCCCTCCAGGGGCACTGCAGGGGGGCCGGGTGGGGAGACACAGCAGCAGGTCTCCACCACCCCCCCCCTCCTCCTCTTCCTCCTTCTTCTACTTCTTGTCCTCCGTCGATCCCTTGTTCTTTTCCTCCCCCACCGAGCCGCGGAGGAGAGGACATGAGGCCACCTGTAGCGCCTCCCTCTCCTCCTCCTCTTCCTCCTCCTCCTGTTGTTCTCTGCTCCTCCCTCCTCCTCCTCCTCCTCCTACCTTGCACCAGTGGCAGCCTCTACTCTACCCTCTACGCCAGGGGAGGCTGGCAGCCTCTACTCTACCCTCTACGCCAGGGAGGCTGGCAGCCTCTACTCTACCCTCTACACGCCAGGGGAGGCTGGCAGCCTCTACTCTACCCTCTACGCCAGGGGAGGCTGGCAGCCTCTACTCTACCCTCTACGCCAGGGGAGGCTGGCAGCCTCTACTCTACCCTCTACACCAGGGGAGGCTGGCAGCCTCTACTCTACCCTCTACACGCCAGGGGAGGTTGGCAGCCTCTACTCTACCCTCTACGCCAGGGGAGGCTGGCAGCCTCTACTCTACCCTCTACGCCAGGGGAGGCTGGCAGCCTCTACTCTACCCTCTACACGCCAGGGGAGGCTGGCAGCCTCTACTCTACCCTCTACACGCCAGGGGAGGCTGGCAGCCTCTACTCTACCCTCTACACGCCAGGGGAGGCTGGCAGCCTCTACTCTACCCTCTACGCCAGGGGAGGCTGGCAGCCTCTACTCTACCCTCTACGCCAGGGGAGGCTGGCAGCCTCTACTCTACCCTCTACACGCCAGGGGAGGCTGGCAGCCTCTACTCTACCCTCTACACGCCAGGGGAGGCTGGCAGCCTCTACTCTACCCTCTACGCCAGGGGAGGCTGGCAGCCTCTACTCTACCCTCTACGCCAGGGGAGGCTGGCAGCCTCTACTCTACCCTCTACACGCCAGGGGAGGCTGGCAGCCTCTACTCTACCCTCTACACGCCAGGGGAGGCTGGCAGCCTCTACTCTACCCTCTACACGCCAGGGGAGGCTGGCAGCCTCTACTCTACCCTCTACACGCCAGGGGAGGCTGGCAGCCTCTACTCTACCCTCTACACGCCAGGGGAGGCTGGCAGCCTCTACTCTACCCTCTACACGCCAGGGGAGGCTGGCAGCCTCTACTCTACCCTCTACGCCAGGGGAGGCTGGCAGCCTCTACTCTACCCTCTACACGCCAGGGGAGGCTGGCAGCCTCTACTCTACCCTCTACACGCCAGGGGAGGCTGGCAGCCTCTACTCTACCCTCTACGCCAGGGGAGGCTGGCAGCCTCTACTCTACCCTCTACACGCCAGGGGAGGCTGGCAGCCTCTACTCTACCCTCTACACGCCAGGGGAGGCTGGCAGCCTCTACTCTACCCTCTACACGCCAGGGGAGGCTGGCAGCCTCTACTCTACCCTCTACACGCCAGGGGAGGCTGGCAGCCTCTACTCTACCCTCTACGCCAGGGGAGGCTGGCAGCCTCTACTCTACCCTCTACACGCCAGGGGAGGTTGGCAGCCTCTACTCTACCCTCTACGCCAGGGGAGGCTGGCAGCCTCTACTCTACCCTCTACACGCCAGGGGAGGCTGGCAGCCTCTACTCTACCCTCTACACGCCAGGGGAGGCTGGCAGCCTCTACTCTACCCTCTACGCCAGGGGAGGCTGGCAGCCTCTACTCTACCCTCTACACGCCAGGGGAGGCTGGCAGCCTCTACTCTACCCTCTACACGCCAGGGGAGGCTGGCAGCCTCTACTCTACCCTCTACGCCAGGGGAGGCTGGCAGCCTCTACTCTACCCTCTACACGCCAGGGGAGGCTGGCAGCCTCTACTCTACCCTCTACACGCCAGGGGAGGCTGGCAGCCTCTACTCTACCCTCTACACGCCAGGGGAGGCTGGCAGCCTCTACTCTACCCTCTACACGCCAGGGGAGGCTGGCAGCCTCTACTCTACCCTCTACACGCCAGGGGAGGCTGGCAGCCTCTACTCTACCCTCTACACGCCAGGGGAGGCTGGCGGAGGTAGAGGTTGGAGGCTGGTGCTCACTGTAGTGCACGGGATGGATAAAAAACAAACGTAGGAACGGTGTGGAACACGTGTGTGTATGTCTACCTCCTCCGCCAGCCTCCCCTGTCTCCCTCCGCCAGCCTCCCCTGGCGAGGCCGGGAACAGATGATACACACAGTAGACGCTGCCTGTGGAGGTCCGTATGTGTGTGTGTGTGTGATTGTTTTATTCTGTGTATTTGCGTGTCGTGATAATTCCCCTCCCACCCCCCCCTGGCTCCAGACCAGACACAGGAACTAAAAGATAATTGACAGACGTTTGTGTTCGTCAGGTCCTCGCACAAGGGCCGTGATCCAATACCACGTCCTCAGTAAGTATTCAAGATGATATATAACAACAACAAGCAATACAAACTAAAATAAACTGCCTGGAAATAATAATAATGCAGTACACTCTGAGGATGATGTGTAGTTCATTTCCCAATCAGAGATACTTGTTCCTGTTCCAACGTTATGGTTTTATATATATATATATATATATGCATATACATATACATACACCCTACACTGTGCAGTCTATTTTGCTTCAAAAATTAATTAGGTAATTATTTGTGTGCGATGTTGTTTACCACCAGTAGGTAAGGGACGGGCAGGACGGGTTACTTCATTTACAGTCATATATACGTCAGATATATATTTATGTAATATTATATACGTCTTATATATACACGTCATCATATATATATATCATCATATATACGTCATCATATATATATATCATCATATATACGTCTTATATATACGTCATCGTATATATCTCTTATAAATAAGTCATATTATATACATCTTATATATTTGCCTTATATATACGTCTTATATACGTCAGAAGCGTGTTATATATACGTCATATTATTTACGTCATATTATTTACGTCATATTATATACGTCTTATATATATATACGTCATATTATATACGTCATGTGTCCAAACTTTTGACTGGTACTGTATGTCATATTATATACGGCATATATACGACTTATATACGTCACATATATATGTCTTATATACGTCTTATATACCACACTGTTAACAGCATCCGTCGGGCCTTGTATCTCTGTAACCCACCCCGTACCTCCTTTATGTATAACTCCTCTTTTCTTATTAATATCCTCTCTTCTTCTACTATCATAGCAGTGTAGCAGCACATCCATAGCGTTCTTCTTCTACTATCATAGCAGTGTAGCAGCACATGCCTAGCGTAGGAGCCTCTAGTCCTGAACCCATCCTTTTAGTAGCTTTAGAAATACGCAGAAAAAACTACGGCCATGTGAAATTATTTAGTGAACAACTTTTCTCGATGTTTAGGATTTGGTCGGATAGCCTTTTTGTGTGCATATAATCTTAGCCAGACTATTAACTGCTGTAGCGTGTGTGTGTGTGTGTCGTGATGTCTCCATGTCGGCAGGGAAACTCCTCTTTTACCCTCACGTACGCTAGAATAACGTCCAGTAGATTAATAACTAAACCTCTGTCCCCGTGTAAACTAGAAGCCAGAGAGAATAACGTAGATGATTCCAGATTAGTTTCCATCGCTGGCTGTGTATAGTTATATATATATATCCTGTACAAAGATGTACACTTTAAAAAAAATGAAAAAACAAACAAACTAAAACTAACTAACGAGATGTGTGTTTGGTGTTCTATAATACGGTGTGTTAGCTGTCCTGTGGCGTCCCCATAGTGTTAGAACCAGACGTGAGAGTGTGTGTGAGAGTGTGTGAGAGTGTGAGAGAGAGTGTGTGTGTGTGCGTGTGTGTGTGTGTTTTTAGTAGTAGTAGTGATAGAAAACAAAATGGCCGCTTTCTTTTCCTGGAGGTGTGCTGTGCTTTGTCTCTCTGTCCAGTGTGTGGTAGAGCTCTGGGGACCTCTTTACCACGGCCACACCCAGGGGAGGCTGGCGGTGGGAGAAATCGGAGGCCAGGGGACGAGGAGAGGGTATCAAACAGCCTCCGTTGACCAACCGCCACATACGGATAGCGTGTCCGTCGTATTGTGTGTTTTGGGTTGTTTTGGTACGGCGAGCACCCGACCTCCGATACCCCCCCTTCCTCGGCCAGCCTCCCCCCCGGGTGTGGAGCTGTGTGTGTGTGTGTGTGTGTGTGTGTGTGTGTGTCTGTCCTCTTGTCTTCTTCTTCTTCTTTCGTGTCGTCGTCATGAAACAGGGTCTCAGGTATTCTCGACTCCGTCGCTGAACCAGTCTGTGAGTTCTAGAACCTCTCCTCCGGTCTGTTAGTTCTAGAACCTCTCTCCGGTCTGTGAGTTCTAGAACCTCCCCGGTCTGTTAGTTCTAGAACCTCTCTCCGGTCTGTGAGTTCTAGAACCTCCCCGGTCTGTTAGTTCTAGAACCTCTCTCCGGTCTGTTAGTTCTAGAACCTCTCTCCGGTCTGTGAGTTCTAGAACCTCCCCGGTCTGTTAGTTCTAGAACCTCTGCAGTCTGTCAGTTCTAGAACCTCTCTCTGGTCTGTTAGTTCTAGAACCTCTCCGGTCTGTGAGTTCTAGAACCTCTCTCAGGTCTGTTAGTTCTAGAACCTCTCTCTGGTCTGTTAGTTCTAGAACCTCTCCAGTTTGTTAGTTCTAGAACCTCTCCGGTCTGTGAGTTCTAGAACCTCTCTCAGGTCTGTTAGTTCTAGAACCTCTCTCTGGTCTGTTAGTTCTAGAACCTCTCCGGTCTGTGAGTTCTAGAACCTCTCTCTGGTCTGTTAGTTCTAGAACCTCTCCGGTCTGTGAGTTCTAGAACCTCTCTCTGGTCTGTTAGTTCTAGAACCTCTCCGGTCTGTGAGTTCTAGAACCTCTCTCAGGTCTGTTAGTTCTAGAACCTCTCTCCGGTCTGTGAGTTCTAGAACCTCTCTCTAGGTCTGAACCTAGGACGGTTAGAGAGAAACAGAGAGAGAGAGAGAGAGAGAGAGAGAGAGAGAGAGAGAGAGAGAGAGAGAGAAGGACGGCGTTTTTCTCTCTCGTTTATCAAAGAGGCCAAAACTGGACTGAAAACCCACAGTCCAGAACCAGAATAAAGACTGTGCCTGCTCCCTAGCCTCGCTGCTCGATGTTTAAATAAAAATAAAAATGTATTTATGTATTTCGGGGGGATTCTGAGCACAGACGAGCAATCAAGTGAACCTTGTTGGTGGAATGATGAAAGCACTTCCCAGACCTGAAATGTCTCTTCTCCTCTCTGCCGAGCGCCCTCCTCCCCCCCTCCTCCCCCCCCCCCCCTCCCCCCCCTGTGGTAGGATGAGGTTATGGTTATGAACTGAGCACACGTTTCCCTTTAAGTCTTGTTGTTCTAAACTCTCTGCCCTGTACCCAGGCGTCACGCCCGGGCTTGAACCCCCTCCCCCCCCCGCCACCCCAGGTCAGGTCTGGTCGTAAGATTAGAGCAGGGGTCAGAGGTCAAAGCTGTCATCCAGCAGCTGACACCCCCCCCCCTCCCCCCCGCTGGAGAGAGAAATATGACGAGTCGCCAGATTGCTTTCTCCGCTTTCCACGGCAGGGCGTCCAATCACCGACCTGCACGTCTCCGCGCTGTCGTCCAATTAGCACTGGCGGTGGAGATTCATCCTCTCAAAGGCAATTACACTGAGATGTCCCCCCCCCCTCACACTCCCCCCCCCCCCTCCCAACCCCCCCCCCCCCCCCCCCCCCCCCCCATCCCAGCTATCTCACAAGCTGAATGAGCATTTCCTGTGGAATGTAAACAGGTCTTAATTAAACAGCTGCGTTCTGATTCAGAGTGCGTTGTTGCGCCGCGGGGCGGGCACGCCGGGGTGGGCAGAGTGTTGGTGGTTAATTGGAGTCTGAAGATATCGCCAAGCAATAAAAGCGCCGCTCTGGCGTGGGAGATTGAGAGTACGTACAGCAGCCCATGCTGTTTTACTACCGTGAAATCAAAAGCAACATGCGAACACCGACCACTAATTGTTCGGAGAGGGTGAAGGGTTGTCAAGGAAATGCAACGACTGGTAATTATAGAACACAACAAACCCTGTTTGCTAAAGCGCCTTGTACAAATGTTGTATAAACGTCGCATTCTGTTGATATTTATGTGCATCTTAACTCCCTATATGTGTGTGTCTCTGTATGTCTCTGTATGTACAGTGTGTTTGTGTGTGTGTACATGCGTGCGTGCGTGCGTGTGTGTGTGTGTACGCTTAGCCGTAATTTTTGACGCACATCCATTGGTTATCAAAGCCGAAGAGAAGCAGAAGAGACAGAGGAGTTCTAGAACCTCTCCAGTCTGTTAGTTCTAGAACCTCTCCACTCGGTTAGTTCTAGAACCTCTCCGGTCTGTTAGTTCTAGAAACTCTCCGGTTTGTTAGTTCTAGAACCTCTCCACTCGGTTAGTTCTAGAACCTCTCCGGTCTGTTAGTTCTAGAAACTCTCCGGTCTGTTAGTTCTAGAACCTCTCCAGTCTGTTAGTTCTAGAACCTCTCCACTCGGTTAGTTCTAGAACCTCTCCGGTCTGTTAGTTCTAGAACCTCTCCAGTCTGTTAGTTCTAGAACCTCTCCACTCGGTTAGTTCTAGAACCTCTCCGGTCTGTTAGTTCTAGAAACTCTCCGGTTTGTTAGTTCTAGAACCTCTCCACTCGGTTAGTTCTAGAACCTCTCCGGTCTGAGTTCTAGAATCTCCCCTCACCTCAGACCACCGTGGCTCTGAACTGGGTAATAATAATACATTTAAAAATATGAAAGTCATTCTTTGACGGCTGCTGGCTCACAGGCACGGTTGATGGAAGGAGCACGTTGCTTTTTAAATTATTGATGCCTCCGGGTCTATATCTGGGTGTACCGAAGCCATGTGCAGTAAACGTATGCTCCAGAGAGAGAGAGAGGGAGAGAGAAGGAGAGAGAAGGAGAGAAGGAGAGAGAGAGGAAGAGAGAAGGAGAGAGGGAGAGAGAGAAGGAGAGAGAAAGAAAATGTCTCTGCTTCCAGCCAGCGAGTGAGTTCCGGGTGGATCCGTATTTATAGCTGTTCTGTTCTGTTCTGTTCTGATGTGTTGCTGAGGGAGTCGGGGGCTTCTCAGCACGGCGCTGATCGATAAACTTGAGATGGAGAAAAAAGCCTTGCATGACTCGTTCTGTGTTGCTGTGCTTTTCGTGTCCCATGTATCTCTCCTCCTCCTCCTCCTCCTCGACCTCCCCCTCCTCCTTTACTTCTCCCTCTCCCTCCTCCTCCTCCTCCTTTTTCCTCCCTCCTTCCTTTCCTTGCA
>NW_027663432.1:15000-17500 GCF_963989245.1 Nansenia antarctica
ATCAGTTCACACTAGAACAGTCGTGGGTGGGACCATTTGACCCTGTGAGTGAAGAAAATGTGATATCTTTGCACTCGATCAAATTGCAGGACTTTCCCTAGACATGTGCATTCTACTCAGTATCCTTACATTTTCAAGGATAAGCTAGTATAAAGCTTTTTTGCTAGTTTTTCTGTGTAGGAGGCAGGCTAATTTGGTCGTTGTTTGTAAGCAGCTTCCCATTGTAAAGACTATGGTCATTTGACCCCTGAGGCGGCTCTTATAGTAGATGAAAAAGGCACGGCTGCTCGTGATAAAGTGGGTGCTACCATCTCATTGTCAGTCTGGTTTGTCAGTTGGGCTAGCTTGCTCTGAATGGATGTTCTACCTCTGAATGGATGTTCTACCTCTGAATGGATGTTCTAACTGAGATGAGATGATCTGCTTTACTTCAACACGAATAAAAAGTTAGGATATAATTGAACAGTAGTTGTGTAATAGTTATTTGAGTCATTCTACTCCGGGCGGCTGTGTCTCAGGAGGTAGAGGCTGGTGGAGGTAGAGGCTGTGTCTCAGGAGGTTGGGGCCTGTGGAGGTAGAGGCTCTGTCTCAGGAGGTAGAGGCTGGTGGAGGTAGAGGCTATGGCGCAGGAGGTAGAGGCTGGTGGAGGTGGAGGTAGAGGCTGGTGGAGGTAGAGGCTGGTGGAGGTAGAGGCTGTGGCTCAGGAGGTAGATCCGGCGTCTAATGATCGCAAGGTCGGCAGATTGGCGACCAGATTGGTTGGAACCCCCGGATGGCCACATGGTTTATTTTGTTTGTTGTTTGGTTGTTGAACCCATTTGCTGTTGTTGTTGTTGTTGTTGTTGTTGTTGTTGTTGTAAATATTGTGAATACTGTTACAGTAGATTCAGCTGTACTTGATGCTTCAATCCCCCACGGATTGGCTGTTGGTCACAACAGAATGTCTCCCCAACTATCGTTGTGATTAGATGATTGGACGGTGCTTATTGAAGTTTGGAAGGTCGATTGTTGGAACGTTCCGAAGAAACTTTCCGGAGAAAGCTATTGTACGCACCAACCACCAGTCCTTTGAAAACGCACAGTGGGTGCTTCTACACGGGCGTTAACAAAGCCTGAGCTTTGAACACACACACACAGACACACACACACACACACACACACACACACACACACACAGACACACAGACACACACACAACAGATAATCGTTCTGTTTACAAACACCAGAAGTGGTTCCCCCGCTGGCGTTCAGACTAGAACAGCCATGCTGGGGGTCACGGTTACCACGGTGACCCTGTGGGTAAACATCTTCATTTTTTTCTTTTTTTCATACCTTTGCATTCGATCAAATTTCAGAACCTTTCACGACTTGTCCTAGATGTGCGTTCTACCACCCAGTATCCTTAAATTTTCAAAAATCACCTCAGAACAAGCTAGTATAAAGCTATTTTGCAGTTCCTCTGTCTAGGAGGGCAGGCTAATTTACAAGAAGCGCCCTCTAGTGATCTCTGTGTGTAAATAGCAGATTTCACATTCTAAAGAGGGGGGTCTATTAGACACCCGAGGCGGCTCTAAGAGTAGGTAAAATAAGCACGGCAGCTGTTCTGGTGTTAAAAGGACAAGGGTTACAACACGGCATTAAAACGTCTGGGCTGTAGCTGTCAGAGCAGAAACACCTTAGGATTTATTATTTAATATGCTGTCAACTCCTGTGGGGCTTACATTCTTCACTACCCCCCCCCGCCTTCCCCCACCCTCACCCCCCTCCCTCCCCCCTCCCTCACCCCCCCTCACTCTGCTGCACACCATCTTGAGCCGGGGGAGAGCTCAGATATGACACATACAAGCGTGCCGACACCGCTACAACGTGAGACTACTGTTCTAGTCAGTACCAGAGGGGAGGGAGGAGAGGTTAGGAGAGGAGAGGGAGGAGAGGTAGGAGAGAAGGGGTAGGGGAGGAAGAGGAGGAGGAGGAGAGGGAGGAGAGGAGGGGTAGGGGTAGGAAGAGGAGGAGGAGGAGAGGGAGGAGAGGAGGGGTAGGGTAGGAAGAGGAGGAGGAGAGGGAGGAGAGGAGGGGTAGGGGAGGAAGAGGAGAGGTAGGGGAGGAGAGGTGGAGGGGTAGGGGAGGAGGAGAGGTAGGGGAGGAGGAGAGGTAGGGGAGGAGAGGTGGAGGGGTAGGGGAAGAGGAGGGGGAGGGGAGAGAGGTGGAGGGGTAGGGGAAGAGGAGAGGAGAGGGAGGAGAGGTGGATGGGTAGGGGAAGGGGAGGAAGAGGAGGGGTAGAAGAGGGGGAGAGGTAGAGGAGGGTAGGGGAGGAAGAAGAGGGGTAGGGGAGGAAGAGGAGGGGTAGGAGAGAAGGGGTAGGGGAGGAAGAGGAAGAGGAGGGGGAGGGGTAGGGGAAGAGGAGAGGTAGGGAAGGAGGAGAGGTGGAGGGGTAGGGGGAGGAGAGATGGAGGGGTAGGGGAGGAGGAGAGGTGGAGGGGTAGGGGAGGAAGAGGAGGGG
>NW_027663432.1:25000-26071 GCF_963989245.1 Nansenia antarctica
TGTGGTTGGGGTGGCTGGGGTCTTACAGACTGTGGTTGGGGTGGCTGGGGTCTAACAGGCTGTGGTTGGGGTGGTTGGGGTCTAACAGACTGTGGTTTGGGGGGGCTGGGGTCTAACAGACTGTGGTTGGGGTGGCTGGGGTCTAACAGGCTGTGGTTGGGGGGGGCTGGGGTCTAACAGGCTGTGGTTTGGGGGGGCTGGGGTCTAACAGACTGTGGTTGGGGTGGCTGGGGTCTAACAGGCTGTGGTTGGGGTGGTTGGGGTCTAACAGACTGTGGTTGGGGTGGCTGGGGTCTAACAGGCTGTGGTTGGGGTGGTTGGGGTCTAACAGACTGTGGTTTGGGGGGGCTGGGGTCTAACAGACTGTGGTTGGGGGGGCTGGGGTCTAACAGACTGTGGTTGGGGTGGCTGGGGTCTAACAGGCTGTGGTTGGGGGGGCTGGGGGTCTAACAGACTGTGGTTGGGGGGGCTGGGGTCTAACAGACTGTGGTTGGGGTGGCTGGGGTCTAACACACTGTGGTTGGGGTCTAACAGGCTGTGGTTGGGTGGCTGGGGTCTAACAGACTGTGGTTGCGGTCTAACAGACTGTGGTTGCGGTGGCTGGGGTCTAACAGGCTGTGGTTGCGGTGGCTGGGGTCTAACAGACTGTGGTTGGGGTGGCTGGGGTCTAACAGACTGTGGTTGGGGTGGCTGGGGTCTAACAGGCTGTGGTTGGGATCTAACAGGCTGTGGTTGGGGTCTAACAGGCTGTGGTTGGGGTCTAACAGGCTGTGGTTGCGGTGGCTGGGGTCTAACAGACTGTGGTTGGGGTCTAACAGACTGTGATTGGGGTCTAACAGGCTGTGGCTGGGGTCTAACAGACTGTGGTTGGGGTCTAACAGACTGTGGTTGGGGTGGCTGGGGTCTAACAGGCTGTGGTTGGGCTCTAACAGACTGTGGTTGGGGTCTAACAGACTGTGACTGGGGTCTAACAGACTGTGGTTGGGGTCTAACAGACTGTGGTTGGGGTGGCTGGGGTCTAACAGGCTGTGGTTGGGGTGGCTGGGGTCTAACAGACTGTGGTTGGGGTGG
>NW_027663430.1:0-45256 GCF_963989245.1 Nansenia antarctica
CTGGCCAAGCCCAACAAACATCTGTGGAATGTGACACCCCCCCCCCCCTCCAAATTCTCTCTCTGTCCTACATTTCAGTTTCTATTTACTCTCTATTCAATTTGATATGGAAAAAGTAGTACTACTACTATGTTTTGTGTGCGAGTAAGCTTTTTCTCTTTGTGTGTGTGTGTGTGTGTGTTCATAGTGGTGATGATGATGATTATCCTACCAAGTGTCAATGATAGTAAGACCCCCCCCCCTCTCCAACCAAGCCGGCTCTTCTCCTTCCTGAGGTAACGACTACTCTTCACATGGGAGAGGTGGAGTAGCAGGGACTGTCTGTTTGGGCGCCCACACCATCCTGCTCTTGTGTAGCTATAGAGCTGTGTGTGTGTGTGTGTGTGTGTGTGTGTGTGTGTGTGTGTGTGTGTGTGGTGTGTGTGTTGTTGGACTCACAGGGTCCAAATGTCTCCCCTCCTTTCCTTTTAAAGCCAGTTGTAGATTTCCGCCAGCTTCCATCCAGGACAGGTGGCAGTTGACAGGTCCAGGACTAGTGAGAGGGTTTGGCCCTCAACCTGGGAATTATTGGCTGTCCACCCATTCCTTCACACATACCTTTACACCCAGCCCCCCCCCTCCCCGACCTCACACTGCCCCGATTCTCTCTCTCACACACACACCTGCCTGTGTTTACCAGGTTCTGTGTGTGCAGGGATGTGGGGGGGGTTTGTGTGTGTGTGGAGCTGGCCAGGGATGTTTGCAGAAGAATTGAGAGCTTCCAGAGTGTGTTAGGAATGACAGAGTGTGTTAGGAGATGACAGAGTGTGTTAGGAGATGACAGAGAGTGTTAGGAGATGACAGAGTGTGTTAGGAGATGACAGAGAGTGTTAGGAGATGACAGAGAGTGTTAGGAGAGTGACAGAGTGTGTTAGGAGATGACAGAGAGTGTTAGGAGATGACAGAGAGTGTTAGGAGATGACAGAGTTGTGTTAGGAGATGACAGAGAGTGTTAGAGATGACAGAGAGTGTTAGGAGATGACAGAGTGTGTTAGGAGATGACAGAGTGTGTAGGAGATGACAGAGAGTGTTAGGAGATGACAGAGAGTGTTAGGAGATGGACAGAGAGTGTTAGGAGATGACAGAGTGTGTTAGGAGATGACAGAGAGTGTTAGGAGATGACAGAGAGTGTTAGGAGATGACAGAGTGTGTTAGGAGATGACAGAGTGTGTTAGGAGATGACAGAGAGTGTTAGGAGATGACAGAGAGTGTTAGGAAGATGACAGAGTGTGTTAGGAGATGACAGAGAGTGTTAGGAGATGACAGAGAGTGTTAGGAGATGACAGAGTGTGTTAGGAGATGACAGAGTGTGTTAGGAGATGACAGAGTGTGTTAGGAGATGACAGAGAGTGTTAGGAGATGACAGAGTGTGTTAGGAGATGACAGAGAGTGTTAGGAGATGACAGAGAGTGTTAGGAGATGACAGAGTGTGTTAGGAGATGACAGAGTGTGTTAGGAGATGACAGAGTGTGTTAGGAGATGACAGAGAGTGTTAGGAGATGACAGAGAGTGTTAGGAGATGACAGAGAGTGTTAGGAGATGACAGAGTGTGTTAGGAGATGACAGAGTGTGTTAGGAGATGACAGAGTGTGTTAGGAGATGACAGAGTGTGTTAGGAGATGACAGAGTGTGTTAGGAGATGACAGAGAGTGTTAGGAGATGACAGAGAGTGTTAGGAGATGACAGAGTGTGTTAGGAGATGACAGAGTGTGTTAGGAGATGACAGAGTGTGTTAGGAGATGACAGAGAGTGTTAGGAGATGACAGAGTGTGTTAGGAGATGACAGAGAGTGTTAGGAGATGACAGAGAGTGTTAGGAGATGACAGAGAGTGTTAGGAGATGACAGTGTGTGTGCGCTGGCCGTGACCGTGACAATGGGCCCGTGGTGGCCCCGGCCATCCCAATGTGATTGTGCTGCACTTTTCAGCTCACTGGGGCTCGGGCTAAACCCCCAGCCGCCCCTTTGTGTGTGTGTGCGCGTGTGCGCGCGCGTGTGTGTGTGTGTGTACGTGCGGGTGCGTGTGCCTGTATCTGTATCTGTGTCTGTGTCTGTGTCTGTGTGCGTGTGCGTGTGCGTGTGTGTGTGCGTGTGCGTGTGCGCGTGTGTGTGTGTGCGTGTGTAGGGATGCTCCGATTTATCGGCCACCGATTTAATTTTCCTGGGGAAGACAGATAACTGAACAGAAAACATAGGAGGACGTAACAGTATGTAAACCATGAAGGCCACGTTTATGATGTCTTTTATACAGCCATATCGACTGACTTGGGCTTCAGGCCCTAACTGGGTGATAGGCCAGACCTTTACTATGCCATAAAAATGGGTCTGCGTTTGCTTGGTGCCTAATGGATCAAAACTTTTGTCTAAAAAGAAAAAAACATGTAGGCTATCCAGTCAGTAGGCCTACAGTTATGTATTTAAAAAAAAATCGGTATCGGTTGATCTTGAGGAAAAAAATCGGTGATCGGTATCGGCCCCAAAAAATCCAGATCGGAGCATCCCTATGCGTGTGTGTGTGTGTGTGTGTCTGTGTGTTTTGTGTGTGTCTGTGTCTGTGTCAGTCAGTGACACAGCGGTTAAGTCATGTGTTGCTATTGATCTAGTTTTAGTAAAAAAAATTTGGGGGGGGAGGGGGTCGGGGGGATGAAAACAAAACTCCTGTTTCCTAACTGACGTTCATCCTCCTTACCATCTGGGAGAGAGAGATGATCGTTTAGCGCCATTGACCCGCTGCCGACAAGCTCCTCAGAATGATTCCACATTATTGTGTTTGATCGATTCAGCCTCTTTGTTTTGATCTCCAGCACTTTAACAGATCAGGACAGATGAATTAATTTTTTCCCAGAGAATCCGAAAGAATCCGAATCCTTAAGAGTCTGATCGGACTCTTCCGATGGTAAACTAGATAGATTGTTCTTCAAGCGATTAGACCGCCTCTCCGTTATCTGTGTTGATGTGATGCGGTTGTGGTTGTGGTTCTGGATAATGGACCGCAGGTGGCAGCCCTCCCTCCCTTCAACCTACTTTCTCTGTACTCACAGGGCCTAGCCTAGCCTAGCCTAGCCTAGCCTAGCCTAACACCATTGGAACGGTTGAGAGTTGGACTAGTCAAATGATGAGGATGTTACAGTTGCAGTTACGTTTACCAACGCAGACAGTCAGATGGCTACATACAGATCACTCCCTCCCTGTTTACCTCCCCTTCTTCTCTCCTCCTCCCTCCCTCCCTCCCTCCCTGTCAGCTCACCTCAGCCCTGTGACAGTCGAGGCCCCGCGCCGTCTCTCCCTCCTGCGCCATGGTAACAGAGGGGGCGGGGCACACGCCAGTCCCTCCCTCCCTGCACTTTGTCTCACCCCCCACAGGTGGTTGGCTGTCACGACCCTAGTGTGTGTGTGTGTGTGTGTGTGTGTGTGTGTGTGTGTGAGAGAGTTGGCCTCCTGCCCTGTCTTGCTCCAGCAGCCTGACAGTCACAGGAGGCCGGCAGCTTAGCGCTCCGCTCCTGGGCGGTCCTGAGACACACCTTTACTCCCACAGTCTTCTTTCCTTTCAAAGCCCAACGGGGGGGTGTTTTTTTAACAGTGTACTCGACACTCACCTAGCCTGTCACTGATCTCCTGAACCAGAACCTCCGGCGCCTCTGGAGACGCTCCAAGCCACACAGTCGATACGGGAGCCAATAGGGCTTCACAGGGGGAGTTCCTAACCCTGCCTCCTCACCTCCCTGGCTGCCCTCGGGGCAGGGAGAGGCAGGGGGATCCCGCGGTCGCTTAACAGCCAGGCTAGAGAGCTAGCGCCGTGGGTGGCGGTGCCGGTGGACCTCCCTAGACGTGGACTCTCAGATAAACACACACCGACACCTGCAGGTGTCTGATCAGACAGGAGGGGCCTCGTCCTGAACCTCCCTTGTTAGTGCAACAGTCTGGAGTATGTAGAGAAGGAGGGTGTTGGTAGGGAGGTATTATCCTGTCTTCCTACGTACCTCCTCCAGGCCTGCTGGTGTATTATTAGTCTGGCTCACAGTGCTTTTTCGCTCCCTTTTTTATTGCTCCCTCCTTCCCTTTAATCCTGTGCGGTGGGCGCCGTGCCAGGCTGATATTTGCTTAACCCAATCCTCCTCCTCCTCCTCCTCCGAGGAGGCGCCCCTCCTTCTGATCCGCTCCCAAACTCACCACGCTCGGCTGTCGTTGGGTCGTGCGTGTGTGTGTGTCGGTGTGTGTGTGTCGGTGTGTGTGTGTGTCGGTGTGTGTGTGTCGGTGTGTGTGTGTCGGTGTGTGTGTGTCGTGCGTGTGTGTCGGTGTGTGTGTGTGTGTGTGTGTGTGTGTGTCGGTGTCGGTGTGTGTGTGTGTCGGTGTGTGTGCGTGCGGGCGTGCGACGAGTGCACACGGAAGAGAGGGGCTGCCGGAGACAATGGCCTCTGTCTTACTCATCCCCTCACTCTCTCTGTCTGCACCTCCTCCTTCTGTCGTTGTTGCGGGGAAGGGGAGGGAGGGTCGACACCTGCAGGCGTGGTCGGGGTAGACCAGGGTGGTCGTGTCGTGTGTGTCTTATCAACTGGCCCTGCGCTTTGAGTTGCGTTTCATGTACGAAAGGCGCTATATAAATAAAGCTTTACTTACTTACTATGTATAGGTTATTGATCTGTTCGCAAAGCTGAAGCGTGGACACACGCAAGCACGCAAGCACGCACACACACACACACACACACACACACACACACACACACATACACACACACACACACACCTATCCGTGGGTCACTGGTAGCTTGACCTCAGTATGGGTTAAATATTTTTATAATCCCTCTCTTAAACTCCCAAATGATATTAACCTCCCATTGGTTCCGCCTATCGATCTGAGGGATAAATTAGTGTCTTGTTTACAGATTAAGACGTCTCGTGAGGAGGTGTTATTATGTCTCGTGTGTCTAGTGTTATTTACATTTTCCACCGGTTGGTTTGCTGAAATCCATCGAGGCGGTCGGCTAGTGAAACAATTTGGATAGTCGTGGCGCCCCCCCCTAACCACGTCCTTCTCTGGCGTGCCGGCGTGTGAGGTGAGGCGCTGTCATGTTTAACTGTCCCGTGGATGAGAGGATGAGAGGTGTCATTGTGATGTCAGACAAAAGAGACGGCTCCTTTTTCATCTCCGCTCTCTTCAACGGGCCCTCACACTGCTCCTCCACTAGCAGGACAGCAGAGGGTTAGGCCCTCTCTCTCTCTCTCTCTCTCTCTCTCTCTCTCTCTCTCTCTCTCTCTCCTGCCGCCACCCACCCTGGACCCTCATCAGTTTGCCTACAGAGAAAACAGATCGACAGACGACGCCATTGCCACAACACTCCACCCCGCCCTCACCCACCTTGACCAGAGGACCTCCTGTGTGAGGCTGCTGTTTCTCCTGTGTGAGGAGGCTGCTTCTCCTGTGTGAGGCTGCTGCTTCTCCTGTGTGAGGCTGCTGTTTCTCCTGTGTGAGGAGGCTGTTTCTCCTGTGTGAGGAGGCTGTTTCTCCTGTGTGAGGAGGCTGTTTCTCCTGTGTGAGGAGGCTGTTTCTCCTGTGTGAGGAGGCTGTTTCTCCTGTGTGAGGAGGCTGTTTCTCCTGTGTGAGGAGGCTGTTTCTCCTGTGTGAGGAGGCTGTTTCTCCTGTGTGAGGCTGCTGTTTCTCCTGTGTGAGGCTGCTGTTTCTCCTGTGTGAGGCTGCTGTTTCTCCTGTGTGAGGCTGCTGTTTCTCCTGTGTGAGGAGGCTGTTTCTCCTGTGTGAGGAGGCTGTTTCTCCTGTGTGAGGCTGCTGCTTCTCCTGTGTGAGGCTGCTGTTTCTCCTGTGTGAGGCTGCTGTTTCTCCTGTGTGAGGAGGCTGTTTCTCCTGTGTGAGGAGGCTGTTTCTCCTGTGTGAGGCTGCTGTTTCTCCTGTGTGAGGAGGCTGTTTCTCCTGTGTGAGGAGGCTGTTTCTCCTGTGTGAGGAGGCTGTTTCTCCTGTGTGAGGAGGCTGTTTCTCCTGTGTGAGGAGGCTGTTTCTCCTGTGTGAGGCTGCTGTTTCTCCTGTGTGAGGAGGCTGTTTCTCCTGTGTGAGGCTGCTGTTCCTCCTGTGTGAGGAGGCTGTTTCTCCTGTGTGAGGAGGCTGTTTCTCCTGTGTGAGGAGGCTGTTTCTCCTGTGTGACCAGGCTGTTTCTCCTGTGTGAGGAGGCTGTTTCTCCTGTGTGAGGAGGCTGTTTCTCCTGTGTGAGGAGGCTGTTTCTCCTGTGTGAGGAGGCTGTTTCTCCTGTGTGAGGAGGCTGTTTCTCCTGTGTGAGGAGGCTGTTTCTCCTGTGTGAGGCTGCTGTTTCTCCTGTGTGAGGCTGCTGTTTCTCCTGTGTGAGGAGGCTGTTCCTCCTGTGTGAGGAGGCTGTTTCTCCTGTGTGAGGAGGCTGTTTCTCCTGTGTGAGGCTGCTGTTTCTCCTGTGTGAGGAGGCTGTTCCTCCTGTGTGAGGAGGCTGTTTCTGAGACTGCAGATCAGCATTCAATGCCACAGTCCCCTCCAGACTGGACAGCCAGCTCAGGGACCTGGGCATCGACCCCAGTCTATGCAACTGGATCCTGGACTTCCTGTCAGACTGTAAACAAGTGGTGAAGATGGGCTCTAAGACCTCCGCCCCTGAGGAGATCAGGGGGTGTGAGCTTCCCTCCGTCCACGACACTTCCAAGGCCCGGCGTGTCAGACAGGCCCTCAGGATTAGTAGGGATTAGGGACCCCCAGGAACTGTTTGAACTGTCGCTGTCGGGGAAACGGTACGAAGCCCTGGGGCTGAAACCCAGAGGCTGACAAACAGCTGTTTGCCTCAGGCAGTCTGGCTCCTGGAGAAACACACTGGAAGAATACAAAACACTGCCACCCCCTAACCAACCCCATGCACACTACAGCATTTGTGCACTATTGAAACCACTGTAAAAACCCCTCTTTATGACCTTATCACTGTAGGGGTACTTATTTTCCTGACGCTACTTATTATCATTGTGTTTTTTGTATCTGAATGCTGCAATGTCAATGTTGAGGAACCAAAGGCAACAAATCTGACCTGTCTGTTGTACTTGTACAGTAAGATTGTGATTGTGATGGATCTCTCTAGCTCCTCCTCCACTCAGTGATGACTCATTTTGGCTGTCTTGGGGGTCATAGATCGGGGGTCATAGATAAGATATAGGTGGAAAATCGGGGAAGGAAGATGTCGGATTTGGGGATCGCTGTGTGTCTGTGGTGAGATATGAGGTGTGCTGACTCTCTCTCTCTCTTTCTCTCTCTCTCTCTCATTCCCCCTCTCCCCCCCCCCCTCTCTCTCTCTGTAGTGAACACCTGTCGTGCTCCTTCACCTTCTTCTTGCATGGGGAGAGTAACGTGTGCACCAGCGTGGAGATCAACCAGCACCAGCCGGTCTACCACCTGAGTGACCAGCACCTCACCCTGGCCCAGCAGTCCTCCAGCCCCTTCCAAGGTGGGTCCACACACACACACACACACACACACACACACACACCTACATTGCCCCCCTGGGCACAGGGTTTCCTAGCGTAGCTGAGCATGTATCATGGTGGAGAGCCCGCGTAGAAGCGGAGGGGAGTAGAGAGAGAGAGAGAGTGCAGGGCCGTACATCACTGCCCCGCGTCCCCGTGTGAGAGAGAGCAGGCCGCTGGGTCTCTAATAGAAGCAGGGCTCTAATAGAAGCCTGGCTAATCCTCAGGTATTAAGAGCGGCCGCTCCTCCTTGCTTCATCACAGATGGTGACAGTAATGATGTGCCACCAGCCCCCCCCCCATCTCCTCTGCCTCCTCCCTGTCCTCCTCCTCCTCTACCCTCCTCCCTGTCTCCCACCTCTCCCTCGCTGCCACCTCCCCTCCTCCTCCTCCTCTTTCTTGTTCTTTCTCTCCCTCCACCGCCTCACTCTTCTCCCCCCCCCCCCCCCCCAGCCCTCAGAGGGCTGTCCCCACCAGCCCTGCTCTGCTGCTGGAGACATCTGTGCAATTAGCAGGGCCCAGAGGCAGCGGTGGCAGCGCCGTGCACAACCCCGCCGTGCACAACCCCGCGCCCAGACCTGAGGAGAGGCCCGCGCAACAAAGGAGCGCTCAACAAAAGATCCAGCTCACCGAGAGGGAGAGGGAGAGGAGGAGGAGGAGGAGGAGGAGGAGGAGGGGTGCTTTATGGAGAGATCATAACACCAGGCACAAGTGCTCTGTCTTGGGTTAGAAAACAAGATGTCACCTCTCCTCTCTTCCCCTCATCTCCTCCACAGCTAGACCTACTCTCTACACCCCTCCACCCCCCCCTACCCTCTTAACCCCTATCTGGTGCCTAATAACGGTGATCACTTTGTCCACTGTCTCACCTGATCTGGAGTGCGCTGGGAGAATCTCCTCCTCCTAATCTCCTCCTCCTCTCCAGTAGCAGTAATAACATCAGGTGTAGTTAAACACCAGCGCCAGTGTTTCAGACCCCTTCTATCAGAGTGTCTATATACTCAGCAGCAGGTCAGTGAACCTGGTCGGGGTGGAGTTCTGCAGCCAGGCAGGTCAGTAGCTCAGCTCAGTGATTTGTCTCTCTGGTTCATCTGTGTTCCCCGGCTACCCAGTAGTGTAGCGGAGGCTGAACACACGTACACGCTGTTTACTCTCAGAATGGCAGCGTTTATCCATCTTTTATCACGCTGTTTGGCGAGTCGGATATGCTTGAATCCCATTGGTGCTAACAATCCGCCTCAGCTAGCAGCAGAGATGGACATATGAAAGTTATGAAAAAGGTTTTTAAAAACCTCCAGTAGTCCAGATTAAGACTGATTGTTTCTACTAAATGTTTTGGGGGGGGATCCTGATGAATAAGTAAAATGAGACATTGGATACATTTTAAGGCGCAAAGTCACCTATTCGTATTGCATACAGATTATTATGCAATAATGTTGTTATTCTGCAATGCTGTCACAAATCTACACTTCATCTACATCATTTGGTATCCTTAGTATCTTTTTCTTGCCTCATTAAACCACACAATTCTTAGTTTTAGCCGTACAAACATTGGTAAAATAATCTTATATTTATGGGCATTGGGAGTTGGCCTTTTTTGACCATTGAGATTATTTAAGGGACCCCTTTTTTAAATTACACTGTCTGTAGTGACACTGTAGTGAGGCTGGACAAAGCCTTTCGTGTAACCTGGGCTGTGGTCTGGCTGTTCCTTCACCTGTGTTGGAGACATGTTATGTTTAACACTAATGAGCCAGACAGGATGATGAACTTCATGTGTCTTCAGACATTTTAATCTCTGAGTAATACACAAGATGTGTGTGTTCTCACTGTACGTGGTGTGTGTTTTAGCTCTCTCCCTCTCTCACCTCTGACAGACTGGTTTACTGACAGGCTGGTTTACTGACAGGCTGGTTTACTGACAGGCTGGTTTACTGACAGACTGGTTTACTGACAGGGTGGTTTACTGACAGACTGGTTTACTGACAGGGTGGTTTACTGACAGACTGGTTTACTGACAGACTGGTTTACTGACAGGCTGGTTTACTGACAGACTGGTTTACTGACAGACTGGTTTACTGACAGACTGGTTTACTGACAGACTGGTTTACTGACAGACTGGTTTACTGACAGACTGGTTTACTGACAGACTGGTTTACTGACAGGCTGGTTTACTGACAGACTGGTTTACTGACAGACTGGTTTACTGACAGACTGGTTTACTGACAGACTGGTTTACTGACAGACTGGTTTACTGACAGACTGGTTTACTGACAGACTGGTTTACTGACAGACTGGTTTACTGACAGGCTGGTTTACTGACAGACTGGTTTACTGACAGACTGGTTTACTGACAGGCTGGTTTACTGACAGGCTGGTTTACTGACAGACT
The DNA here is from genome assembly GCF_963989245.1 of Nansenia antarctica. NCBI lineage: Eukaryota > Metazoa > Chordata > Actinopteri > Argentiniformes > Microstomatidae > Nansenia > Nansenia antarctica. The sequence goes on from NW_027663430.1 coordinate 9,909, forward strand.
GGTTTACTGACAGACTGGTTTACTGACAGGCTGGTTTACTGACAGGCTGGTTTACTGACAGACTGGTTTACTGACAGACTGGTTTACTGACAGACTGGTTTACTGACAGGCTGGTTTACTGACAGGCTGGTTTACTGACAGGCTGGTTTACTGACAGACTGGTTTACTGACAGGCTGGTTTACTGTGTGGCAGAGCGCTCGGGCCTCGCCAGGGCAGGATATGACCTCATAAAACAGCGCATAGTGAATGTAATGAACTCTCAGCCCATTGAACTGATCTGAGCATATTTGACATGTCTTCAGGGAGACGGAGACAGAGAAGAAAGCAGTATTTCCGTAATTGTGCTGAATTGTATATTTTTTCTGGCTCCGGATTTTCCCCCCCCCTTCCAAACAGAAATGCACCCAAAGCGAGAAAGAGAGAGAGAAGGGTTTGAATTTAATTAGCTTCATATTATCACCCAACGCGCTGCGTTGTGTAGGGCGGCCCGGGTGCAACGCAACGCAAATGACCTCAGGATTACTACCGCTTGTTCCTCTCAGTAGTCAAGCCGTTCCTGCTGAGGCGGTGGTTATCTGCCACAGTGAGGTCTGGGACTGGAGTGTGTTTAGGACACGTGGTCTCGTGCAGCGTGGACAGTATTGAACACTAGAGATGTTGGTCAGCCTGTTTCTTGCGTAGCGTCATCCCTGACTGGAAGGTATCTGGCTGCCTGCACACCGTCCGTCTCCCGTACCTTCCCGTTATTAAAGCGTACGCGCTGGTCGACAGACAGGTGGACAGGCGCGTACGCTGTAATAATATCTTCACTCAACGATCATCTAGTCTGGTCTGGCGCCTGCGCCGTCCGTTGTTCTTCCTGCAACACCAACACACAGATCCAGGATCCAGCAGCGTCGCCGCTGTCGCGCAAACAAACCCGGCGAATTGTTGACTTGCCCCCCGGGCGATCAGGCAACCGTTAATGTGGAACCCTGATACGATCATAGATCCCAAACCTTGAGCCTGGAGTTGGTGGTGGTCAGCTCTCATAATGCTCTGAACGCCCTCTCAGACACACAGCCTTCCAGACCCTGTCCTATGGGGCGGGGGGGGGAACTGAGAGATGAGCCCACCTCTAGATCCTCGCTGTATCTGACGGCTCTAAATGGACCCCTGTCTGCTGCCCTGCAGGAAGCCTGCTAATGGATCCTCTCTCTGAGGAGGGGACCCCCGCCCCCCCCCCCCCTCTCCTGCGTCAAGGAGAAGCTCCACTCTGACCAGCCGCACGATCGATCGATAACCCAGCAACACGACAATACCAGCCCAGTAACGACCCCAACTGGAAGAGCCAGCTAGAAGACACGGATGAACAAATGGTCACTTACCCACCTCCCCCTCCCCCTCCCCCACCTCCTCCTCCTCCTCACCCCCCATTTATATTTCCTGCCCCCTCCCCCTCGGCGATGAGGCTAACCTGTGAGGAGGATGTGTCGGCGTGTGTGTGTGGCCGTTGTAAAAGGCGCGTAGGGAGATGTGTGCCTGGCTCCCTCAGGCCTGTCCGGGCCTGTGTGTGTGCTGTGGAGGAGGCCTTTATTAGGCCTGGTTATGGGCTCTGAGAGGCTGCTGCTCCTTGCCAATAATGGGCTGCCGTATCGCTCTGTAAGTGTTTGGCGAGCCGCGTGGGGGCTGGCTGGAGTGCCGCACGCTGTGTAAAGGTCAGACTCTGCTGAATGGACCGCGGGGGGAGGGGGGGAGGGAGGGAGGGGTGGAGGGAGGGATGGGGATGGAGGATGGAGGGGATCGGGGGTCATAGATAAGATATAGGCGGAAAAATCGGGGAAGGAAGATGTCGGATGTTGGGGATAGCTGTGTGTCTGTGGTAGAGATATGAGGTATGCTGACTCTCTCTCTCTCTCTCTCTCCCCCCCTTCCCTCTCTCTCTCTCTCTCTCTCATTCCCTCTCTCTCTCTCATCCCCTCTCTCTCTCCCCCCTGTCTCTCATTCCCTCTCTCTCTCTCTCATCCCCTCTCTCTCCCCCCTGTCTCTCATTCCCTCTCTCTCTCTCTCATTCCCTCTCTCTCTCTCCCCCCCCCCCCCCCTCTCTCTCTAGTGATCCTGAGTCCGTTTGGCCTGAATGGTACTCTGACAGGCCAGTCTTTTAAGCGGTCGGACCCGCCCACGCAGAAGCTGATCGAGGAGTGGACCCAGTTCTATCCCATCAGCCCCAGCTCCAAGGACAGCTCGGAGGACAAGGCGGAGGACATGGACTGGGAGGATGACTCTCTGGCCGCCGTGGAGGTCCTCGTGGGTAAGACCCTCCTCTCTGGCAGCCAGCTGGCGTGACACAACAACGTGTCTGTTGGAGAGGGTCCGCCATCTGTCACCCGCATATGATTCTGCTTTCAGATGAAACGTACAAACAAACCCACCAGTCATTTGATTTAGACGTAAGCCGCGGGTAATCTCTCGACTCACAAACGACACATACTGTGTCCTTCTACATACTGTGTTCTTCTACATACTGTGTTCCTTCTGGAACCGAACAGTTATTCTCAGAGAAAGAGTTCTGCGGTGCTTGGAGACATAGTGTCCCTGGTAGCTGACTGACTCTGTGTGTGTGTCTGTGTGTGTGTCTGTATGTGTATGTGTGTGTGTATGTGTGTGTGTGTGTGTGTGTGTGTGTCTGTGTCTGTGTGTGTGTGTGTGTGTGTGTGTGTGTGTGTGTGTGTGTGTCTGTGTCTGTCTGTGTGTGTCTCTGTCTCTGTCTCTGTGTCTGTCTGTGTGTGTCTCTGTCTCTCTGTCTGTCTGTGTGTGTCTCTGTCTCTGTGTCTGTCTCTGTCTCTGTGTGTGTGTGTGTGTGTGTGTCTCTCTGTGTCTGTGTGTCTCTGTGTGTGTGTGTGTGTGTGTGTGTGTGTGTTCCAGGGGGTGTGAGGATGGTGTACCCTGCCTGTCTGGTGCTGGTCCCCCAGGCGGACCTCCCCTCCGTGGCCCCTGTGGGGTCCTCCCACTGCACCGCTGTCTACTCGGGTGGCCTCCAAGTGCCTGCATCCCAGCGAGACTCTGCCATCTCGTCGGTCACCCTCACGCCTCCCACCTCACCCGAGGAGGCCCAGACAGGTAGGCCCGCTCATGCCCGCTACGCTACGAACACGGCCCCGTCTGTCCCCTTCACAACACAACTGATTTGTCCTTTTTAATTTTCTTTACGTAAATCACATCTCTACTTACATCTGTAGATAATAGGAGACACTTTTGAAGTTGTCATACACCGATGGAAGTCTACCGACTACTCTCTGGTGCATGTCTCCACCATTGTGAACAGGGTTGAAAAATTCCCAATACCTTTGGGAAACCTCCAGATCATTTCCAACGTTTCCCTATTAAAACCCATGCGGAAATGATCGGAAAGTTTCCCAAACTTACGTGAATTTAGCAACCCGAATTGTGAATGGTCTGGACAGGATGGCTTTTTTGTTTGATGTCGGGCCTTGTGGGAGATGCTACCCTGCCTCTCTCCCTCCCTCCCCCAGTGGACTCCCAGTCGGCCCAGAAGTGGGTGAAGGTGTCGTCCACGTCGGACAGCTTCAGCGTGGACAGCACCAGCCACCACGGAGGGAAGGTCCCCCGCAGACTGGCCAGCCAGGTGGTGGAGCGGGTCTGGCAGGAGTGCAATATCAACAGAGCCCAGAACAAGTATGTCTCATACACACACGCTACTGTCTCCACACTCACACACACACACATAACTCAACGGTTGCCAAATGTCTGTCAAATTATAGGTTACACTCAAGTGATAGAGTGGAGTTGGAAATTAAACATTGAATGGGTGTCTAAAATACCAAGTGAAGAACGTTTAGGAAAGGCAGTGTAAAGAAGGCGAGAGGGAGAGTGACAGATAATCCATTTCTATCCAGTGTGCTCAGCCAGTGCTTCTATTTTCCAGGCGTAAATTCTCAGTGACGACCAACGGTACTTGTGAGGATGAGCTCATGGAGAAAGTGGCCTGGGATTTTGTGGAGTCGACACAGAGGTCAAGCTGCAACTGCTCCAGGTATGTGTGTGTGTGTGTGTGTGTGTGTGTGTGTGTGTTCTTTTCGCTGGCCTAGCCCCTATAGTCAGCACTCGAGTTGAAGGGGGATGAGGGGGGATGGTATCCCCCCTGAAATAAAAACGGCCAAAATCATCCCCCTTCTAAAACTGCCATCCCCCCTTTCCATCCCTTATGTCATTTTATCAATGAACGTGGTATTACTGCTATTTCAACATTTAGTTTTGCGCATATTGAGTAAAATACTGTGGGCGAGGGGGCACGCACACATGCAATGACATTTTTACCACCAAGTCACTGACGCTGAAGTCACTGACGCTGAAGTCACTGACGCTGTGGGGATGCTACATTGTCCTCATATGATAAAATCCACCATCCCCCCTGATTTTCTTTTACAACTTGAGTACTGGTTACAGTCTCAATCCAAGACGTCTGCCAGAGGATACACACTTTGAGAAACATGAATTGAAATACCACGTTTGAGGCTCAGGACTCAGCTCTGTGGAATTTGTATTGCATGTCCATAGTAAGCAAGATTACTGTCTGGAACTCAAGTTCAAGTCTAGACTCTAGAGTATGACAATGATTCTGTTCTTTATGTATATGATTTGTCTCTATTTGTTATTTAAGTGATAACCGTGTCAGGGTTCAAGCCCCTACTTGTGTTTTTTCCTGGAAGCTCAGACATGTATTCCCCTGACGGGCAGACAGCAGCGCTCTGTAGCAGAGAGACGTGTGGTGGTTTGACCTCTGGGAGAACTGTTTAGGGAGAAGGCTGGTCTAAAAATGGACTGTGTGTCTGCAAACCCTAATGTTGACAAATGAGCCTGTGTGTCTAATGGGTTAATGTGTGACTGTGAGGGTGGATGTCACCAGTCTTGTTTTTTTATTTATCTCTATCTTTATATATCTATATATAATTTAGTGTATATAGATATATATATAGTGGGGGGATAATAAGTGCCATTCACCAGTACACTAGCCATGGGTGAGTGGTAAAGGAGCTTGACGTGATATGACATGCGTCCGCTTTTGCATCTCACTGACATGTCGAAGAACATTTAGAAGTTTCCTCATTAGGGGAGCCTATTCAAGCCTGTTCAAGCCTGTTCAAGCCTGTTCAAGCCTGTTCAAGCCTGTTCAAGCCTGTTCTAAGCCTGTTCAAGCCTTTTCTAAGCCTGTTCAAGCCTGTTATGAAGCCGCTTTGGTCCTCTTTTCTAAGCACGGGCAGCAGCTCCACCAGTTGTCTTAGAGCAGGGACGTCTGACCTGTCATACTCCAATGAAAATAGCTGTTACTAAAAGTAGGGCTGGGCGGTCTCCATTTTTTAAAACCGTTAAACCGTCCTCAAATGTAACCGTGGTTTACAGTATAACTGTGGGATTAAAAACCACATCGGGTTTTGAGGGAGCTGACAACTTCACATGATGAATGTCCTCGTTGCTGTACCTTTCTCCAGCAGGGCTTGTTGGATCGTATGTTGCCTTAGCGTTTTTAACAGGGCTGTCAATGTTAACGCCTTAACTATCGCTGTTCATTTGGAAACCGTAACATTAACCTAACATAAAATGTTTTATGAAAATTCATCTGATTATTTGTGTGGTGGCCTGGGAAAACCCTTCACATGGTGGCATTTTGACATTTTCATTTTTTAATATTTCCATAAATTAGAAGTTCTCAGCTATTCATAACTGGTTGAATGACCTTTATTTTAAAAAGTTATGAGCATTTTAATGTAGCATGTCAAAAAAAGTGAAAGGGGAGAAATCCTCCCCTTTCTCCTCCGGGTCAGGGGAGGAGCCTATGCAGATCGGCCGGTCTCGTTAGTCTGCTTGTGATGCGGTGGTAGTCTGCTTGCCTCGTCGGTATGCGAGGGACAGATCCATTTGTGTGTCTTCTAGTTAAGATGTTATTACTTTATGCTTATTGTGAGCATCAGTAAACTGGCAATAACACAGGTGGAAGTATCGTCTCTCCTTTCGCTCATGTGTGCGTGCGTTGCTTAACTGAGAATGAGACACGTTCAACGTGATGTTGTTTCGCTAGCAAACTACCCGCCACAAAAACATAAAAATAAGTACTTTCTCTTTTGTTTTCTTAAAATGTTTATTCACCATAATGTAGTATGGAGTTCAAAGTACTAGAATACCACATAATATCAAAATCGCCAAAATCGCGATTTCCATCTATATTTGCTCTTTGCCACGAACGAACGCCAGCGACATCCGACGGGTTTTCCCAGGCCACCACACATTTATAATATCACATATTACCAAATATAATATATTCTACTGACATGCGTGGCAAATGCAGATAACATTCTAGAGGGGTTTCAAGACAGACTGATTTGTCTCCTTGTCTGCGATCAAATGGACACACTCCTGTTTTACTTGTTATGTGGTTGATAGCACAGCACCTTTCTGATGGGGAGCTGTCTTTTTTGACAGGTTATTTATTTGACAAATTACATTACAAAAGTTCTGTCATCACTCTCCTAGCATCTTCAACCGCACAGGACAAACACTCTTAAGGTGTTTATTATATGTAGCAATTTAGGACGGCTTAATGACTGTATTGTCAAATACTGTTGCTATTTTCAAAAAACACGCTTTATGGTATAACCGATAACCCCTTAACCCTAACAAAAAGTAAATCATTTTAAATAATATAAATATTACGATTTCCCACTGATTTGTGTTATAAGTGTCATTTTGTCTGATTCTAATATTTTTTTTATAGTCAAAATCGCCAAATCTGAGCTGCGATGCAAATCCAGGGAGACACATGACGACACAGGGCCACGTCATCACATGACTCATCAGGACACTTCTACTGTCCCGTCTGTGTGCTCTCAATAAGAGAGAGGCTGCAGTCAGCAAGTCCTGCCTCACACACACACACATAAACATACACGCATGCACACACACGCACGCACGCACGCACGCACGCACGCACGCACACACACACACACACACACACACACACACACACACACACACACACACACACACACACAGCCACAAAAACACACCACCCTGCAACTTGCAGGAAGATAGCTCTGTGACTCCCTGCACCTTTATACTCTCTCTCCAAGGCTGTTTGTTTTGGTGTGTGTAATATGTATATATGTCTGTGTGTGTGTATATATATGTATATATGTATATATATATATATATATATATATATGTTACAGTACATGTGGGAAAACTAGGGTTAGGGGTAGGGTTAGGGTTAGGATTACCCTAGTTTTCCCACATGTACCGTATTCCCACATGTACCGTAACATATATACAGATTATATATACACACACACACACACATATATATACATATACATATATTAGTGCTGTCAATTGATTGCATCATCATAATAATATCCTGTGATTAATCACAATTAGTGACAAGTATTTACAAGTATTTACAAGTACTAGTATTAAATACAAGTATTACTATTTGGGCGGGAGATAAAACAAAAACACGTGTGGTGTTGGAATAAAGAAATGCAGGACAAGCTGCTTAGAGGAATCAGAGGTATGTTTGCAGACTTACTTAGCAGACAACCAAAACAGACCAGTTACAAAGTCACGTCTGCTAAAGAGAGAATGTAAACAGCTTGCCTGTAAGTTGTTTCTCACCCAAATGAATGCTACAGAGATCAGGCCTGTTTAACAAACTGAATGCCATAGTGTCTCTGAAGAAACAACAGTCCCTTTTCACTCTCTTAGTTGAATCAGATTACTTGAAACAACTCAAGGTTTGTTTACAGTTACTTTCCAAACAAACATTCCGAACAGCGTGTAGCGAACGCCACTGATGGACACAGTTACATAATTCACTAATATGTTTGCATGCTGGGAATTGAGTGTGGGCACTTTAAGGCTGAGTTGCAGAGTTGTGACATAGGGGATTTCATGTAACATTTAAGGGCCAGTTGTTTTGATATGGGCTGGACATTATTATCAGTTCTGTGTGGAAAATAAAACGCAGACACTCTTTGTTTACACCGTGTACATGTCTCTCCTTTGTTAACTGAACATTTGCTGATTGTTACTTTCAGTAAACATGATTGTACACAGACAGTAGCAGGTTGTATTGCTTGTTTAAACAGCTGTTATTGTTATACTCGTTTGCTTAGCACTATTAGCTACGGTTGGCACATAACACTGTCCATGAGCAACTGTCTTATAAGCTTAACAAGGAGCTTCACAACTGGTTTGTAACGCCGGACCTTGTTGCTGGCAGACCTGTTCTGGACCTAACCACCGTAGCGAGTAGACAGCTGTGTCTCAGAACACTGTCTGTGTTTTGAACCTAGCTCAGGGCTGGCTAGCTAGCTAGCTCTCTACTCCATCAATTATTCACCAGCTACTACCGTTAGCTCAGCACCTCTGTTGTTATTGAAGCTAGTGTCTCTGTCCCAGTCTCTGGAATAACGGAACATATAAGATATATGTTATATATATATATATATATATAACATATAGATATATACAGATATTCCTGGTCCAAATAAACATATGAAGCTTTCATTCAACCATACTACACTATGAGGAAAAAAGTGTTGATTTGATCGCAGGTTCTTCATTCTTCTGACACAAAGGACACAACACTTGTAAAGTGATGGAGATTAGTGTCTAAACAAGTGGTCACGAAAGTGCAACCCAGTATACAAACCAGTCTGTGTTGAAAACCCTCCACAGGCGTTTGCCACGCATGCCAGTAGAATTTAGAATTTATGTGATTAATGTGATTTAATTATGGTTTCCAAATGAATTGCGAGCGTTAACGTGTTAACATTGACAGCCCTAAAATATATATATATATATATATATATGTATGTATGTATGTATGTATAAATATTCACTGAAGATCGGGGATACCTTGGTCACCTCTAAGCTTCGCAAAGAGTGAGGCCAGAGTTGGGGACAGTCTGCTGGAGCTGTTAATTTGTTGGAGGGAACCCAGCGTACGGGTGACATTGAAAAAGGAATCCCTGTGAGCAAAAATGGTATTGGCTCAGGCGTGTGTGTGTGTGTGTGTGTGTGTGTGTGCCTGCGTGCGTGCGTGCGCGTGCGCGTGCGTGTGTGTGTGTGTGTGTTTGCTACTAGCACATTGTTTTCCCTCCAGCCTGCTCTCTGCCACAGTTAAGCAGCCGAGTTCCCTTCTAATCCTCTGAAGAGGTGGGAGGACAAACTCCCGCCATTAAAGAGGGAGAGCTTAGTCCTCTCCATGCTGCGCCCTGACCACAACAGCAGCCTGCGGTTACACTGTCGACAGATGACCCATCAAATAAACCTTCTAATGCGGGGTACACACATAAGGACACACGATTTTCGGATGTCTGAAAACGACAGAAAACGCCCGGTTATCAGATGGATCTTAACATTTTCCAATAATGCGGGGTACACACATAAGGAGCCACACATCCGAAAATCGCTGAAATCGCAGAAAATCCTTATGTGTGTACCCCGCTTTACAGAATCCTGGGGTGTGAGGTGTGTTAAGAGTCACTTCTCTTCAATTGTGCAATCAACTCTCCCGGCAACCTGCTCGGAAAATGGGCGTGGCCGGCAATCGTAAATGTGAAATGCGTTCAATACTTCTGACCAGAAACCATAGGGTTGCCAGATTGTTTGGTGAAATTAGCGGTTTTAGAGAGAAATCTCGCGTGAACCCATCGTTTTTAATATTGCCTTTATGGATATGATTTTGTTTGTGGTTTATTTTCTCTTATTGACATGGCTTGGGGAACGAGACTAGAGAGTTGGGAGTCTGTCGTAACGAAAATCTTTATGTCTGTGGGGTGCTGAAATGGGGAAATTGGCGCACACCACACACAACACGATCAAGGCTGTTCAAATCCAAGATTTTGTTTCTTCATGTGTGGGGTCTGTCTCAGATAAGATTTCTGTTAAGATTTAGAAATTCCTTATGTGTGTACCCCGCTTAACCCCCCCTGACCCAGAAAAGACCATTCCCCACCAGGGGAGGCTGGTTCATTAGGTGCAATTGGGCAATGCCCCACCGAAGGGAGAAGAGAGAGATTTTTTTTCTATGACTTCTAGACAGTGTTGCTTCTGAATATCATAGTCCAATCAGCTAGTGTTCTGTGGAGTATATCATAGTCCAATCAGCTAGTGTTCTGTGGAGTATGTTCCAATCAGCTTCAAGTCCCGCCCCTTTCGGGGCAACTTTCAGTCTACTCGAAGTTGCACTAGGCTGTTCTCGTAGACTTGCATGTAAAATCTATTTTGGTAACTTCAGGCCATTCGGTCAATTGTCTATGGGGTTTTGGGACATGCACTGAAAGGGGCGGGACTTGAAGCTGATTGGAACATACTCCACAGAACACTAGCTGATTGGACTATGATATACGCCACAGAACACTAGCTGATTGGACTATGATATTCAGAAGCAACACTGTCTAGAAGTCATAGAAAAAAAATCTCTCTCTTCTCCCTTTGGTGGGGAGCCAGCCTCCCCTGCTTGAGGATATTACAACTGGACCTATTACCGAAGTCAAACTTCGTTTGTGGTCGCAATCTCCGCGCAATCTCCGCGCAATCTCCGCGGCTGTTAGGCTGCTACTGTTGGTGTTTTGCGAAGCCAGAATACACAAACTCGACCTGAAGGTAAGAGAGTCAGCTAAGATAAAAGCTACTTCAAACATTTAGTAATATCGTCAGCATGGTACGTTTTCTATTGTCGTCTTTTAGCTTGTTTGTTTATGTATTCAGCACACGCACACACACACACACACACACACACACACACACACACGCACACACGCACACACACACACACACACACACACACACACACACCAGGGTTTCCGTTAGAAAAATTTGCCGTCGGACATCGTGTCCGGGAAGAATTCGATTTACCGGACAAACGTGATATATTCCGGTCATCATATTAAAATATAATCAAATTTTTTTTTTTCAAAATCATATTTTTTTTTTCAAATCTAATATAGCTGTTTGTCGCGGTGATTACTGTTGTGTAGCGGCCTATATATGCCATTTAATGTCTATTTCTCATCCGATACGATTAGATGCGAGCTATATAATATATAATAATATAACATGATTTGACGCATGCGCGCTATGCCATGCGTCAAATCCAGCGCTGAACGGGTCCAGCGCTGAACGGGCGCCTCACTGGGAACTGAACAGACAGCATCGATCAATGAACGGACTCCACATTACGTTAACTGAAGTTTGTTAAATTGTTTGGGATTAATGTGAGTTTTCTATTTTCTCTTTCCAGTTTTACCCTTTTTTTAAAATCAATAAAACAACGTCATTTCTATAACCAGGTCTCGCTGGTTGGGAAGGCATTTCGTTTAGCTCGGGAGTATGACAATGGGGAGAACATAACTGTTTATTGAGAAACAAATGATAGGCAGTCTGGGATACGTATATAAAGAAATACCACAATGTCTAGATGTATAACATTTTATTGAACAGTAACAGTGCAAGCATGTAGGCTTCTGGCGTGACACGGCTAGCCTAATTTCCGTTCATATGCCTTTTATCAGATAAAATAAAATAGAATAAAACTCTTTGAAAATAAATAGGCTTTAAATTAACTTGCAATGCGTATAGGCTAATTTCCGTTCGATGTTACAGCCTAGGCTATGCCTTTTCTCAGATAGATAGGGGATAGCCCTGTAAGCTCATACGGGTCTGTATGTCGTCCTGAAGACCGGCTGTTAGATCATATCGCTGAAGTTTGTCTCCATCTTAGTGTAAATGTTGTCCGTTTCGTTTGTTATCCTTGTTATTGTGCGATAAAGTTAAAGCGCTCCGCTTCGGGACACCATTTTCAGCTGAGCACCAAACACACACACTGCCCGAGAGAGAAGGACCCGCCCCCTTTAGTTAGCCTATAGCCTATAGGCTAACTAAAGGGGGCGGGTCCTTCTCTCTCGGGCAGTGTTTGTGTGTGTGTGTTTGGTGCTCAGCTGAAAATGGTTAGAGGGAATTATTTTCACCGGACATTTATGTCCGACGAGTTTTCAATTTGTCGGACTTCAACTACTTTTACCGGACAAAGACCGGTAATTACCGGTTAACGGAAACCCTGACACACACACACACACACACACTCACACACTCACTAGAGGGGATGAAGAGGTCTGTACAGGGGGGTAGGGGGGATGAAGAGGTCTGTACAGGGGGGTAGAGGGGATAAAGAGGTCTGTACAGGGGGGTAGAGGGGATGAAGAGGTCTGTACAGGGGGGTAGAGGGGATGGAGAGGTCTGTACAGGGGGGGTAGAGGGGATGGAGAGGTCTGTACAGGGGGGTAGGGGGGATGAGGAGGTATGTAGAGGTGGGTAGGGGGGATGAAGAGGTCTGTAGAGGTGGGTAGGGGGGATGAAGAGGTCTGTAGAGGTGGGTAGGGGGGATGAAGAGGTCTGTACAGGGGGGTAGAGGGGATGAAGAGGTCTGTACAGGGGGGTAGAGGGGATGAAGAGGTCTGTACAGGGGGGTAGAGGGGATGGAGAGGTCTGTACAGGGGGGTAGGGGGGATGAGGAGGTATGTACAGGGGGGTAGAGGGGATGAAGAGGTCTGTACAGGGGGGTAGAGGGGATGAAGAGGTCTGTACAGGGGGGGTAGAGGGGATGGAGAGGTCTGTACAGGGGGGTAGGGGGGATGAGGAGGTATGTACAGGGGGGTAGAGGGGATGAAGAGGTCTGTACAGGGGGGTAGGGGGGATGAGGAGGTATGTACAGGGGGGTAGAGGGGATGAAGAGGTCTGTACAGGGGGGTAGGGGGGATGAGGAGGTATGTACAGGGGGGTAGAGGGGATGGAGAGGTCTGTACAGGGGGTAGAGGGGATGGAGAGGTCTGTAGAGGTGGGTAGAGGAGATGTAGAGGTGGGTAGAGGTGATGAAGAGGTCTGTAGAGGTGGGTAGAGGGGATGAAGAGGTCTGTACAGGGGGGTAGAGGGGATGAAGAGGTCTGTAGAGGTGGGTAGAGGGGATGAAGAGGTCTGTACAGGGGGGTAGAGGGGATGGCGAGGTCTGTACAGGGGGGTAGAGCTATTCTCATGCTAAAATCGACTGTAAATCCAGATTTTAAAGTTGATATTCTTCCCCGTGGAGCATGCCCCCATAACCTGTGCCCCACCCAAAATGTTTAGCACCAGCCGCCACTGTTCCCCACCTCTCTGTATCACTCACTCACTCACTCACTCACTCACTCACTCACTCACTCACTCACACACACACACACACTCACTCACTCACTCACTCACTCACTCACTCACTCACTCACTCACTCACTCACTCACTCACTCACTCACTCACTCACTCACGCACGCACGCACGCACGCACGCACACACACACACACACACACACACACACACACTGGAGTCAAGGCCTGGGTTTGGGCAGCTCAGTCCCTTACAGTGAAACGTGAGAGCCGTATGAGTGGATGAAGCACGCCAGTGCTAACCTAGCGGCTACCCCGTGACCTGGCCCACGATTGTGTTTGTAGTGGGTTGGGGGGTGGGCGGGGGGTGTTGACAGCGTTGCTGGTGTGAGAGGGGCGGCCCGGGGCAGCAGGCTGGTTAGCAGGGGAGCGTGACGGTGCTTGGGCTTTATGGGCCGGTCGAATGGCCATGGAGCGTCTGGCAGGGCAGCAGAGGACCTGAGCTACCAGGGTTAGCCACACAGCTACCAGGGTTAGCCACACAGCTAGCAGGGTTAGCCACACAGCTACCAGGGTTAGCCACACAGCTACCAGGCTGCACCACACAGCTAGCAGGGCTGCACCACACAGCTACCAGGCTGCACCACACAGCTAGCAGGGCTGCACCACACAGCTACCAGGCTGCACCACACAGCTAGCAGGGCTGCTCCACACAGCTAGCAGGGCTGCACCACACAGCTAGCAGGGCTGCACCACACAGCTAGCAGGGCTGCACCACACAGCTAGCAGGGCTGCTCCACACAGCTAGCAGGGCTGCACCACACAGCTAGCAGGGCTGCTCCACACAGCTAGCAGGGCTGCTCCACACAGCTAGCAGGGTTAGCCACACAGCTGGCAGGGTTAGCCACACAGCTAGCAGGGCTGCTCCACACAGCTAGCAGGGTTAGCCAACCAGCTAGCAGGGCTGCACCACACAGCTAGCAGGGTTAGCCACACAGCTAGCAGGGCTGCTCCACACAGCTAGCAGGGCTGCTCCACACAGCTAGCAGGGCTGCACCACACAGCTAGCAGGGTTAGCCACACAGCTAGCAGGGCTGCACCACACAGCTAGCAGGGCTGCTCCACACAGCTAGCAGGGCTGCACCACACAGCTAGCAGGGCTGCTCCACACAGCTAGCAGGGCTGCACCACACAGCTAGCAGGGCTGCTCCACACAGCTAGCAGGGCTGCTCCACACAGCTAGCAGGGCTGCTCCACACAGCTAGCAGGGCTGCACCACACAGCTAGCAGGGCTGCACCACACAGCTAGCAGGGCTGCACCACACAGCTAGCAGGGCTGCACCACACAGCTAGCAGGGCTGCTCCACACAGCTAGCAGGGCTGCTCCACACAGCTAGCAGGGCTGCACCACACAGCTAGCAGGGCTGCTCCACACAGCTAGCAGGGCTGCTCCACACAGCTAGCAGGGCTGCTCCACACAGCTAGCAGGGCTGCTCCACACAGCTAGCAGGGCTGCACCACACAGCGTTCCAGCTGCTTAACCCCCCAGCAGAAGCAGGGCTGCAGCCAGGTGTTAGGGGGTTAGGGGATACTCCACTACGACAGGGCGGGATGTGGGATTCTGGTTATGATCTGAATAGTAGAATGCAAAAAGTAACAAACATGATTTTTCGATCGGATGACACGACACGTTTTTGTTTGGGAAGCAATTAGTTTATTATGCCTATTATGTCTGAACTGTTCTGGTTGAAATCAATGACGTGAAAAAGGAGGCAATTTGGCAGGGGCTTTAGCATTAAAGGGGCTATCTGTAATTCAAACAATAATAAAGCGGGTTAGACACTTTTTTGTTAAACAGCTGAGGGATGTGGCTGGAGAAACGGAACCATTGTTTACAAACAATGCAGTAAAACAAGCTTATGTTTGGCGTCTGATGGGGTGAGAAGCTTAGACTAAGCTCATGAGGGAGGCATTATAAGTTATATTCTTCAACAATCAATGGCTATACATCATTAAAATGTATGTACCAATTACAGATTGCCCCTTTAAGAAAGCAAACGAAAACAATGCAGCTCACTAAAAGATGGATAGTGTACTCACTCCGTTAAATTCATTGAATATGAATAATTGAGCAAGTTGTGAATGCTGTATGTCAATATTGAACTTTCTCCTCACATTGCTCACACACATCTCGTACTTAACATTATTTATAGTTGAGTGTTGACATAGCTAACTGGTTTAAGATCAGATGATTAGATGAGTGTTGCTACCTAACGCAGGTGTAATTGAGGAGGTGTAAAGGAGTTGATTGAGTTAATTAATGTTCAGTCTTCTAACGAGTACTTAAGTGTTTGAGAGTGTCTCGTAGTGAGACTGCTGCTGTTCCTGCTGGTTTTGATCGACGGCCCAGTTTTGATAATTCTTTCTCTCTGAAGTGTTTCATTTAAATCCTGTCATTTGTTTTAAGCCTTTGAGGAAGTTTGGCAAGCTGCCTCCCTCTACATCTACATAGAAATGACCCCCCCTCCCTCTACATCTACATAGAAATGACACCCCCCCCCCCGGGGCGGCTGTGTCTCAGGAGGGAGAGCCGCTGTCTAATGATCGCAAGGTTGGCAGATCGGCGGTTCGAGCCCCGGCTGGCCACATGTCGAAGTGTCCTTGGGCAAGACACTGAACCCCAAATTGCTCTCAGTGAGCGGGCCGGCGCCTTGCATGGTAGCTTGCCGCCATTGGTGTGTGAATGGGTGAATGAGAGGCCGTTGTAAAGCGCTTTGGATAAAGGCACCATATAAGAGCAGTCCATTTACCATTTTACCATTTGTTTCCTTCCTCCCCCAGGCACAAAACCCAGAAGCAGAGAGGAGGCAGCACCCCGGGCCAGCCCCAGTCGGCCGGCCAGCCCCCCCAGCCGCCCGCCAAGCACAAGGCCGGGGGCGAGAAGCCCGACAAGGCCGACAAGCAGCAGAAGCGGCCGCAGACGCCCTTCCACCACCGCAGCTCGGCCCCCGACCACGCCAGCATGGACACGGAGGCGGCGGGGCAGCGGCTCGCCCTGAGGGCCCAGGAGGGGGGCCGCTTCCCCGCGGGGGGCAACGACTCCAAACCCCCCCAGCTGCACGGCCGGGGGGTCGGCGGGGGGGGACCCCCGGAGCTGGCGGGCTCGCCCCAGCCCCCCCCGCTCAGCCCCCACCCCTGCGAGCGCGGAGGAGGAGGAGAGGAGACGGAGAGGGACTCCTCCATGAAGAACCCCTCCACCCCGCACAGCCAACACTTCTACCAGCCCCCCACGGAGCCCTGCCTGGCCTCTCAGAAGGGGGGCGGGGACGACCCCTGCATGGACGGCCTGGCCCAGCACTTCCACGGGGCCTACCCCCCCGAGCCCCTGGAGCCCACCGTCTACGTGGGCGCGGCGGTCGGCCTGGGGGGGGACAGCTCTCTGCACGCCCCCTGGCGCTTCTTCAACCTGCCCCGCAGGAAAGAGGCGGAGCTTCTCCCCACGCCGCTGCTGCCCGGGGACAAGCTGCGGGACGAGGCCTCGGGGGGTCCGGAGGGCCTGGTGTCCGTCACTGAGTGAGTCACTGTGTCCACCGCCCTGCTCGTATACCCCCGTAGAGGGAGCCAGAGGGCTCACCACCCACCCAGCCCTGTTCGCTAGCTAGGTGTGTCACGCCATAACCTCTCTGTTTCATATACAGACCAGCCCCCCCCCCCCCCCCCCCCCCCCCAGGACCTCCGACATTCTAGAAGAAAAAAAAAGAACAACATGTTTTGAAAGAGCGGTGATGCAAAACCAAGCCCCTCCCCTCTCCCTTGCCCACCCCCACCCCATTCCCCTGGCCTCAGAATGTTCTATGCAGCGCTGAGCGAGCACACGCCAAGTTAATCTCTCGCTATGTGCCCTTTTGACATCGTACATCACTAATGTGCCTGGCCAGCACTGTGGCGGGGCGGGAGAGATTATCGATCTCCCCCGACGAACGCACACACACACACACAGGGACTCAGGGACGGAGGCAGGGTTAGATAAAGAAACAGATCCGTCTGTATCTGTCCACCTTCGCTCTCCCGCACAGCTGAAGGATGGTGTCAGATCTCACAGCTGAAGGATGGTGTCAGATCTCACAGCTGAAGGATGGTGTCAGATCTCACAGCTGAAGGATGGTGTCAGATCTCACAGCTGAAGGATGGTGTCAGATCTCACAGCTGAAGGATGGTGTCAGATCCCAAAGCCTCGATATCATAGATGTGGCTTTGGTTGGGAGGAGGAGGAGGAGAGGGGGACAGGAGGGAGGGGAGGAGGGGTGTGCTGGGGAGCAGGCAGGCAGGCCAACCGTCCAGCCGGGGGGTGGTAGCGGTGGTGATGGCGGTGGTGAGAATTATGGGAGGGGTTATGCAATTCCAGGCCAGGGTGTCCGGGCAGGGCTATTCTGGTCTGGTGTAATCCCTGTGGCCGCAGCTTTGAATGGCCGCTAATCTCCGGCCCGGGCCAGTGCACACTGTCGCCTCGCATCACGGCCTGACCGGCCTGACGAGAGAGAGAGAGGGGGAGAGAGAGAGAGAGAGAAGGGAGCTGGGTCACTCCCCTCCCCTCTCCTACAGAGGGGCAGCTCTCTCCAGTAGCATCTAAGCAACAACAACTAGAACACAGGACTGGGCTTTACTGTGTAAGGGAGAAAAAGAGCTAGTCACGAGACCCTCAAGTCTGAGCTTGATTCTCTTGAGCTCGCAAACTCTCACGGTCCCCCCTCCCCCCCCCTCCCACGTATGCTCCTGTATCCTCCTACCGTTAGATACCCCCCCCCCCCCCCCGTGACATTAGACGCCCCCCCCCCCCATGACAGCGTAGCAACCGCATAGCTACGTGAGCGTTATCATTCCAACTTTCGTTCGTCATCATCAGTAACTGACAACACTGTGTCCCCTCGCTCCCCCCCCTCCCCTCCCCCTCCTCCCCTCCCCTGTCTCCCCCCCAGACTGATGGCGTCCTCCAAGAGGCCTCTGAAGGTGTCGGAGGAGCTGTTGCAGAAGTACCTCCAGAGGAGGAACCAGTACCTGGTGTCGGCCATCGCCGACGGGGACCACGAGCCCGAGGTGGACCCCTACGCCTTCGTAGACGGAGACGTCAAGTTCTCCTTCTCCGACAAGAAGGACAAGAGCGGCGCCGAGCGCGAGTCCGGGAAGAAACACAAGGTAAGGTTCTTCTCTCTTCCCGGGCCGGTGGTTCGCCCGACACCCCCCTCCCCCCCGGGTGGGTCCCGTCAGGTGAAGAGATGGGTCGGGCTTGTTATGAGGGTCAGGGCGAAAGAAGAAGTCACTAAAAAAGAAGTCATCTGCGTTCCTGTAATTGTTCCTAGGCTCGGTCTCTTGTCCCTCTTTTTTCTCTTTCCCCAAATCCACCACTGCACAGGAAGCCAGCTCTAATTCCCATTGTTATCCGAGCCGAGAGATGCCAAAATAGTTTGACGCCTCTAATTTCCTCACGCTTGTTTTGCTTCGCCTCTCTATCTGCCCCCCCCCGCATTGACTCTCTCCTCCCTGGCCCGGGGGTTCTGGTGTTAACGTTAGCTAGTGTGTCCAAACCGTGGCCACCTGGTAGCAGCGGAGACGCCCCGACCGCTTAGCGAGCGGGAGAGAGGGGAGGGGAGGCTGGGAGAGAGGGGAGGGGAGGCTGGGAGAGAGGGGAGGGGAGGCTGGGAGAGAGATTGCGGGGGCGTGTGGATGAGTGAATTGGCTGCCTCCCTCCCTGTGTGTCTGATACTGCATGTCTGCAGCAGCCGTGAAGGCACTTTGCTTTAACAGGCCAAATAAACCTAGCTCACTGAACCGTGCCGTTTAAAAAGAGAGTTTTTTTTTTTTCTTTCCCTCCTTCTCTCCCTCGTGTGTAACTGTACTGTTGCCACCGCTGCTGTGCTGCTCTGGTCAAAGATGTCCCCCAGTGGCCACAATGTGCCTGTGTTTGTGTGTGTGTGTGTGTGTGTGTGTGTGTGTGTGTGTGTCCACTCACTCGCTCCCTCTCCTCTCCGCTGGACATGCTTCACAATGCATTGATGACCTTGCAAAGTGTCAGTCTGGTTTTTGTGTGTGTGTGTGTGTTCAGGAGTGGGCTCCTGGCAATCTATTCCTTCTGCCGAATCGGCTTCTGTTTCCCTTCTTAAGATGTTTATTTGTGTGCAGGAGTTTGGTGTGCTGCCAATGCCCCGAGCGTGATCCAGAACGTGATCTCTCCTCACTAGAAGCCCCTGTCTGTGATGCTACACTCTCACTCACCAGTGGGGTGTTGCAGAGAGAACACCACAGGGCACAATAGCAGCATCCTACTGGCCTCTGCCCAGGTTTAAGCTGGATTTACTCAGCTCTGCAAGCTGCACTGGTGTACAATGAGGTCGCCATGTCAGTAGCGTATCCGCATTCTTTGGCGGCACAGAAATGATAGAGTTTGAGTCAGGACATTTTGAATAAGTGCCTGATGGAGAGAGGGAGAGAGGGAGAGAGGGAGGGAGGGAGGGAGGGAGAGGGAGAGAGAGGGAGAGAGAGAACGAACTCTTTCATGTCGATAGCCTTGGAATAATAAGAGCAGTGTGAGGCAAGCCTGGATCACATCCATCTACATCTCTGCCCTGTGTCAGTCAAGCATGTTTTCTTCTTCTGGCTATACTCCAAAAGTTTAGATTTGGAATCAAACGATTACAATGAGGTTCAAGTCTAGATTGTCAGCTTTTATTTAAGGGTGTTTTTGGACATTACATCACTTTTTATACCTAGCCCTGCAATGTCAGGGTGCCAAACGTAATGGGACAGATTCATGTTGTTTTAATCAAGCACTCATGTTTAGTATTTGGTCGACAATCCTTTGCATTCAATAAATGCCTGACGTGTGCCACCCATTGGTTAATTAAATGCATGTTCAATTGGATTTAAATCTAAAGATTGAATTGGCCAGTCGAGAACTTTCCACTTGTTGGCCCTGAAAGGTTTCTATGGCAGTATGTTCAGGGTTGTTGTGTTACACCATCCAGTGAATTTGGAGGCATTTGCGTGAGCAGACAAGACCTTTCTGTACACCTCAGAATGATCAGTTAAGACAAGTTGGCCATTACAAACCATCACCCCCCCTCCACCATGTGATATAATATAAGATATGCCATTTAGCTGACGCTTTTATCCAAAGCGACTTACATTGCATTGAGTGCAGACATGTTTCAGTGTATACGTACGGTCCTGCGGGAGTCGAACCCCAAACCTTAGTGTTGTTAGCGCCATGCTCTACCAACCCAGCTACAGAGTGTATGCTGGAAATGTTGGACATTTTTAACAAACTGTAACCCGACCATCATTCTAGTGGATAACGGTTTGCGCCTTGCTGTGGAGCCTCTGTAGTTGGGATGATGACACATTCTGAGACACGTTCATACCTACTTCCTGGTTCCTGATCTGTGGGACAGTTGTTTTGAGGTCTGTCTTAATTATGGTGAGCATGACAGTTAATATATAACATTCCATACAAAGTAATATTGTAACATGAAGATAGTTTTAGTTAAATGTAATGAGATATACTGTATATAATATCCCAATACTGTAGTGTGCATACTGCATACACACACGTGCACACACACACACACACACACTCTCTCCTAGTTATGCCCACAGGACCCCAGCCTCCCACCCCAGGCAGAGTTATTGATAAGGGAGATGGCGTCGTTAGTGCTCATAGGTTTTGTTTTGCGGTTGTGTTGTTGTCTTTGCTGCTGTGCAGAAGGCCTTTAAGGGAAACGAATTAAAGGCCTTTACACAGATAGAGAGGCCCTGGAGCGTAATGAAATCATTGGCTGGAACATACCATTCCCCTTCCCCAGCAGTGTGCTGCTGCTGCTGCTGCTGTGTAAACGGGTCCATCAGAGGAGCACACAGCACTGAGCACTGTCCCTCCCATATATTGACATCGCATTAGGCCACGCTACCCGGCCGTGGCGTTTCTCTGATAACACTGCAAGCCTAGTCTGGAAATCTCATTAGCAGAATCAGTGCAGCGCTGCCCCCCCTTCTACTTTCTCTCTCTGTCTTTTTTTTTTTTTTTTTTCCTTCTTCTTTTTTTTGAAGTGAGCCAAAAATCAAGGCGTTCTCCTCTGAGAGAGCTGCCCTGTTCTCACGCCCTCCAGACACCTGGCTAACATTGCAGAAGCCAAAAGAAACATTGATGGTGTTTTTTTTTGTGGTGGTTTATTTAGTGGTGGTTTATTTTTTTTATTTTTTTTTTTATTCATATTTCTCATCTTATCCATATGCTGTGTTTATTGACTTACATCCTTAATCAGTATTTTACCAAAAAATGGTATCATGTTTCATCAACCTTTTTCCTGTCTTGTCTCTAAATGAGTTCAAAATGTGTGTGCAGTGTTGATCTCTCTCACATTGTCTTCCCTCCTCCCGTGTCATTGGCTCTCCCAGGGGGAAGATGGCGCTGCAGGCCTATCAGATGGTAAGGATGCCTTCCCTCCACTGCAGCTCTTTGGCTAGTTCTATATTGTTTCCTCGTTGTCATGTACCTCCCTTACCAAAAGTCACGGGTCTTTAAGCTCGGGGGTATCCGTAGCTCATGTCCATATCCATTGTGATGGAGAACTCAAATCACTCCCTATCTTCCGCCGTAGACTGAAGACCCACCTCTGTCCAACACCCGTCCCTCCTGAGACATCTACTTCCCCTCTACCCCCATGTACAGTTTCTCTACTCACTACGACTGACTCACTACGACTGTCCTAGGCCGAGCATAGATACATTTGTCCTGCTATGACTGGTGGACAGATTTGCCTTAGTTAATTAGCCAAAAATGTAAATGTAGATGACACAGCTTCAATTTTATTGACATTAGTTAGCGAGTTGTGACATCTTTGGCCGTTTCTAGTACATATAGTGGCAAGACTGTCCCTCTCAGTGATTAGTCTACCACTGGACTCCTCCTCTGTGTAACACTGCCAGGTTGTGATATTGAGGTCTGGGACGTGTGTTTGGGAGATGGGTGCCTTGTTAGGGTTGGAGGGTTACTTACCCTGCCTCTCTCTGTGTGTGTTCCTCCCCTCTCAGACGCCCAGCGGGCAGCAGCCCACAACCGCACAGCGTCCACCAGCCTGATCCACGAGACGGACCTGGCCGTGTCCATCAACGACCTGGACAACCTCTTCAACTCTGACGAGGACGAGCTCGCGGTCAGTGGGGCCTGCCAGCAGCCTGCTGCACTAAACCACAATGAATATCCCATTAGCTAGAGTACTGCCTGACAAGAGAATGTGTGTGTGAGTGAGTGTGTGCGTGCGTGCGCTGCATACATGCAGTTCATCAGTGGCTGACAGGTCATCCTACAGCACGTTGCGTTGTAATAGTGGCTCAGAGTGAAACAGGCTTTCCCCGACCCTGAGATGGACCGGTTCCAAAGTGTTCCGCGCCCCACAGAAACCGCTGAAGCCCACAGTCCCAAAGCCCTCTGTGGAGACTCACGTATAGACCCGCTGGCCGGTGCTTACTGCAACACTCAGGGCGGCTGTGGTGCAGGAGGTAGAGCTGCCATCTAATGATGACAAGGTTGGCAGATCGGCGGTTCGAGCCCCGGCTGGCCACATGTCGAAGTGTCCTTGGGCAAGACACTGAACCCCACTGAACCCCAAATTGCTCCCAGTGAGCGGGCCAGGGCCTTGCATGGTAGCTTGCCACTATTGGTGTCTGAATGTGTGTGTGAACGTGTGAATGAGAGGCCGTTGTAAAGCGCTTTGGATAAAGGCGCTATATAAGTGCAGTCCATTAACACTCTAGGGTGTCTCCACTGTGAAGGCCATCCCAGAACCCCCCTGGCTCCAACGCCCTCGCTGTTGTGGAACACCGACTTGGCGGTCCCCGTATTAACACGATATGGATGTTGCACGATGATGTTCATCATGATTGACGGTTTAATGTCTAAACGTGCGTTTCTGTCCTCAGCCCGGTTCCAGGCGAGCCGTGAACGGAACGGACGATAAGTTCGGCGGCAAGGAGCCGAAGCCAGCCAACCTGGACCCAGTGTCCTGCATCAGTAAGTCTGCCTCCGCCGGCTCGCTGCACACCCATCAGATACGGCCCGCTCACCTAGCCTCCAGCGTCACGCCCCAGGGATAAGAGTCGCCCCTAAGCACAGGTCTAGGATCAGCTCTCTCTACTCCCCGAACCACTTAAGATCTGTTTAAGATCAGGCACTGAAAAATGTGCTCGGGGCGTCTTAAACCTACGCAAAAGTCATCGTATGATACTTGTACAAGTACAGGGATCGGACCCATCGGTTCCTTAATGAAGCTTAAAGCGTTTCAGTATACTGATCTGAGGCACCGCTCGCTCGTTCTCCAGAAAGATGTGCACCCACGTTGCGCCACCTAGTGGTAGAGTTTGGCTTTTTAGTTTTTTAGCGATTGATTGTCTGAGCAGCTGTAGCTCACCTTAAACACAGACAGCTCTGAGCCTCGGGGGCAGGAAGCACTCTTGTTATTCTGATGTGACTCAGACGCTCAGCGCTTTGTATTCAGATTCAAGCAGCAGGAGGCTCAAACTGTCGCTCGTACACATGGTCTCACCTTCCATCGCCTTCGGATTTCAAATCCACACTTGGAGTGTCTTAATGGGAACTGTAACCTTCGTTTCTCTGACTGTTTCCAACCCCCTCCTCCCCCCCCTCCCCCCCCTCCTCCAGGCTCAGCAGACCTGCACCAGATGTTCCCCACGCCCCCCTCCCTGGAGCAGCACATCATGGGCTACTCCCCCATGAACATGGGCAGTAAGGAGTACGGCAGCATGGAGCACGGCGCCGGCATGACCTCGCTGGACGGCACCTCCCTGGGGGGACAGTTCAAGATCGAGGTGGAGGAGAGTTACTGCAGCCCCAAGCCCTCGGAGATCAAGGTGGGTTTGGACTCTTCACCTCGCACGCCAACCCTT
This sequence comes from Nansenia antarctica, assembly GCF_963989245.1. Lineage (NCBI taxonomy): Eukaryota > Metazoa > Chordata > Actinopteri > Argentiniformes > Microstomatidae > Nansenia > Nansenia antarctica. Next base: position 34,057 of record NW_027663430.1, read on the forward strand.
TCCCCCTTAAAGGCATGGCTCGGTTCAACTGCTGATTCACTGAACTTGTATTTCTTGACTTCAGGAATGCCGGTTGTGCATAAGCCTCTTAATGGTTTTGGATTGTAGCTTCATGTTAAATGAATGACCAGATGAAGGTCTCGTTACTGTGGCTGTTTGACAGCTACTGTGTGCAACACGCGGTCTCACCACTCCATCCCCTCTGTGCCTGTGCCTCTCTCAGGACTTCTCCTTTGTGTACAAGCCGGAGCTGTGCCAGGCGTTTGTGGGCTGCTCCATGTTCGCCCCTTTGAAGGTCCTGCCCAGCCAGTGTTTACCGCCCATCAAGCTGCCCGAGGAGTGTGTCTATCGACCCAGCTGGACCGTGGGGAAGCTGGACATGCTCAACCCCGTACCCACGATGGCTTTCCTCAACAAGGACAGGTAAGACCGCCACTGCTCTCAAGTACATCCTGTCAACAGCCAAAACCACTTTCCCTGAAGAAAGATTTGTACCCATCTTCTTCTACGTATATGAAGCACTTGAAAAAGGCAGTCTTCTTTTTTTTTTTTACTGACACACATCACCAGTAGAGTAGTACTGAATATGGCCCACCTGCTAAGTATGGGAGGGCTGTCTCACCAGCCAGACTGACGGAGGACCCTGTCCGTCTAAAGCCTGTGGAACCAATGCAGATTTTTCTCGCTCCCAAGGATTCCTTACAATTGGCAATGCTCATCTGTATGAGAGATACCACAGCCAGAGTGTCATTTAGACTTACAGAGACAGACAGACACTGTGGCTGTCTTGACTTTGTGCGCAAGCGCAGAAACACATGGGCGCACGCACACGCACACGCACACACACACACACACACACACACACACACGCACACACACACACGCTCATCACAGGTTTATCCCTTGCCCCCTGAGGAGACTTCTCCATTTCTCATGCATGGATGATTGAGGCAGAGGAGGGAAATGAGTGTAACATTCCTCCTGATTGAAGGTGAGGATTACCAGCCCAGAATGCTGAGCTGGGCCTGTGGCGGCTGGGTGTCACCCCTGTACAGATCATCTCGCTGTTTATTTTGGCTGATATTATTAACCGTTTTCTACACAACTCAACACACGCACCTGTCGTCGTAGCTGCCAGACCTCATCGGTAGTGTGATATTGGCCAAACAAAGTAATTGAGGGATGTCTTTTATTTTTCAAAATGGCTTCATTAAAAAAATAACTGATTAATTCGAACTTAAAATGGCGGAGAACTGTCGTCCAACCATATGCCTATATGATTTGAGCTGTACCTCTGCTCCTGGTTATGAGGCGCTGTAGAGGGGGTTGCCTTCTGTGCACAGCGGGGAGTCTGCAGAGTGCTAAGACTGGCTATAAAGTCCCAGGTTGTAAAGGAGTCATGGGAAATCCCTTAATAAGCTGGTCAGGCTGCTTTTATGGCCCTCAGTACTTAACCTGCCTGGGGTATAAAGAGGGCCTTCTCTCTCTAGGTGCAGGGGGCTGGTTTGAGGGAGGGTTGTTTCCCACACCTACAGGGACGGGCGTAGCTCTCCCTCTCTCTCCTCACAGCTGCCTGCCTGCCCAAAAATACACTCCCTCACGGAGGGGTGCTTGTTGAAATGGCAGCACCTTCCCCCCCCTCTCTCTCTCTCTCTCTCTCTCTCTCTCTCTCTCTCTCTCTCTCTCTCTCTCTCTCTCTCTCTCTTTTCTCATCATATTTTGAAACCCTCCGTTCTCCACAACGGAGTATGGCCTCATGTCTGCCGCGATAAACTTCCCAATTGAATTGGTAATGGCTTTAGCCCGGTCTGAGTCTGCAGGAATCGTCTGTTTAAATGACGTTTGGAGAAGTTGTTGTTGAGCTACTTTTTTCTTGCCCCCCGTCATCAACACACCAGGGTGATGTCGCGTTAAATGTGTGGCCATGCTTGACGTATTGCCTGCCTCATAAGATTTCCGCGTGGCACAATGCCTACACACCGTAACTTTCCCTCCTTCCATCATTATTATAAGTAACAGGGAAGCCAAAGTGCTCCCATACATGTGATTTCAATGACGAGGGAGGCCTTTCCAGTTCGCCAACGTTGCTAGCACTCGCCATGATACTTGTTGCTGTGGATTCCCAGCTTCACGTGGAGTGAGTACGTAACAGAGTACTTTTTTTGTGTGTTTACACAATCACCCAGGCTGCTTAGCGGGTGATATGACGTGATATAAGTGGGACAGAGATGAGTGAATGAATGTTGTTGTCAACTCAGTACACATGCAGAGAGTGAGAATAAAGCGCACATGATTGTTTTTCTACCGGTTACATTTGAATGAATGAATGAATGGTCTTTATTGTCATTGCTACAGCACAGGTACCAAACAACGAAATTTAGGAGGGGTGGCTCCCCTGGTGTTAGAAAAAAAAAAAAAAAAAAAAAAAAAAAAAAACGATTTTGCTATTGATCCGCGGTACACATGCGTTCCGAACCGTGGAGGGCGATCCGAACGGATCACGGATTATCCGTGATCCGTTACACCCCCTACCAAGCAGTCATCTCAACTTGTTCTGCACCCCCCCCCCCCCTCACCATGTTGGATGTTTTTTTTCCATTCCTGTCCCTTGTTAGCTGACCTATTTACAGGGATGGAGTTGCACTTGATAGTGAGACGCGTTGTTTACATTCTGACATTTGTAACCGTACACAGAAGCTGTCTGGTTGTGAAGACGTAGGATCTAAACCAGCAGGGTGCCGCTTGTGTCGTTCCCACGGTTCCCGAACACTGTGGTCCCTCACTCCTCTGGATCTCTGTGTTGCGTGTCTGACTTCCTCCTGTGCTCTCTCTCTCTCTCTCTCTCTCTCTCTCTCTCTCTCTCTCTCTCTCTCTCTCTCTCTCTCTCTCTCTCTCTCTCTCTTTCTCTCTGTCTCTCTCTCTCTCTCTCTCTCTTTCTCTCTGTCTCTCTCTCTCTCTCTCTCTCTCTCTCTCTCTCTCTCTGTCTCTCTCTCTCTCTCTCTCTCTCTCTCTGTGTTGCAGCAACATCCCCAGCGTGGGCAGCGCCATGGACCAGGACTACAGCCAGAGCTACACGCCGCAGACCCACACGCCCTTCATGTCCAACAGCGCCCCGCCCAGCAACGGCGGCAACACGGGCATCCTCCCCTCGCCCGCCACGCCGCGCTTCTCCGCCCCCACCCCGCGCACGCCCCGCACGCCGCGCACCCCCGCGGCCCCGCCAGTGTCCAGGGCTCGCTCAAGTACGAGAACTCGGACCTCTACTCGCCCGCCTCCACGCCCTCCACCTGCCGGCCCCTGAACTCGGTGGAGCCGGCCACCGTGCCCTCCGTCCCCGAGGCGCACAGCCTCTACGTCACCCTCATCCTCTCCGAGTCGGTCATGAACCTCTTCAGGGACTGCAACTTCGACAGCTGCTGCGTGTGCGTGTGCAACATGAACATCAAGGGGGCCGACGTGGGCGTGTACCTGAGCGACCCGTCGGGCGAGGCCCAGTACCCGTGCACCTGCGGCTTCAGCGCCGTGGTCAACCGGCGCTACGGCAACGGCTCTGGCCTCTTCCTGGAGGACGAGCTGGACATCATCGGGCGGGGCTCGGACGTGAGCCGCGAGGCGGAGAAGCGCTTCGAGGCCCTGCGCCTGGCGTCCCTGGAGAGGACGGGGGGGGGAGGGGCCGGGGGGGGAGGGGGAGGGCCCGGGAGGGGGGGGGAGCGCGTGCCGGACGAGCTCATCCTCCTGCTGCAGGACCAGTGCACCAACCCCTTCTCGCCCATCGCCGGCGTGGAGCCGGATAGCCTGGCGGCGCGGGGGGCCGTGGTGCCCCCCTGTGTGAGGGTGGAGGAGAGGGACTACCACAGCGACTGTTACATGGCTCTGGAGCACGGCCGGCAGTTTATGGACAACATGTCAGGAGGGAAGGTGGACGAGGCGCTGGTCAAGAGCACCTGTCTACACCACTGGTCCAAACGCAACGGTGAGACCCGTCTCTTTCTCTTTTTCATAAATCCGCTTAGGTGGCTTAGCGAGTTAAGCGTCGACCGTGCAACCGCAGGGTTCCCGGTTCGATTCCGGCCGCGGACATGTCCTGCATGTCTTCCCTTCTCTCTCTCTCTCACCCGTCCTTCCTGTCATAATCTCTACTGTCTCAGTCAATAAAAATAATAATATGACTGGGACAGCCCCACAAAAATAGGCTTCACAGGGTGTCTCTAATCGCATACATACACGTTTGTTTTGGTCGTTTTCGAAAAGGTTTCGGCACGTTAAGTTATCTAGCGTTCTCAAGTGTTCTGCTTGTGTTCTCTCTCTCTCTCCCTCCCTCTCCCTCTGTCTCTCTCCCTCTCTCTCTGTCTCTCTCGCTCCCTCCCTCTCCCTCCCTCTCTCTCCCTCCCTCTCCCTCTCTCTCTCCCTGTCTCTCTCTGACCCCTCTCTCTCTCTCTTCCTCTCTCTCTGTCTCTCCCTCTCTCCCCCCCCCTCTCTCCCTCTCTCTCTCTCTGTCTCTCTCCCTCCCTCCCTCCCTCTCACCCCTCCTCCAGCGGTGGACGTCAGCTCCCTGTGCTCCCAGGACGTGCTCCGGGTGCTGCTCTCCCTCCAGCCCGTGCTGCAGGACGCCATCCAGAAGAAGAGGACGGTGCGCTCCTGGGGCGTCCAGGGCCCGCTCACCTGGCAGCAGTTCCACAAGATGGCCGGGCGAGGCTCCTACGGTAAGACGCCCCCCCGGGGAACACCGCCCCGCGTCCTCCAAGGGCAGGGAGGAGGAAGCACACTTGTTTGTTTTTTTACGAGGATATTAATCGCTTCAGGTAGTCGTGGTAGTCGTGCCACCCAACCTGAGCCCGGTAATGACATTTGTTGTCACTCTTGTCAGCGTGCGTGCGTGTGTGTGTGTAGCGGAGTCAGGCCAGGCAGATGCCTGTGTGTGCTGTCAGATCGATAGGCAGCTCAGTCCCACCGCTGTTCTTCCAGATGTCTGCTCCGCAGGGAGCTTCCACTGGGGGCTCGTTTTTAGGCTCTCAATCCCCCCGCCCCCTGAAAGGTGGCTGCTGTTGCGGGGTGTTTTCAGGCACTTACTTTCCCCTCTCTCTCCTCCCATCCTTCCCCTCTCTCTCCTCCCACCCCCCAACTCTCTCTCCTCCCACCCCCCCCCTCTCTCTCCTCCCATCCTTCCCCTCTCTCTCCTCCCACCCCCCAACTCTCTCTCCTCCCACCCACCCCCTCTCTCTCCTCCCATCCTTCCCCTCTCTCTCCTCCCACCCCCCAACTCTCTCTCCTCCCACCCCCCCCCTCTCTCTCCTCCCATCCTTCCCCTCTCTCTCCTCCCACCCCCCCCTCTCTCTCTTCCCACCCCCCCTCTCTCTCCTCCCATCCTTCCCCTCTCTCTCCTCCCATCCTTCCCCTCTCTCTCCACCCACCCCCCCCTCTCTCTCCTCCCCCCCCCCCCCCCTCTCTCTCCTCCCACCCCCACAGGCACAGACGAGTCTCCGGAGCCCCTGCCCATCCCTACATTCCTGGTGGGCTACGAGTATGACTTTGTGGTGCTGTCGCCGTTCGGCCTGCCCTACTGGGAGAAGCTGCTGCTGGACCCCTTCGGCTCCCAGAGGGACGTGGGCTACCTGGTGGTCTGTCCCGACAACGAGGCCCTCCTCAGCGGGGCCAAGAGCTTCTTCAGAGACCTGACGGCCGTGTACGAGGTACGGCTGACGGACACGGCTCTCCCATAGCAGCGTGTTTACCATATCAGCGTGTTTACCATAGCAGCGTGTTTACCATAGCAGCGTGTTTACATAGCAGCGTGTTTACGCTCCAGTCAAATGGTTTCGATTCTTGAATTGGGAAATTTCACAAGACTGAAGTGGAATTGACACTTCTGCCCGGAGCAGCTTTCAGACATCATACTGGAGTTATTGATCAGATGAACATAGCGGGTTGTCTCCGGCCCCCCCCACACACACACCTGACGGCACTACACCAATTCACTGTGTCTAATCGTTTACCCTGCTCTCTCTCTCTCTCTCTCTCCCTCTCTGTCTGTCTCCATCTCTCTCTCTCTGTCTCCTCCCCTCTCTCTATCCCTCTCTGTCTGTCTCCATCTCTCTCTCCTCCCCTGTCTCTCTCTCTGTCTCTCTCTCTCTCTGTCTCTCTCCCTGTCTCTCTCTGACCCCTCTCTCTCTCTCTCCCTCTCCCTCTCTCTCTGTCTCTCCCTCTCCCTCTCTCTCTCTCTCCCTCTCTCTCTCTCTCTCTCTCTCTCTCTCTCTCTCTCTCTCTCTCTCTCTCTCTCTCTCTCTCTCTCTCTCTCCCTCCCTCTCTCCCTCTCTCCCTCCCCCCCCCCCTGTAGTCTTGTCGTCTAGGCCAGCACCGGCCCATTTCGAAAGGACACCCGGATGGCATCGTGCGGGTGGGAGGAGCGGCCGCCAAGAAGCTGTCAGAGCAGCCCGTGAGCGACTGGTTCCTCAAGGCGGCCAGCGGCAACAGCGACGCCTTCGCCAAGCTCAAGCTCTACGCACAAGTGTGCCGCCACGACCTCGGTAGGTTTGACGGACAGCTCGAACCCTTTGGTTTAGAAGCCCTCGGCTTTAAAAAAAGAGACGGCTCTGCCCTTCTCTAGTCCGTGCTCGCCGTTGATATTTCACGGCCAAATCCTCTCGACTCTCTTAATCCTCTTTCTCTCAACGTGGGTCTCAGAGGTGCTTTGAAAACGGTCCGTGCGCTGACTCAATCGACCGGTCCTCACTGCTGCTGTTTGCTCGCGGGTTTGATTCTCAGGCTAACGGAAACTCTTTCTCATCTGTGTGTGTCTCTTCCCCTCAGCTCCATACCTCGCTGCTCAGCCGCTAGACAGCTCCCTCCTCACGCAGCCCAGCCCCCCTCCCTCATCCAACCAGTCCTCGTCCGCACAGTCGTCCGGCTCCTCCTCCGCACCGGCAGGCCCCCCCCAAAGCTCAGTGACCCCCGGAGGCCCCTCCCTTCCCAACAGCAGCAGCAGCAGCGCGTCTGGAAACGGCGCTGGCGTAGCCAACAGTGTTCCCGCTCCCTCGGGCCAGCCGGGCGGCGGGATGCAGTCCGCCAAGCCTAGCGCCTTCCCTCCCTTCGGGAACATGGGCGTTCAGAACCAGAGCCATGGTGGTTCCACCCAGGCCCAGAGCCATGGTGGTTCCACCCAGCTGGGCCAGCAGGCTGGAGCCCAGAACACGGGCCTCTCCGGGGACAACTCCACCAGCCAGACCCCAGGGCCCACGGAGCCCCTAGAGAGGTACCACACAGCACTCATGCATGCACTTGTACACACGCGTCCGACACCCATTGGAGTTGAAGTTCAGTTGAAGTTGCCCCTAGTTTTTAGTGTCGTTAATCATTAATCTCTCCTTGCTTCGTCCCCTCAGCACCCTGGAGAGAGAGAAGGTCGGGATACCGACGGACGGAGAGTCTCACGCCATCGCGTACCCGCCGGCCATCGTGGTCTACATCGTGGACCCCTTCACGTACGAGGAGCCCGAGGGAGGAGTGGGCCCGGCTCACTCCAGCGTGTGGACGCTGGGACTGCTGCGCTGCTACCTGGAGATGCTGCAGTTCCTCCCCACACACATCCGCAACTCCATCTCCGTGCAGGTAAACCGACTTTGCTGGAAGAACTTGACGAGGTTTCAACCTCAACACCAGACAAACTAAATTATTTTGGGCGGGAAAAACAAGGTCTTGGGTGGCTGCGTGATGGGTGTGTTGAAATAGAACACATTTGAACAGAACATTCTCGTGTGCGTGTGTGTGTAATGTGTATTGCTCGTGCTGACCAGTGTGTGTCTCCTCTTCCAGATCATTCCCTGCCAGTACCTGCTGCAGCCTGTGAGGAACGAGGAGCGTCACATCTACGCGCAGCACCTGAAGTCCCTGGCCTTCTCCGTGTTCTCCCAGTGCAGACGGCCTCTCCCCGGCTCCACCAACGTCAAATCTCTGACCGGCTTCGGCCCCGGCCTGGCCATCGACACTGCACTGAAGAGCCCCGAGGTAAACAGGACTGACTCACTCTCTGTCTGGTCTGTCCCTCAGATAGACTAAACAAGCCCCTCTTTGCTCTCGTCATGTTCAGCGTGACAGACAGAGAGGAGAGGCACTGAGGTGTAGAGAGTGTTACACTAACCCTCTCAGTTCTGGTACGGGACCAAGGGAACTTGTAACCCTCTGCTTCTCTTGAGTTTTCTTTCCATTATCTGCTTGGGCAGCTCTCTGAGACCTCCCTAATGGGATCCAGCTTGCAGGTGTAGACAGAGGCAGGGTTCAGACTAGGATCCTATCCAATTTACCCTCCCAGGCACCACTACATTTCCCCTTAAAGCGGAGGGAGACGTGAGCTACTTAGCTGGATAAATGGAATGGCTGGGAGTTGGGAGAGACCGCGCTAGTGTTGACAGCACAGTGGCCCTAGCAGCATCCTACCTAGCTAGCCAACCAACCCAGGCAGTGACTTGTATACATTAACCAACCCAGGCAGTGACTTGTATACATTAACCAACCCAGGCAGTGACTTGTATACATTAACCAACCCAGGCAGTGACTTGTATACATTAGGGTTGGACGGTTTTACCGCTTAACTGAAAACCACGGTTATTTTTTGAACAAAAAACGGTTTGCATATTCACTGCTGTTCGGCTGATTGATTATCGGATGAGTTGGTTTTGGAGTGCTGGCATTATCCTGGTTGGGCAGACTCTTGGTACTGTGTTGTCTAGATGCTGTCAAATAAGGAATCTCCGCTTTGTCTCTTTGAAGTTGCCGCTGCGCTGCTGATGTGAATGTGATGTTTGCTGGTTGAAATTCCTTTCGGTCTGTGGATGCGTCTTAAATGCACAAATAATGTATTGAAAAGAAATCTCATTCCAGCGACCACTTATATTTGTTAAACTATGAAGTATCCTAATTGTGTTGCGACTGTGCTTCCGGTGTTTTCGACATGAATGTGTTGTATAATAGGGCTCCATTATTTGAAATTCGCGGCTCAACAATGTCATTTTGAATTCCGGTTAACTGAAAAGCCACGGTTTCTGTTTAAAAATGTGGAACCGTCCATGCCTAGTATACATACAATGTACTGTATGTACCATAGTCATATTGTAGATCAGGGGTCTCCAACCTTTTCATCTGAGAGCTACTTTGAAAAAATGGCGGAGAGCTACTCATATCTTATTACTTACAATCATTCACATAACGTATCAAAACACTCTGAAAGTCTTCATTAGCATGCTCTGTTTCAAATGTCAATGTGTAAGCTCAGTATAGTACTAGCAGTATATTCTGTATTCATATCAATGTATCACATCACCTCCATTCACATATCAAAAGCTTATAAGTATGGTCCACATGTGTGTAATTAGTGCATTCACCTTTTCAGTCAGAAAACATTAGTATTTTCTTCTTCTTTTGTTTTTGTCTCTTTCAAAAAATCACTCATCACTTATTAAGGGTCGGATTGGGGGTAAGACCCTGCGACATACCAGCGTCATGTCCAGGGGGTGTACTTGTACATCAAGCCGCCTCACGCTACGGAAACAGGAGATAGACTCCTGCCCTATGGGTCATTAGGCATTAGGAGTATTTATAATTTAATAAGAGGTATAACCCTAACCCTAACCCGATCCATATCAATTTATAACATCATTCGAATTGAATATTGGGTGGCTGTGCGGTCAGATAATGTCAATTTCCAACGAGTGAGGGTTTGTTCCAATGCTTCAATCCACTGTCCATGTACTGTAAATATACCAGATTGTATATCTACTTAAAGGAAATTAATAAAGTATATCCAGTTAGCTCATTAACTGGCAAGTGTGCAGCAGACGAGCTAATCACCTCTGTGCTAACTAGCTAGCTTGCTAGTTCTTTGACCAACTTTCTCCAACTTTCTCTGTCAGAACTCTGACCAACTTTCTCCAACTTTCTCTGTCAGAACTCAACAATGATATTTGGTAACGTTTCAACTTGCTTACTTTCATCTGCAGACATCTCATAAAACTCTCGCGTCTCACGTACAGTCGCGCAAAAATAATTATTCTCCAGCGCTGGCACAGCCCGAGGCGAAGTGTGGAGAAATAGGTCTGGCTATGCGAGACTACTGGCAGACTACCATTACCAACGAGCCCATGGGCTTGCTACTCCCTGTACAAGCTACACTACCTTCCTAACACCGAACTCTCCGAAATCCTAGTAGCTAACTTTACCTCAGATACAGTAGTAGTCTACAGCGTATCACGTGACAACGACTCACGTAGTCCATGTGGGCAGTGTTGGCTACCCCTGTTGTAGATAAAGCCCCAAATCCTAGTCTAACCTTTGACCTCCCCCCATCCACAGAGACCGGAGTGTTTGCGCCTCTACACGCCTCCCTTCATCCTGGCCCCTGTGAAGGACAAGCAGACGGAGCTGGGGGAGACGTTCGGCGAGGCGTCCCAGAAGTACAACGTGCTGTTTGTGGGCTACTGCCTGTCACATGACCAGAGGTGGCTGCTGGCCACCTGCACAGACCTGTATGGAGAGCTGCTGGAGACCTGCATCATCAGCATCGACGTGCCCAACAGGTGAGGGCTGCACGCACCTGGCTGCTGTGTTCAGTAGTGTGTGTCTGAATGACTGTGTGTGTGTATGTGTGTGTATGTGTGTGTGTGTGTGTTCAATAGTGTGTATCTGAATGACTGTGTGTGTGTGTGTGTGTGTGTGTGTGTGTGTGTGTTGTGTGAGTGTTCAGTAGTGTGTATCTGAATGACGGTGTGTGTTGTGTGTGTGTTCAGTAGTGTGTATCTGAATGACGGTGTGTGTTGTGTGTGTGTTTTTCACGCAGAGCGCGGAGGAAAAAGGGCTCTGCCCGGAGGCTGGGTCTGCAGAAGCTGTGGGACTGGTGCCTGGGGCTGGTGCAGATGACATCAGTGCCATGGAGGGTGGTGATTGGCCGCTTGGGTAAAATTGGACACGGGGAGTTGAGAGGTGAGGAAAGACATGAAACCAGCAGTTTTAGGATTTGGCCTTCTAGACATAAGAACTACTCTACTATTAACACTAAAACAGCCGTGCCTTTTTTACCTACTATAACAGTAGGTAGTACCTACTCTTTACAATGCTACGCTGCTATTTACACACAACGACCACTAGTTGGCCTGCTTCCTACACAGAAAAACTGCAAAATAGCTTCATACTAGCTTATCCTGATGTGATTTTT
>NW_027663429.1:0-10000 GCF_963989245.1 Nansenia antarctica
ATGGGTTTTTATTCTTTACTTGAAAATAAGTGCTGAGGTTGCATCCCTAATGATGAGTAATACAAATATCATGCTGTGCTTTGGGAAAATCATTAGCGATTAATCAATTAATTAATTAATTAATCATTAATTGATATACTTGATATTACCTCAGTCGATTATTTATTGGCAATTATTGATACACACCTCACCCCCTGACCCCTCTCCAGTTCAGCCTGATTCTCCAAAGGCACATTTGCTCTCTCTCTCTGTCTCGGCTGTCTCTCTACCCCCCCCGCCGCGTCTCTCTCTCTCTCTCTCTGTCTCGGCTGTCTCTCTACCCCCCCCCCGCCCCGTCTCTCTCTCTCTCTCTGTCTCGGCTGTCTCTCTACCCCCCCCCGCCCCGTCTCTCTCTCTCTCTCTCTCTCTCTGTCTCGGCTGTCTCTCTACCCCCCCCCCCCCGCCCCGTCTCTCTCTCTCTCTCTCTCTGTCTCGGCTGTCTCTCTACCCCCCCCGCCCCGTCTCTCTCTCTCTCTCTCTCTCTCTGTCTCGGCTGTCTCTCTACCCCCCCCGCCCCGTCTCTCTCTCTCTCTCTCTCTCTGTCTCGGCTGTCTCTCTACCCCCCCCGCCCCGTCTCTCTCTCTCTCTCTCTCTGTCTCGGCTGTCTCTCTACCCCCCCCCGCCCCGTCTCTCTCTCTCTCTCTGTCTCGGCTGTCTCTCTACCCCCCCCGCCCCGTCTCTCTCTCTCTCTCTGTCTCGGCTGTCTCTCTACCCCCCCCGCCCCGTCTCTCTCTCTCTCTCTGTCTCGGCTGTCTCTCTACCCCCCCCGCCCCGTCTCTCTCTCTCTCTCTGTCTCGGCTGTCTCTCTACCCCCCCCGCCCCGTCTCTCTCTCTCTCTCTGTCTCGGCTGTCTCTCTACCCCCCCCGCCCTGTCTCTCTCTCTCTCTCTCTGTCTCGGCTGTCTCTCTACCCCCCCCGCCCCGTCTCTCTCTCTCTCTGGCTCGGCTGTCTCTCTACCCCCCCCGCCCCGTCTCTCTCTCTCTCTCTCTCTCTCTCTCTCGGCTGTCTCTCTACCCCGCCCGCCCCGTCTCTCTCTCTGTCTGTCTCGGCTGTCTCTCTACCCCCCCCCCGCCCCGTCTCTCTCTCTCTCTCTGTCTCGGCTGTCTCTCTACCCCCCCCGCCCCGTCTCTCTCTCTCTCTCTGTCTCGGCTGTCTCTCTACCCCCCCCGCCCCGTCTCTCTCTCTCTCTCTGTCTCGGCTGTATCTCTACCCCCCCCGCCCCGTCTCTCTCTCTCTCTCTGTCTCGGCTGTCTCTCTACCCCCCCCGCCCCGTCTCTCTCTCTCTCTCTCTCTGTCTCGGCTGTCTCTCTACCCCCCCCGCCCCGTCTCTCTCTCTCTCTCTCTGTCTCGGCTGTCTCTCTACCCCGCCCGCCCCGTCTCTCTCTCTCTCTCTGTCTGTCTCGGCTGTCTCTCTACCCCCCCCGCCCCGTCTCTCTCTCTCTCTCTCTGTCTCGGCTGTCTCTCTACCCCCCCCGCCCCGTCTCTCTCTCTCTCTCTCTGTCTCGGCTGTCTCTCTACCCCCCCCGCCCCGTCTCTCTCTCTCTCTGTCTCGGCTGTCTCTCTACCCTCCCCGCCCCGTCTCTCTCTCTCTCTCTGTCTCGGCTGTCTCTCTACCCCCCCCGCCCCGTCTCTCTCTCTCTGTCTGTCTCGGCTGTCTCTCTACCCCCCCCGCCCCGTCTCTCTCTCTCTCTCTCTGTCTCGGCTGTCTCTCTACCCCCCCCGCCCCGTCTCTCTCTCTCTCTGTCTCGGCTGTCTCTCTATCCCCCCCGCCCCGTCTCTCTCTCTCTCTCTGTCTCGGCTGTCTCTCTACCCCGCCCGCCCCGTCTCTCTCTCTCTCTCTCTGTCTCGGCTGTCTCTCTACCCCCCCCGCCCCGTCTCTCTCTCTCTCTCTGTCTCGGCTGTCTCTCTACCCCCCCCGCCCCGTCTCTCTCTCTCTCTCTGTCTCGGCTGTCTCTCTACCCCCCCCCGCCCCGTCTCTCTCTCTCTCTCTGTCTCGGCTGTCTCTCTACCCCCCCCGCCCCGTCTCTCTCTCTCTGTCTCGGCTGTCTCTCTACCCCCCCCCGCCCCGTCTCTCTCTCTCTCTCTGTCTCGGCTGTCTCTCTACCCCCCCCGCCCCGTCTCTCTCTCTCTCTCTCTGTCTCGGCTGTCACTCTACCCCCCCCGCCCCGTCTCTCTCTCTCTCTCTCTCTGTCTCGGCTGTCTCTCTACCCCCCCCGCCCCGTCTCTCTCTCTCTCTGTCTCGGCTGTCTCTCTACCCCCCCCCCGCCCCGTCTCTCTCTCTCTCTCTGTCTCGGCTGTCTCTCTACCCCCCCCGCCCCGTCTCTCTCTCTCTGTCTCGGCTGTCTCTCTACCCCGCCCGCCCCGTCTCTCTCTCTCTCTCTGTCTCGGCTGTCTCTCTACCCCCCCCCCCCGCCCCCATCTCTCTCTCTCTCTCTGTCTCGGCTGTCTCTCTACCCCCCCCGCCCCGTCTCTCTCTCTCTCTCTCTGTCTCGGCTGTCTCTCTACCCCCCCCCGCCCCGTCTCTCTCTCTCTCTCTCTGTCTCGGCTGTCTCTCTACCCCCCCCCGCCCCGTCTCTCTCTCTCTCTCTCTCTCTCTGTCTCGGCTGTCTCTCTACCCCCCCCCGCCCCGTCTCTCTCTCTCTCTCTGTCTCGGCTGTCTCTCTACCCCCCCCGCCCCGTCTCTCTCTCTCTCTGTCTCGGCTGTCTCTCTACCCCCGCCCGGCCCCGTCTCTCTCTCTCTCTCTGTCTCGGCTGTCTCTCTACCCCCCCCCCGCCCCGTCTCTCTCTCTCTCTCTCTGTCTCGGCTGTCTCTCTACCCCCCCCCGCCCCGTCTCTCTCTCTCTCTCTCTGTCTCGGCTGTCTCTCTACCCCCCCCCGCCCCGTCTCCTCTCTCTCTCTGTCTCGGCTGTCTCTCTACCCCCCCCGCCCCGTCTCTCTCTCTCTGTCTCGGCTGTCTCTCTACCCCCCCCCGCCCCGTCTCTCTCTCTCTCTCTGTCTCGGCTGTCTCTCTACCCCCCCCCGCCCCGTCTCTCTCTCTCTGTCTCGGCTGTCTCTCTACCCCCCCCCGCCCCGTCTCTCTCTCTCTGTCTCGGCTGTCTCTCTACCCCCCCCCGCCCCGTCTCTCTCTCTCTCTGTCTCGGCTGTCTCTCTACCCCCCCCCGCCCCGTCTCTCTCTCTCTCTCTGTCTCGGCTGTCTCTCTACCCCCCCCCGCCCCGTCTCTCTCTCTCTCTCTGTCTCGGCTGTCTCTCTACCCCCCCCGCCCCGTCTCTCTCTCTCTCTGTCTCGGCCTGTCTCTCTACCCCCCCCCCCGCCCCGTCTCTCTCTCTCTCTCTCTGTCTCGGCTGTCTCTCTACCCCCCCCAGCCCCGTCTCTCTCTCTCTCTCTCTGTCTCGGCTGTCTCTCTACCCCCCCCGCCCCGTCTCTCTCTCTCTCTCTGTCTCGGCTGTCTCTCTACCCCCCCCCGCCCCGTCTCTCTCTCTCTCTCTGTCTCGGCTGTCTCTCTACCCCCCCCCGCCCCGTCTCTCTCTCTCTCTCTCTGTCTCGGCTGTCTCTCTACCCCCCCCCGCCCCGTCTCTCTCTCTCTCTGTCTCGGCTGTCTTTCTACCCCCCCCGCCCCGTCTCTCTCTCTCTCTGTCTCGGCTGTCTCTCTACCCCCCCCGCCCCGTCTCTCTCTCTCTCTCTGTCTCGGCTGTCTCTCTACCCCCCCCCGCCCCGTCTCTCTCCTCTCTCTCTGTCTCGGCTGTCTCTCTACCCCCCCCCGCCCCGTCTCTCTCTCTCTCTCTGTCTCGGCTGTCTCTCTACCCCCCCCGCCCCGTCTCTCTCTCTCTCTCTCTGTCTCGGCTGTCTCTCTACCCCCCCCCGCCCCGTCTCTCTCTCTCTCTCTCTGTCTCGGCTGTCTCTCTACCCCCCCCCGCCCCGTCTCTCTCTCTCTCTCTCTGTCTCGGCTGTCTCTCTACCCCCCCCCGCCCCGTCTCTCTCTCTCTCTCTGTCTCGGCTGTCTCTCTACCCCCGCCGCCCCGCCTCTCTCTCTCTCTCTGTCTCGGCTGTCTCTCTACCCCCCCCGCCCCGTCTCTCTCTCTCTCTCTGTCTCGGCTGTCTCTCTACCCCCCCCGCCCCGTCTCTCTCTCTCTCTCTCTGTCTCGGCTGTCTCTCTACCCCCCCCCGCCCCGTCTCTCTCTCTCTCTCTCTGTCCTCGGCTGTCTCTCTACCCCCCCCCCGCCCCGTCTCTCTCTCTCTCTCTGTCTCGGCTGTCTCTCTACCCCCCCCGCCCCGTCTCTCTCTCTCTCTCTGTCTCGGCTGTCTCTCTACCCCCCCCCGCCCCGTCTCTCTCTCTCTCTCTGTCTCGGCTGTCTCTCTACCCCCCCCCCGCCCCGTCTCTCTCTCTCTCTGTCTCGGCTGTCTCTCTACCCCGCCCGCCCCGTCTCTCTCTCTCTCTCTCTCTCTGTCTCGGCTGTCTCTCTACCCCCCCCGCCCCGTCTCTCTCTCTGTCTCGGCTGTCTCTCTAACCCCCGCCCGCCCCGTCTCTCTCTCTCTCTCTCTCTCTCTCTCATTGCGATTCCACGTTACGTTATTGAAGGGAAGCTCACAACAGTCAAGTCAAGTCAAGTCAAGTCATCTTTATCCATAAAGCACACTTTAAAACAACTTGCGCTGACCAAACTGTTGTACATGGATTAAGGTCCCTTACAGAAACACGCCAGTGATGCGGCTAGCTTGCTCCAACACTAGACAAAGACTGAGTCTCTGGAGGGCTGTGAAGGTAGATCTGTCTGCTGCGAATGTAGACCTGTCTGCTGCGAATGTAGATCTGTCTGCTGCGAATGTAGATTCTGTCTGCTGCGAATGTAGATCTGTCTGCTGTGAATGTAGATCTGTCTGCTGTGAATGTAGATCTGTCTGCTGTGAATGTAGATCTGTCTGCTGCGAATGTAGATCTGTCTGCTGCGAATGTAGATCTGTCTGCTGCGAATGTAGATCTGTCTGCTGTGAATGTAGATCTGTCTGCTGCGAATGTAGATCTGTCTGCTGTGAATGTAGATCTGTCTGCTGTGAATGTAGATCTGTCTGCTGCGAATGTAGATCTGTCTGCTGCGAATGTAGATCTGTCTGCTGCGAATGTAGATCTGTCTGCTGCGAATGTAGATCTGTCTGCTGCGAATGTAGATCTGTCTGCTGCGAATGTAGATCTGTCTGCTGCGAATGTAGATCTGTCTGCTGCGAAGTAGATCTGTCTGCTGCGAATGTAGATCTGTAGATTTGTGATTGTAGACCTGTCTGCTGTGAATGTAGGTGTATAGATTTGTGATTGTAGATCTGTGTGCTGTGAATGTAGGTGTGTAGATCTGTGTGCTGTGAATGCTGAGTGCCCGCACGATTAAATAAATGGAAATTTCACATAAATGTCTACGAGACAGATTTCATTTTCATAGTTTTATTCATACACAGTATTCATACCACGGTTAACAGACAGACAAAGAGGAACCTGTCAAACAGAAGGGAGAAAAGTTAAATGAAAAAAAGGTTAATAAACATAACAATATAGGCTAAACATCCCTGTGGTCCCATATGCCTAGTAAGGTTGTAACGATTATCGATTTAATCCTAAAATGACGTATGATGCAGGAGTTCTGTCATGTTGTCCAAAGACAGGTAACTTTCCAGACACAGATTCTCAATGTGAGACATATCATGGTGTAACTCAAAATATAATGTAACCTATATGCAGATAGATGTCTCTCTCTCTCTCTCTCTCTCTCTTTCTCTCTCACTACCTCTGTGTATTCCTTTCTTTCTTTTCTCTCTCCCTCTCTCTCTCTCTCTCTCTCCTCCTCTCTCTCTCTCTCTCTCTTTCTCTCTCTCTATCTCTCTCTCTCTCTCTCTCACTTTTCTCAGCATAAACTCTCTCTCAGCATAAACTATTTAATGTAAACATTCAATTTACTCTCAATTCTAAAATATCCATTTGGTCCACATGTGATACTGAAGGCTGATTGTAATACTTAATACTTTAATACTTTATATTTCAATACTCGTCATTTAAGTTGCCAGCCCTATCAATGAATGGCAGGGACATAGCTAACACTACAAATAGCTGCCTTCTAAAGAAAACTGGGTTTAACACGAAATTTGGCAAGAGGCTGAAAAGCCCAAACATTTTGTGCCTCTCTGTAATATTATAAACGACAGACCAACACATGTCGTTTAATCAGGGTAGGTCTAGGTCTACTCCACAGAGAATCAAAGCTACCAGTAGCCGAGAGGCAAGCTGTTCTGTTTTGGTCTGGAAACAAATTCCCTGTAGCTGGTCTTTGTAGTGGATACGTCTCTCGATGCTGGTTCTCAAGAACTACAGGCCTAGCCTAGCCTAGCCTAACCTAGCCTAGCCTAGCCTAGCCTAGCCTAAATGTGACACAGTCTAGTGTTTTGGTCCGCATTTCGGCATCCAATTTTATGTTCAGACTTTTCTTTAGAAAAATGTGAATACATTTCCGCATTGTTGAAAATCAATAACACACTCGCTAGTCAACTAACACAACTTGTTTTGTGAGCATGCTAACAATGTAAAGTAGTGTTGTAGTTATAACTAGGTAGCAGTGGGGATTACTCACCCAATCCATTGCATTGCAGTATTTTGGCTTGACTAGCGAGTGTGTTGTAATTTTCAACGACGTTGAAATGTATTTCTGCGTTTCAAAATAAAAGTCGGAACAATTTTGATTGGTTCCCAACATGCGGACCAAAAAACACTAGACTGTCACAAATAATCTGAAGGACAAGTGAGAACCCCCCCCCCCCTCCCCAATAATTGGGGAACTAGTTGGAGAACTAGATGGAGAACTAAGGGAGTTACGCTAAAAACAAACAACGTGGAAGAGGAGAACGCGAAGAGGAGAAAAGCGCACGAGGCTCGCGGGACTAAACCTGGGGTCTTCGTAGCAACGTAGCATGCAACGGCGTCACGCATGCTTTGATCAGGCCCACCTTCACATGCACACAGTGAAAGCAAAGACACGAGCTTCAGCCACCGAGGGGAGAACCCTATCTTCAAAACCCAACATCGTGTCCAACGGAATACGTTCTGTGGGCGGAGATCGTTTCTGCGGACCAACGAAATACAGCCTGGGAGAGGGGGTGGGGGGGGGGGTCTTATTATCTGGCTATTCCAGCGTTTGACCTCCTGTTGTGCTGTAAGATATGTAAAAAAAAGAATGTTGCGTAAGAGTCACGTGAATTACGACTTGCGTGGTGGGAAGGCAGTCTCAGGCGTTAACTTCGAGTGGGGTTCAGGTTGCAAGTCGGACGGTTCATACCTCCACCACCTGGCCGATCTCCTTATGCGGTGTTCTGCTTCTGTATTTACCTGCCAGTACAGCTAGATAACACATTCACAGAGAACGGATTATTTGGTCTGCAGAAACAACGACCCCCCCCGCGAACGTATTCATTTAGACTGGGTTTGCGAAAACCTGCGTCTGAACTCGCGACTGACTTGATAATTGATAACGCAGTGAAGTCAATGGGAGATCGGCGCAAACATCAGGAGTCAGAAGCGGGTCTGGAGATGTGGATTCAGCCCTGGGAGAAGACCGGGGTAAGAGAGCATTGACCCAGCGCACGCGTTACAGTCGAACATAGATACTGCATATCATCTATGACATTGAAAAAGTAAAAAAACAAACAAACGTGAATAAATAGAGGAAATACATTACAAGGTTTGCTGATACCAAAGCTACCAGAGATTCAGCCTTCTGGGATATTCTAAACATAGAAATGTTCAAACCATCTAAGGTAGTAAAAGCACATTCAGTTCGTGGTATAAAATCTGCAAGTAACGTTCTGTTTTCGAAATAGCTGTTTCTCTATTTATAAAATGGTTGACGTAGTAGAGGCTATAGGGTAAACATCGTTGTGGACATGAATGTATATTGAGTGAAACATAAAACAAAAACAATGACAAATAATGTTGTCGTTCAACTTTTCATCAGAATAGGACTTTCAAACATACAACAATTACATATCAACAAATATAGTAATACTTGGTTTTACAATGATAGATATCAGACATGTACTGCATCCCTACAGAGTCTAATGCTCATTTAGAATCAGAAAATAAGCATGCAACAGAGAACCGCATTGTGCATATGGAAATACCATTTTCTGTAATAAGATCAAAACACTGTCTCTTCATTGAACTCAGTTAGATTCGCCCCGCCACACCTTTTAAAAAAAAATGTGAATGAAATCCAGCATACCAAGTTCTCTGTTGTAAAACCTCATGCGAGACCTCTGCCTCATTTCAACTTAGGCCATTGTCCATCGACGATTTAACCCTCTGCCTTCAACATAGACTTCGCCTGACGTCGCCTGCGCAGCATTGGTGAATGAATGACTCCGCCAAAGAAACCGTTAAGAGCCGAAAAGGAAAGACATCATTGTTGACTCAAGAGTTCTGTAAGAAAAACGTATAGGTATATATATCGTATATACTATTGATACATATATGTAATAAAATCTTTTGTTCCACTTATTTGGCGCTGTTGTAACAGTAGACCAACTCTTTTCAGTATATAAATATAATATATGTGTGTAGCAGTTTAGAAATGGCAGTACAGTAGGCAGGGAGAGGAAGGCGAGGGGCGTGGGACAGGTGGACAGGTGGACGTGGTTCATCCCAGCATGCATTGCAGCTCATCACATGGCGACTGGAGGAGGATGAGTTCTGTCTCGTTTCTGGAGCGCGATCCAGGTGAATCATGGGATAGCAAAATAAGGTCGGGGTTGGGGGGGTTGGGGGGGGCACGGACAGGAAGTGGCTGTTGGGTTCTATGGAGTGTTGAGAAGGAGAAGGCAGTGGGTTACGATTAAAAGGGGTCCCCCTCCCCAAGGAACAGTGCAATTCAGTTCCTACTTCAGTACTGGTCTTGCTGTACAGCAGTGGGTGTCCTAGTCATATCAAAGGAACTGTGATTCTGCAATCCCCACATCAAACACACCCCACCTCCCCACCCCCCCCCCAAGTCACCCAAGCATATTTTAGAGAATGTTTAGAGATTGTTGACTACTAGTTAACAGAATGTTGATGATGGTAGAGTTCTTAGAACATGGTAGTTCTTAGAACGTGGTAGAGTTCTTAGAACGTGGTAGAGTTCTTAGAACATAACAAAGATATTGTACAGCAGTCTCTTTCGACAGTGGAACGCTGGGGTTAGGATGTTCTCTCTGGTAGGTTGTTAGTGTCCCAGTCCAAATGTCTCTCTCTCTCTCTCTCTCTCTCTCTCTCTCCCTCCCTCCCTCCCTCTCTTTCCCTCTCTCTCTCTCTCTCTCTCTCACTCTCTCTCTCTCCATCCTTCTCTCCTCTTCACGATCTCCTCATACCACACTGTGGAGGGAGGGGTGGATGAACTGGTGGTTGATGAAGGAGAAACCGGCGAAGTCGCTCTGGTCGATGTTGGCGATGACCAGCTGGTCGGAGGGGGTCAGCATGGGCTGGGTGCGCGTGAAGAACTTGTCAAAGTTTTCAGCTCCTTTGCCGCCCTGTGAGAGAGAGAGAGAGAGAGAGAGAGAGAGAGAGAGAGAGAGAGTGAGAGAGAGAGAGAGAGAGAGAGAGAGAGAGAGAGGGAGGGAGGGAACAAGATGGCCGACGTTAGGTGGCACAGAGTAGAGTAGACGTAGAAGTTGTGCCCCTAACCGTTGACTCAGGGTGAGACATTTGTAATCTTCCTCATGGATAAATGGTGCTGCAGATTCAGGGGTGACAGACATTTTCACTATTTGCCGGTTATCTGCGTATGCTGTGTGAGAGGAAAAGGGGTAGTGATGGCCTAGTGCAGGGGTCGGCAACCTATGGCACGCGTGCCAGCAGTGGCACGCGACAGCTTAAACAGTGGCACGCAAGCAATAAGTGCGAGAATGGGAGAATGTTTATTTTTATTTTTTATGTTGGCCGCGTTCGTAAATTCG
>NW_027663429.1:17500-20000 GCF_963989245.1 Nansenia antarctica
ATTACAATCACATTGTCATTCATTCATATTCTCATTATTCTGAACCTGAATAGCAGGTATATAATAGAGGGAAATTGCGATGGTTTTCAATAAAACACATTCACACTCAGCATCACCCCCATTTTAATTTAGCCTCCAAGTCCATATCATTAATAAAGATGAACTCATGAGTCATGTTTGTAATGAAGTGTGAGGTTAGTAGAGATCAGGTGAGCACCATGGCCTTTGTTAGAGAGACAGAGAGAGAGAGAGAGAGAGGGTTCGAGAGAGAGAGTTAGAGAGAGAGAGAGAGTTAGAGAGAGAGAGAGAGACAGAGAGAGAGAGAAAGAGAGAGAGAGAGACAGAGACAGACAGAGAGAGAGAGAGTTAGAGAGAGAGAGAGAGAGAGAGAGAGACAGAGACAGAGAGAGAGAGAGAGAGTTAGAGAGAGAGAGAGGGTTCGAGAGAGAGAGAGAGTTAGAGAGAGAGTTAGAGAGTTAGAGAGAGAGAGAGACAGAGAGAGAGAGAGAGTTAGAGAGAGAGTTAGAGAGAGAGAGAGAGAGAGAGAGAGAGAGAGAGAGAGAGAGAGGGAGCAGAACAGCCATGATGAGTTATTATTTTCAGCAGCGAGTGCTTCCATAATGAAATGTTCTATGAGACGGTTATTAAACAGCCGTAGCAGCTCATCACCTCTGAATGGGATTTGGTCTCTGTGTGAACTGCATCTGAAAGCTCATTTAAATACATAAATGTCCCACAGACCCGTGGACGGTGTGACAGTGGCACAAAATGGACCCCTGACAGAGGACATGAGGTGCATTAGGATAGGCCAAACCCAGGGGCCCTGGGCAGTTACAATGCTACATTTCTATAATAATAATAATTATTATTATTGTTATTACAGAGGGGTAGTGGGGATGAGGAGGTCTTTAGGAGGGTTAGCTAACTTGCCAGCTATCAGTTGACAGCTCGTAATTCTATTATTCTACCGTATCCACGACGACCGGTACTCACACCCTTGTTCTACCGTATCCATGACGACTGGTACTCACACCCTTGTTCTACCGTATCCATAACCCTAACCCGTATCTATGACAACCAGTACTCACGCCCTTGTTCTACCTACGGTAACCGTGGCGACCAGTACTCACTCACGACCTTGTTCTACCTACGGTAACCATGGCGACCGGTACTCACACCCCTTGTTCTACCTACGGTAACCATGGCGACCAGTACTCACGGCCCTTGTTCTACCTACGGTAACCATGGCGACCGGTACTCACGCCGCTTGTTCTACCTACGGTAACCATGGTGACCGGTACTCACGCCCCTTGTTCTACCTATGGTAACCGTGGCGACCGGTACTCACGCCCTTGCAGATGACCACGGCCTCCTTGGACATGGCCTTGGGGTAGGACACGTTGTGCTCCATGATGGACTGGAACAGCTCGTCCTCATCCTCCCCGTCAAACGGAGGCTGTGAGGGACACACACACACACACACACATACGCACACACACACACACACACACACACACAGAGATGCACACACACACACACACACACACACACACACACAGTGACGCACACGCACGCACGCACACACACACACACACGCGCGCACGCACACACACACACACACACAGACGCACACACGCACATGCACACACGCGCACGCACACACACACACACACAGACGCAGACACACATGCGCACGCACACACACACACACGCACACACACAGAGATGCACACACAAACACACACACACACACGATTAATTCACAGGAGAGAATATATACATGGCCTGTATGACATCAAACTCACCAAGGGTCCATACTACTGTTTAGAGTTTGGCTCACTTTCAAACAATACCAACAAACATATCTAAACACTTCTATCTATGTCTTATGATATCTATCTATGTCTTATGGTATCTATCTATGTCTTATGGTATCTATCTATGTCTTATGGTATCTATCTATGTCTTATGGTATCTATCTATGTCTTATGGTATCTATCTATGTCTTATGGTATCTATCTATGTCTGGCTAACCTAAACCTAGAGTTTGGAGCAGAAGACTAGTCTTGTAAAATGGCCTTGCAGCTAAAACATTCATAGAATTCGTAGAATTATTATTATTATTATTATTATTATTATTATTATTATAATAATAAGACAGTTAGTCCCTACCTGTCCAGCCAGCATCTCGTACAGCAAGACCCCGTACGCCCACCAATCCACAGACTTGGCGTAGGGCTGATATGCGATGATCTGTCGTGGGAGGAGAGGAGAGGAGAGGTTAGAGGTTAAAGATGATCTGTCACAGAGAAGAGGAGAGGTTAGAGGTTAGAGGTTAGAGGTTAAAGAGCAGGGAACCAAACACACATACACCGATGAGCCAAAACATTGTGGCCGTCTGCCTAATAAGTAGCCGATGGAACCGATGGTTCTCGAACCTAACGGCCCTTAGGGGACAGGAGCCTATCTCCTGTTTCCGTATCGTGAGGAGGCATGATGT
>NW_027663428.1:2500-5000 GCF_963989245.1 Nansenia antarctica
TCCTGGCCTAGTGTCTGGGGGGGGGCGGGGGTTTGGGGGCCGCTGCTGTGCGCTGGTAGGCAAACTGGTAGTAGTCGCTCTACTGTATGAGTAGAGGGCTGCAAGGAAGTTTTCCTGGATGCACAGTGTACAGTTTTACAGGTGTACAGGTTTACAGGTTTACAGGTTTACAGGTTTACAGGTGTACATGTTTACAGGTTTACAGGTTTACAGGTTTACAGGTGTACAGGTTTACAGGTGTACAGGTTTACAGGTGTACAGGTTTACAGGTTTACAGGTTTACAGGTTTACAGGTTTACAGGTTTACAGGTTTACAGGTTTACAGGTTTACAGGTGTACAGGTTTACAGGTTTACAGGTGTACAGGTGTACAGGTGTACAGGTTTACAGGTGTACAGGTTTACAGGTGTACAGGTTTACAGGTTTACAGGTTTACAGGTTTACAGGTTTACAGGTTTACAGGTGTACAGGTTTACAGGTTTACAGGTGTACAGGTTTACAGGTTTACAGGTGTACAGGTGTACAGGTTTACAGGTGTACAGGTGTACAGGTTTACAGGTGTACAGGTGTACAGGTGTACAGGTGTACAGGTTTACAGGTTTACAGGTTTACAGGTTTACAGGTTTACAGGTTTACAGGTGTACAGGTTTACAGGTGTACAGGTTTACAGGTTTACAGGTGTACAGGTTTACAGGTTTACAGGTTTACAGGTTTACAGGTGTACAGGTTAGCTACTAGTAATCCCAGTAACTATATCTAATCCTGTAAGGATCGACTGTATGTCGTAATCGTAAATCTAAATATCAACATTAGTACCTTGAAACCAGTCAGAGGATTGTGGGTATATGAACATGGTCGACTGTGAACATCCCCCGTGTGTGTATGAGGTAGAAGGTACCTGATAAGAGGGTAAAGGACTGCTGCTGCTAACCAGCCAGCAAACATTAGCCAGCCAGGCTAATTGGTTAGCTATTATCTCCTAAACCAGCGTTTCCCAAACTGTGGGTCGCGACCCCCTAGTGGGGCGCGGGGGTACTGCAGGGGGGGCGCAGAAATAATGGGAGGGGAAAAAAATGCACACACAAGAGCTGTAAACAAACACTGCTTGCTTAAGGTTACCATCAGGGGTGTTGTGGGCGTTGGATGATAAAAATGAGAACCTGAATGGAGCGCAGGCCATAAACTGTAACAAAGAGGCAGCGAGGGGGCTCCATTCACGTCATTGACGCGCGCTCCATTCACGTCATTGACGCGCGCACTCCCTCCTCCAGCTATCTAGCAGCAACAACAACAATGGATAAGTTTATGAAAGAGCCAGAAGCTAAACGAAAAGCGAAGGAGCCCATGACAAACGTCCCAAAGCCAAAGTCAAGAAAGTATGACGATACATACCTCTCCCTGGGCTTCACGTCTAATGTGGTCGGTGCGGAGGAACGACCACTGTGTGTCCTCTGTCTCAAAACTTTAGCGGCAGAAAGCATGAAGCCTAGCAAGTTGAAACGTCACTTGGAGACCACACACCCGACTGATGTGAAGAAGCCCCTCGATTTCTTCAAGAGAAAACTCCAAGAATACCGTGGTCAGCAGAGCCGTTTCGTTAAAACAGCATCTGTTACGTCTAATGCTCAACTTGCCTCCTCGAAAGTGGCATATCGTATCGCCCAGTCTAAAAAACCACACACCATCGCTGAGGAGTTAATACTCCCTGCTGCAATAGATATGGTTTCACATATGATAGACGAGGCAACAGCCCAAAAACTCAAAGCTATCCCCCTGTCAAACAACACTATTGCGAGACGCATCAATGACATCTCAGAAGACATGAAAGAGCAGCTTGTTGAGAAAATAAAAGACCAACGCTTTGCGCTCCAGGTAGACGAGGCCACAGATAGTAACAAGGACTGTCTGTTAATAGCGTATGTCAGATACATTGATGCGGAGGGTTTGAGCGAGGATTTGCTATTTTGCAACTATGTCCCAAACAGAGCAACAGCTGATGAACTGTTCAAAATCATAGACAAATACCTGAGTGAAGCCGATCTGAAATGGGAGGACTGTGTGGGGATATGCACCGACGGTGCCCAGGCCATGGCAGGAAAACGGGGAGGGCTCCAGACGCTCATCAAGCGCGTTGCACCGAAAGCAGTGTGGACTCACTGCATAATACACAGGGAGGCACTCGCGTCAAAGCAGCTGAGTCCAGAGTTGAATGACGTTTTGTCTCATGTTATCACCACCGTCAATTACATAAAAACAAGACCACTGAAAGCTCGCATTTTTTCCGCTTTGTGCGAGGAGATGGGCTCCGAGCACACAGCCGTGCTATTTCACAGCGAGTCGCGTTGGCTCTCTCGCGGAAAGGTGCTGTCCAGGGTGCTATCGCTGAAAGATGAGATCCGAATCTACTTGGAGGAGGAAGGGAACGAACTTGCCAGCAAGTTTAATGATGAAGACTTCCTCATGAAATTGGCCTACCTAAGCGACATGTTTGAGAAGCTCAA
>NW_027663428.1:15000-16680 GCF_963989245.1 Nansenia antarctica
GTCCTGGTATGTTGTGGCATTTCTTTGCTGTTTGCCATCTCAAGACATGTTTTCATCGTGAGGAATACCCAGGGAGACGCAGACAGCACAAACAGCTGAGTCCAAAATCTCCAAGAGTGGGTTATTGTATGTGGGCTAAGTGATCATTACATGATCTTTTGCACTCGTAAAAAACAAAAACCCAAGGCTGGCGGTCCATAAAACTGTAACCAATAGATCCTTAAATCCTATTCTAGTGAGGCCTTAAACCATAAACTGGAGAATCAAGACTGGTTTGATGAACTAAAATGCACACAGGTTTGAAGAGGCATGGCTAGGTTTCAAAACAAATTCCTAAATTTATTGACAGTATAGCCCCCATGAGAACCACCAGGGTTAAAACCCGATCGGAAACATGGATGAATTCGGACATTCTAATGCTATGAAAGTCAGAGACCTAAAATGCTCTGAAGTTCAAAAATGCAAATCAAAATTAGTGAAACACTTAAACGAAGATCACAAAACCCACTTTGAGAAAATTAAAAAACAATGCAACAAACTATGCAATCAGGTAATTACCATGACCAAATCTGCTAAGAAAGAATACCTCGATAACAAAATCGAAGAAAACTTAAACAAACCACGTGACCTTTGGAAAGCTACTTAATAGCCAACTAGGTTGCAGTCAAAAACTCAAAACCAGGTCTACAAACATCAGCATAAAATCTGGTGATTCTCTCCTTACAGACAAGCTGGATGTGGCTAAGTGCTTAAACACTTTCTTTACAACCATAGCCACTAAATTAGTTAACAAATCTACCACCCCACTCAGGGCGTTATGGTGTAGAGCACATCCGTGAGTTCTACAATAAACTGGGTGTACGCAATGATGATTTTAAACTCTCCATGGTGTCAAACGATGAGGTGTTTAAAAAGCTAGGCGCTCTACACTCAGAAAAGGCCACGGGCCATGACAATATTCCAGCCAGATTTCTAAAAGACTCAGCTGCCTCCATTACCCAATCATCACCCACATAATAAACCTCTCCATCAAAACAGGGACACGTCCCCTTGACTTTAAAATAGCAGGGTAACCCCACTGTATAAAAAAGGAAGCAAATTAGACCCAGGCAACTACCGACCTGTTTCTATTCTTAATTCCATCTCGAAACTTATGGAAAAAATAGTTTATGAACAGGTCGATAGGTACCTTACCGAAAAAAAGCTGATGTATGAATTTCAATCAGGATCAGAACATCCCATTCCACTGACACATGCCTTCTCTATTTGAACGACCACATCAACCATGAGGTGGACTCGGGCAAGTACTGCGGCATGGTCATGCTGGACCTCCAGAGGCCTTCGACACAGTAGATCACCACATATTGTTAGATAAACTGAAAGCAATTGGGTTCGATAGAACATCGGTGAGCTGGATGCAATCCTACTTAGAGGGGAGGGAACAGGTGGTTAGTGTGAACGGAACACTGTCCCCCCCCCTCCCAGTGACCTGCGGCGTTCACAAGGAAGCATTTTGGACCTTTACTGTTCCTAATATATGTGAATGACATGTCATCAGCATGTGATTGCAATTTGTTCCTGTTCGCGGATGACTCGGCTCTGCTGGTCTCTGACAGGGACATATTGCAGGTGGAAAAAGCGCTAAGCACTGAACTGAGTAGAATCTGCATCTGGCTAGCT
>NW_027663427.1:0-17500 GCF_963989245.1 Nansenia antarctica
ACACCCACCCCCACCCTACCCGTCTCCCCCAGCACCCACCCCCTAACCCTACCCACCTAACCCTAACCCTACCCCCTAACCCCTAACCCCTACGTTCCAGAACCCTAACCCTAACCCTAACCCTAACCCTAACCCTAACCCTAACCCTAACCCTAACCCTAACCTAACCCTAACCCTAACCCTAACCCTAACCCTAACCCTAACCCTAACCCTAACCCTAACCCTAACCCTAACCCTAACCCTAACCCTAACCCTAACCCTAACCCTAACCCTAACCCTAACCCTAACCCTAACCCTAACCCTAACCCTAACCCTAACCCTAACCCTAACCCTAACCCTAACCCTAACCCTAACCCTAACCCTAACCCTAACCCTAACCCTAACCCTAACCCTAACCCTAACCCTAACCCTAACCCTAACCCTAACCCTAACCCTAACCCTAACCCTAACCCTAACCCTAACCCTAACCCTAACCCTAACCCTAACCCTAACCCTAACCCTAACCCTAACCCTAACCCTAACCCTAACCCTAACCCTAACCCTAACCCTAACCCTAACCCTAACCCTAACCCTAACCCTAACCCTAACCCTAACCCTAACCCTAACCCTAACCCTAACCCTAACCCTAACCCTAACCCTAACCCTAACCCTAACCC
Organism: Nansenia antarctica; assembly: GCF_963989245.1. Classification (NCBI taxonomy): domain Eukaryota; kingdom Metazoa; phylum Chordata; class Actinopteri; order Argentiniformes; family Microstomatidae; genus Nansenia; species Nansenia antarctica. Next base: position 657 of record NW_027663427.1, read on the forward strand.
TAACCCTAACCCTAACCCTAACCCTAACCCTAACCCTAACCCTAACCCTAACCCTAACCCTAACCCTAACCCTAACCCTAACCCTAACCCTAACCCTAACCCTAACCCTAACCCTAACCCTAACCCTAACCCTAACCCTAACCCTAACCCTAACCCTAACCCTAACCCTAACCCTAACCCTAACCCTAACCCTAACCCTAACCCTAACCCTAACCCTAACCCTAACCCTAACCCTAACCCTAACCCTAACCCTAACCCTAACCCTAACCCTAACCCTAACCCTAACCCTAACCCTAACCCTAACCCTAACCCTAACCCTAACCCTAACCCTAACCCTAACCCTAACCCTAACCCTAACCCTAACCCTAACCCTAACCCTAACCCTAACCCTAACCCTAACCCTAACCCTAACCCTAACCCTAACCCTAACCCTAACCCTAACCCTAACCCTAACCCTAACCCTAACCCTAACCCTAACCCTAACCCTAACCCTAACCCTAACCCTAACCCTAACCCTAACCCTAACCCTAACCCTAACCCTAACCCTAACCCTAACCCTAACCCTAACCCTAACCCTAACCCTAACCCTAACCCTAACCCTAACCCTAACCCTAACCCTAACCCTAACCCTAACCCTAACCCTAACCCTAACCCTAACCCTAACCCTAACCCTAACCCTAACCCTAACCCTAACCCTAACCCTAACCCTAACCCTAACCCTAACCCTAACCCTAACCCTAACCCTAACCCTAACCCTAACCCTAACCCTAACCCTAACCCTAACCCTAACCCTAACCCTAACCCTAACCCTAACCCTAACCCTAACCCTAACCCTAACCCTAACCCTAACCCTAACCCTAACCCTAACCCTAACCCTAACCCTAACCCTAACCCTAACCCTAACCCTAACCCTAACCCTAACCCTAACCCTAACCCTAACCCTAACCCTAACCCTAACCCTAACCCTAACCCTAACCCTAACCCTAACCCTAACCCTAACCCTAACCCTAACCCTAACCCTAACCCTAACCCTAACCCTAACCCTAACCCTAACCCTAACCCTAACCCTAACCCTAACCCTAACCCTAACCCTAACCCTAACCCTAACCCTAACCCTAACCCTAACCCTAACCCTAACCCTAACCCTAACCCTAACCCTAACCCTAACCCTAACCCTAACCCTAACCCTAACCCTAACCCTAACCCTAACCCTAACCCTAACCCTAACCCTAACCCTAACCCTAACCCTAACCCTAACCCTAACCCTAACCCTAACCCTAACCCTAACCCTAACCCTAACCCTAACCCTAACCCTAACCCTAACCCTAACCCTAACCCTAACCCTAACCCTAACCCTAACCCTAACCCTAACCCTAACCCTAACCCTAACCCTAACCCTAACCCTAACCCTAACCCTAACCCTAACCCTAACCCTAACCCTAACCCTAACCCTAACCCTAACCCTAACCCTAACCCTAACCCTAACCCTAACCCTAACCCTAACCCTAACCCTAACCCTAACCCTAACCCTAACCCTAACCCTAACCCTAACCCTAACCCTAACCCTAACCCTAACCCTAACCCTAACCCTAACCCTAACCCTAACCCTAACCCTAACCCTAACCCTAACCCTAACCCTAACCCTAACCCTAACCCTAACCCTAACCCTAACCCTAACCCTAACCCTAACCCTAACCCTAACCCTAACCCTAACCCTAACCCTAACCCTAACCCTAACCCTAACCCTAACCCTAACCCTAACCCTAACCCTAACCCTAACCCTAACCCTAACCCTAACCCTAACCCTAACCCTAACCCTAACCCTAACCCTAACCCTAACCCTAACCCTAACCCTAACCCTAACCCTAACCCTAACCCTAACCCTAACCCTAACCCTAACCCTAACCCTAACCCTAACCCTAACCCTAACCCTAACCCTAACCCTAACCCTAACCCTAACCCTAACCCTAACCCTAACCCTAACCCTAACCCTAACCCTAACCCTAACCCTAACCCTAACCCTAACCCTAACCCTAACCCTAACCCTAACCCTAACCCTAACCCTAACCCTAACCCTAACCCTAACCCTAACCCTAACCCTAACCCTAACCCTAACCCTAACCCTAACCCTAACCCTAACCCTAACCCTAACCCTAACCCTAACCCTAACCCTAACCCTAACCCTAACCCTAACCCTAACCCTAACCCTAACCCTAACCCTAACCCTAACCCTAACCCTAACCCTAACCCTAACCCTAACCCTAACCCTAACCCTAACCCTAACCCTAACCCTAACCCTAACCCTAACCCTAACCCTAACCCTAACCCTAACCCTAACCCTAACCCTAACCCTAACCCTAACCCTAACCCTAACCCTAACCCTAACCCTAACCCTAACCCTAACCCTAACCCTAACCCTAACCCTAACCCTAACCCTAACCCTAACCCTAACCCTAACCCTAACCCTAACCCTAACCCTAACCCTAACCCTAACCCTAACCCTAACCCTAACCCTAACCCTAACCCTAACCCTAACCCTAACCCTAACCCTAACCCTAACCCTAACCCTAACCCTAACCCTAACCCTAACCCTAACCCTAACCCTAACCCTAACCCTAACCCTAACCCTAACCCTAACCCTAACCCTAACCCTAACCCTAACCCTAACCCTAACCCTAACCCTAACCCTAACCCTAACCCTAACCCTAACCCTAACCCTAACCCTAACCCTAACCCTAACCCTAACCCTAACCCTAACCCTAACCCTAACCCTAACCCTAACCCTAACCCTAACCCTAACCCTAACCCTAACCCTAACCCTAACCCTAACCCTAACCCTAACCCTAACCCTAACCCTAACCCTAACCCTAACCCTAACCCTAACCCTAACCCTAACCCTAACCCTAACCCTAACCCTAACCCTAACCCTAACCCTAACCCTAACCCTAACCCTAACCCTAACCCTAACCCTAACCCTAACCCTAACCCTAACCCTAACCCTAACCCTAACCCTAACCCTAACCCTAACCCTAACCCTAACCCTAACCCTAACCCTAACCCTAACCCTAACCCTAACCCTAACCCTAACCCTAACCCTAACCCTAACCCTAACCCTAACCCTAACCCTAACCCTAACCCTAACCCTAACCCTAACCCTAACCCTAACCCTAACCCTAACCCTAACCCTAACCCTAACCCTAACCCTAACCCTAACCCTAACCCTAACCCTAACCCTAACCCTAACCCTAACCCTAACCCTAACCCTAACCCTAACCCTAACCCTAACCCTAACCCTAACCCTAACCCTAACCCTAACCCTAACCCTAACCCTAACCCTAACCCTAACCCTAACCCTAACCCTAACCCTAACCCTAACCCTAACCCTAACCCTAACCCTAACCCTAACCCTAACCCTAACCCTAACCCTAACCCTAACCCTAACCCTAACCCTAACCCTAACCCTAACCCTAACCCTAACCCTAACCCTAACCCTAACCCTAACCCTAACCCTAACCCTAACCCTAACCCTAACCCTAACCCTAACCCTAACCCTAACCCTAACCCTAACCCTAACCCTAACCCTAACCCTAACCCTAACCCTAACCCTAACCCTAACCCTAACCCTAACCCTAACCCTAACCCTAACCCTAACCCTAACCCTAACCCTAACCCTAACCCTAACCCTAACCCTAACCCTAACCCTAACCCTAACCCTAACCCTAACCCTAACCCTAACCCTAACCCTAACCCTAACCCTAACCCTAACCCTAACCCTAACCCTAACCCTAACCCTAACCCTAACCCTAACCCTAACCCTAACCCTAACCCTAACCCTAACCCTAACCCTAACCCTAACCCTAACCCTAACCCTAACCCTAACCCTAACCCTAACCCTAACCCTAACCCTAACCCTAACCCTAACCCTAACCCTAACCCTAACCCTAACCCTAACCCTAACCCTAACCCTAACCCTAACCCTAACCCTAACCCTAACCCTAACCCTAACCCTAACCCTAACCCTAACCCTAACCCTAACCCTAACCCTAACCCTAACCCTAACCCTAACCCTAACCCTAACCCTAACCCTAACCCTAACCCTAACCCTAACCCTAACCCTAACCCTAACCCTAACCCTAACCCTAACCCTAACCCTAACCCTAACCCTAACCCTAACCCTAACCCTAACCCTAACCCTAACCCTAACCCTAACCCTAACCCTAACCCTAACCCTAACCCTAACCCTAACCCTAACCCTAACCCTAACCCTAACCCTAACCCTAACCCTAACCCTAACCCTAACCCTAACCCTAACCCTAACCCTAACCCTAACCCTAACCCTAACCCTAACCCTAACCCTAACCCTAACCCTAACCCTAACCCTAACCCTAACCCTAACCCTAACCCTAACCCTAACCCTAACCCTAACCCTAACCCTAACCCTAACCCTAACCCTAACCCTAACCCTAACCCTAACCCTAACCCTAACCCTAACCCTAACCCTAACCCTAACCCTAACCCTAACCCTAACCCTAACCCTAACCCTAACCCTAACCCTAACCCTAACCCTAACCCTAACCCTAACCCTAACCCTAACCCTAACCCTAACCCTAACCCTAACCCTAACCCTAACCCTAACCCTAACCCTAACCCTAACCCTAACCCTAACCCTAACCCTAACCCTAACCCTAACCCTAACCCTAACCCTAACCCTAACCCTAACCCTAACCCTAACCCTAACCCTAACCCTAACCCTAACCCTAACCCTAACCCTAACCCTAACCCTAACCCTAACCCTAACCCTAACCCTAACCCTAACCCTAACCCTAACCCTAACCCTAACCCTAACCCTAACCCTAACCCTAACCCTAACCCTAACCCTAACCCTAACCCTAACCCTAACCCTAACCCTAACCCTAACCCTAACCCTAACCCTAACCCTAACCCTAACCCTAACCCTAACCCTAACCCTAACCCTAACCCTAACCCTAACCCTAACCCTAACCCTAACCCTAACCCTAACCCTAACCCTAACCCTAACCCTAACCCTAACCCTAACCCTAACCCTAACCCTAACCCTAACCCTAACCCTAACCCTAACCCTAACCCTAACCCTAACCCTAACCCTAACCCTAACCCTAACCCTAACCCTAACCCTAACCCTAACCCTAACCCTAACCCTAACCCTAACCCTAACCCTAACCCTAACCCTAACCCTAACCCTAACCCTAACCCTAACCCTAACCCTAACCCTAACCCTAACCCTAACCCTAACCCTAACCCTAACCCTAACCCTAACCCTAACCCTAACCCTAACCCTAACCCTAACCCTAACCCTAACCCTAACCCTAACCCTAACCCTAACCCTAACCCTAACCCTAACCCTAACCCTAACCCTAACCCTAACCCTAACCCTAACCCTAACCCTAACCCTAACCCTAACCCTAACCCTAACCCTAACCCTAACCCTAACCCTAACCCTAACCCTAACCCTAACCCTAACCCTAACCCTAACCCTAACCCTAACCCTAACCCTAACCCTAACCCTAACCCTAACCCTAACCCTAACCCTAACCCTAACCCTAACCCTAACCCTAACCCTAACCCTAACCCTAACCCTAACCCTAACCCTAACCCTAACCCTAACCCTAACCCTAACCCTAACCCTAACCCTAACCCTAACCCTAACCCTAACCCTAACCCTAACCCTAACCCTAACCCTAACCCTAACCCTAACCCTAACCCTAACCCTAACCCTAACCCTAACCCTAACCCTAACCCTAACCCTAACCCTAACCCTAACCCTAACCCTAACCCTAACCCTAACCCTAACCCTAACCCTAACCCTAACCCTAACCCTAACCCTAACCCTAACCCTAACCCTAACCCTAACCCTAACCCTAACCCTAACCCTAACCCTAACCCTAACCCTAACCCTAACCCTAACCCTAACCCTAACCCTAACCCTAACCCTAACCCTAACCCTAACCCTAACCCTAACCCTAACCCTAACCCTAACCCTAACCCTAACCCTAACCCTAACCCTAACCCTAACCCTAACCCTAACCCTAACCCTAACCCTAACCCTAACCCTAACCCTAACCCTAACCCTAACCCTAACCCTAACCCTAACCCTAACCCTAACCCTAACCCTAACCCTAACCCTAACCCTAACCCTAACCCTAACCCTAACCCTAACCCTAACCCTAACCCTAACCCTAACCCTAACCCTAACCCTAACCCTAACCCTAACCCTAACCCTAACCCTAACCCTAACCCTAACCCTAACCCTAACCCTAACCCTAACCCTAACCCTAACCCTAACCCTAACCCTAACCCTAACCCTAACCCTAACCCTAACCCTAACCCTAACCCTAACCCTAACCCTAACCCTAACCCTAACCCTAACCCTAACCCTAACCCTAACCCTAACCCTAACCCTAACCCTAACCCTAACCCTAACCCTAACCCTAACCCTAACCCTAACCCTAACCCTAACCCTAACCCTAACCCTAACCCTAACCCTAACCCTAACCCTAACCCTAACCCTAACCCTAACCCTAACCCTAACCCTAACCCTAACCCTAACCCTAACCCTAACCCTAACCCTAACCCTAACCCTAACCCTAACCCTAACCCTAACCCTAACCCTAACCCTAACCCTAACCCTAACCCTAACCCTAACCCTAACCCTAACCCTAACCCTAACCCTAACCCTAACCCTAACCCTAACCCTAACCCTAACCCTAACCCTAACCCTAACCCTAACCCTAACCCTAACCCTAACCCTAACCCTAACCCTAACCCTAACCCTAACCCTAACCCTAACCCTAACCCTAACCCTAACCCTAACCCTAACCCTAACCCTAACCCTAACCCTAACCCTAACCCTAACCCTAACCCTAACCCTAACCCTAACCCTAACCCTAACCCTAACCCTAACCCTAACCCTAACCCTAACCCTAACCCTAACCCTAACCCTAACCCTAACCCTAACCCTAACCCTAACCCTAACCCTAACCCTAACCCTAACCCTAACCCTAACCCTAACCCTAACCCTAACCCTAACCCTAACCCTAACCCTAACCCTAACCCTAACCCTAACCCTAACCCTAACCCTAACCCTAACCCTAACCCTAACCCTAACCCTAACCCTAACCCTAACCCTAACCCTAACCCTAACCCTAACCCTAACCCTAACCCTAACCCTAACCCTAACCCTAACCCTAACCCTAACCCTAACCCTAACCCTAACCCTAACCCTAACCCTAACCCTAACCCTAACCCTAACCCTAACCCTAACCCTAACCCTAACCCTAACCCTAACCCTAACCCTAACCCTAACCCTAACCCTAACCCTAACCCTAACCCTAACCCTAACCCTAACCCTAACCCTAACCCTAACCCTAACCCTAACCCTAACCCTAACCCTAACCCTAACCCTAACCCTAACCCTAACCCTAACCCTAACCCTAACCCTAACCCTAACCCTAACCCTAACCCTAACCCTAACCCTAACCCTAACCCTAACCCTAACCCTAACCCTAACCCTAACCCTAACCCTAACCCTAACCCTAACCCTAACCCTAACCCTAACCCTAACCCTAACCCTAACCCTAACCCTAACCCTAACCCTAACCCTAACCCTAACCCTAACCCTAACCCTAACCCTAACCCTAACCCTAACCCTAACCCTAACCCTAACCCTAACCCTAACCCTAACCCTAACCCTAACCCTAACCCTAACCCTAACCCTAACCCTAACCCTAACCCTAACCCTAACCCTAACCCTAACCCTAACCCTAACCCTAACCCTAACCCTAACCCTAACCCTAACCCTAACCCTAACCCTAACCCTAACCCTAACCCTAACCCTAACCCTAACCCTAACCCTAACCCTAACCCTAACCCTAACCCTAACCCTAACCCTAACCCTAACCCTAACCCTAACCCTAACCCTAACCCTAACCCTAACCCTAACCCTAACCCTAACCCTAACCCTAACCCTAACCCTAACCCTAACCCTAACCCTAACCCTAACCCTAACCCTAACCCTAACCCTAACCCTAACCCTAACCCTAACCCTAACCCTAACCCTAACCCTAACCCTAACCCTAACCCTAACCCTAACCCTAACCCTAACCCTAACCCTAACCCTAACCCTAACCCTAACCCTAACCCTAACCCTAACCCTAACCCTAACCCTAACCCTAACCCTAACCCTAACCCTAACCCTAACCCTAACCCTAACCCTAACCCTAACCCTAACCCTAACCCTAACCCTAACCCTAACCCTAACCCTAACCCTAACCCTAACCCTAACCCTAACCCTAACCCTAACCCTAACCCTAACCCTAACCCTAACCCTAACCCTAACCCTAACCCTAACCCTAACCCTAACCCTAACCCTAACCCTAACCCTAACCCTAACCCTAACCCTAACCCTAACCCTAACCCTAACCCTAACCCTAACCCTAACCCTAACCCTAACCCTAACCCTAACCCTAACCCTAACCCTAACCCTAACCCTAACCCTAACCCTAACCCTAACCCTAACCCTAACCCTAACCCTAACCCTAACCCTAACCCTAACCCTAACCCTAACCCTAACCCTAACCCTAACCCTAACCCTAACCCTAACCCTAACCCTAACCCTAACCCTAACCCTAACCCTAACCCTAACCCTAACCCTAACCCTAACCCTAACCCTAACCCTAACCCTAACCCTAACCCTAACCCTAACCCTAACCCTAACCCTAACCCTAACCCTAACCCTAACCCTAACCCTAACCCTAACCCTAACCCTAACCCTAACCCTAACCCTAACCCTAACCCTAACCCTAACCCTAACCCTAACCCTAACCCTAACCCTAACCCTAACCCTAACCCTAACCCTAACCCTAACCCTAACCCTAACCCTAACCCTAACCCTAACCCTAACCCTAACCCTAACCCTAACCCTAACCCTAACCCTAACCCTAACCCTAACCCTAACCCTAACCCTAACCCTAACCCTAACCCTAACCCTAACCCTAACCCTAACCCTAACCCTAACCCTAACCCTAACCCTAACCCTAACCCTAACCCTAACCCTAACCCTAACCCTAACCCTAACCCTAACCCTAACCCTAACCCTAACCCTAACCCTAACCCTAACCCTAACCCTAACCCTAACCCTAACCCTAACCCTAACCCTAACCCTAACCCTAACCCTAACCCTAACCCTAACCCTAACCCTAACCCTAACCCTAACCCTAACCCTAACCCTAACCCTAACCCTAACCCTAACCCTAACCCTAACCCTAACCCTAACCCTAACCCTAACCCTAACCCTAACCCTAACCCTAACCCTAACCCTAACCCTAACCCTAACCCTAACCCTAACCCTAACCCTAACCCTAACCCTAACCCTAACCCTAACCCTAACCCTAACCCTAACCCTAACCCTAACCCTAACCCTAACCCTAACCCTAACCCTAACCCTAACCCTAACCCTAACCCTAACCCTAACCCTAACCCTAACCCTAACCCTAACCCTAACCCTAACCCTAACCCTAACCCTAACCCTAACCCTAACCCTAACCCTAACCCTAACCCTAACCCTAACCCTAACCCTAACCCTAACCCTAACCCTAACCCTAACCCTAACCCTAACCCTAACCCTAACCCTAACCCTAACCCTAACCCTAACCCTAACCCTAACCCTAACCCTAACCCTAACCCTAACCCTAACCCTAACCCTAACCCTAACCCTAACCCTAACCCTAACCCTAACCCTAACCCTAACCCTAACCCTAACCCTAACCCTAACCCTAACCCTAACCCTAACCCTAACCCTAACCCTAACCCTAACCCTAACCCTAACCCTAACCCTAACCCTAACCCTAACCCTAACCCTAACCCTAACCCTAACCCTAACCCTAACCCTAACCCTAACCCTAACCCTAACCCTAACCCTAACCCTAACCCTAACCCTAACCCTAACCCTAACCCTAACCCTAACCCTAACCCTAACCCTAACCCTAACCCTAACCCTAACCCTAACCCTAACCCTAACCCTAACCCTAACCCTAACCCTAACCCTAACCCTAACCCTAACCCTAACCCTAACCCTAACCCTAACCCTAACCCTAACCCTAACCCTAACCCTAACCCTAACCCTAACCCTAACCCTAACCCTAACCCTAACCCTAACCCTAACCCTAACCCTAACCCTAACCCTAACCCTAACCCTAACCCTAACCCTAACCCTAACCCTAACCCTAACCCTAACCCTAACCCTAACCCTAACCCTAACCCTAACCCTAACCCTAACCCTAACCCTAACCCTAACCCTAACCCTAACCCTAACCCTAACCCTAACCCTAACCCTAACCCTAACCCTAACCCTAACCCTAACCCTAACCCTAACCCTAACCCTAACCCTAACCCTAACCCTAACCCTAACCCTAACCCTAACCCTAACCCTAACCCTAACCCTAACCCTAACCCTAACCCTAACCCTAACCCTAACCCTAACCCTAACCCTAACCCTAACCCTAACCCTAACCCTAACCCTAACCCTAACCCTAACCCTAACCCTAACCCTAACCCTAACCCTAACCCTAACCCTAACCCTAACCCTAACCCTAACCCTAACCCTAACCCTAACCCTAACCCTAACCCTAACCCTAACCCTAACCCTAACCCTAACCCTAACCCTAACCCTAACCCTAACCCTAACCCTAACCCTAACCCTAACCCTAACCCTAACCCTAACCCTAACCCTAACCCTAACCCTAACCCTAACCCTAACCCTAACCCTAACCCTAACCCTAACCCTAACCCTAACCCTAACCCTAACCCTAACCCTAACCCTAACCCTAACCCTAACCCTAACCCTAACCCTAACCCTAACCCTAACCCTAACCCTAACCCTAACCCTAACCCTAACCCTAACCCTAACCCTAACCCTAACCCTAACCCTAACCCTAACCCTAACCCTAATTAGGGTTTACTAGGGATTTCTATACATAAAGTTGGATGCCAAAATCCAACATTTAGATTATTTATTCTAATAAATCATAATCATAATATTAAATTTTTTTTTTATTTGTTTCGGAATCGGATTTGCCTGCCGGTAATTTAGCCATTAAAAATTTTTACTTTCCGACCTTCCTATAAAAACTTGTTTCTCTGCAGTAAGTCAGCCAGTGCTCTTGATGGTGTATGTTTCTTGTTCCTATGGGGGTCCAACATACAGTATGGAAGTACAATTATTGGTATATAAAACCCTAACTATCCCTAACTTTGCCAAAGTGGGCGGGGCATCCCACATCATGGTATGAAGTCCAACACTATGATATTATTCCCTAACTATCCCTAACTTTGCCAAAGTGGGCGGGGCATGGGCGGGGCATCCCACATCATGGTATGAAGTCCAACACTATGATATTATTCCCTAACTATCCCTAACTTTGCCAAAGTGGGCGGGGCATCCCACATCATGGTATAGAAGTCCAACACTATGATATAAGTCCCTAACTATCCCTAACCTAAAAACTTTGCCAAAGTGCATTATGGGACATTATATCGACATATGTGAAAACCAGACCTCTAGCTCACTCAGGAGGGGAGTTATGAATTCGTTCTGGCCACGAATGGCCGATCAAACAGAAACGTTAAGTAAACACTTGTCTCACCGAGATGTTCCACATATGTGAAAACCAGACCTCTAGCTCACAGCTAGGAGGGGTGTTATGAGTTCTCTGCACTTACGAATGGCCGATCAAGCCGAAACGTTGGGTAAACACTTGTCTCACCAAGATGTTGCACATATGTGAAAACCAGACCTCTAGCTCACTCAGGAGGGGAGTTATAAGTAATGAGCTTAAGTCAAAGTGGGCGGAGCTTAAATCAAAGTGGGCGGAGCTTAAATCAAAGTGGGCGGAGCTTAAATCAAAGGAGTCCAGCTTCCTGTATATTATAATGCATGGAGTCCAGTTTATGGTATAAATCATAGGAGTCCAGCTTCCTGTATATTATAATGCATGGAGTCCAGTTTATGGTATAAATCATAGTAAAGTGGGCGGAGCTTAAATCAAAGTGGGCGGAGCTTAAATCAAAGTGGGTGGAGCTTAAATCAAAGTGGGATGGGCTTAAATCAAAGTGGGCGGAGCTTAAATCAAAGTGGGAGGGGCTTAAATCAAAGTGGGCGGAGCTTAAATCAAAGTGGGCGGAGCTTAAATCAAAGTGGGCGGAGCTTAAATCAAAGGAGTCCAGCTTCCTGTATATTATAATGCATGGAGTCCAGTTTATGGTATAAATCATAGGAGTCCAGCTTCCTGTATATTATAATGCATGGAGTCCAGTTTATGGTATAAATCATAGTAAAGTGGGCGGAGCTTAAATCAAAGTGGGCGGAGCTTAAATCAAAGTGGGCGGAGCTTAAATCAAAGTGGGAGGGGCTTAAATCAAAGTGGGCGGAGCTTAAATCAAAGTGGGAGGGGCTTAAATCAAAGGGTTAGCATGGAGTTCAGTTTAGGGTATAAATCATAGTAAAGTGGGCGGAGCTTAAATCAAAGTGGGCGGAGCTTAAATCAAAGTGGGCGGAGCTTAAATCAAAGTGGGAGGGGCTTAAATCAAAGGAGTCCAGCTTCCTGTATATTATAATGCATGGAGTCCAGTTTATGGTATAAATCATAGGAGTCCAGCTTCCTGTATATTATAATGCATGGAGTCCAGTTTATGGTATAAATCATAGTAAAGTGGGCGGAGCTTAAATCAAAGTGGGCGGAGCTTAAATCAAAGTGGGCGGAGCTTAAATCAAAGTGGGAGGGGCTTAAATCAAAGTGGGCGGAGCTTAAATCAAAGGAGTCCAGCTTCCTGTATATTATAATGCATGGAGTCCAGTTTATGGTATAAATCATAGGAGTCCAGCTTCCTGTATATTATAATGCATGGAGTCCAGTTTATGGTATAAATCATAGTAATTAGTGTGATTTATAATCAGTATATAATATATAATGTATATAATATATAATCAGTATTAATTAGTAATCATACTAATTAGGAGTCCTAATTAAATAAGGGTCCTTATTAAATAAGGGTTATTTACGTTGGGTAAACTAAGCGCTCAATTTAGTCACTCACTATTCGCCTACCCCTCCCCCACTCAGCCGTTTAACATTGGCGACCTCCGGAAGTTTAGGCTCACTTTTGGGACACTTCCTATGTAGCCAGGGGCACAAAAAAACACACACGCCATCACTGGGATGCCAGCTTTCATCCAAAAGTGATTTCAAGTCTCTAGCCCAATTTATCACCAAACAGCGCTCAATTTAGTCACTCACTATTCGCCTCCCCACTCAGCCGTTTAACATTGGCGACCTCCGGAAGTTTAGGCTCACTTTTGGGACACTTCCTATGTAGCCAGGGGCACAAAAAAAGACACACGCCATCACTGGGATGCCAGCTTTCATCCAAAAGTGATTTCAAGTCTCTAGCCCAATTTATCACCAAACAGCACTCAATTTAGTCACTCACTACCCCTCCCCACTCAGCCGTTTAACATTGGCGACCTCCTGAACTTTAGGCTCACCTTTGGGACACTTCCTATGTAGCCAGGGGCACAGAAATAGACACACACCATCAGTGGGATGCCAGCTTTCAGACAAAATTGTTTTCAAGTCTCTAGCCCATTGTATGGCCCCCCCGCTGACCGAAAAGTTACTCAAATTACTCAAATTCAGGCTTCTCGGCCTAGGCCGGTTCAGGTCAAAGTACCGCTGTGTCTCAACCGTACGAGCCACAGACGCCGTTCTAATATTTCCTGAATCGGCTCGGGCCCGCCGAACACATATCCGAGCCCCGACTCGGTTGCGGCGCCCCCTGTTGCCAGAATTCATAACTCCCCTCCTGAGTGAGCTAGAGGTCTGTTTTTTTTTGCCTAGCAGAAAAAACTTGACAGAGTATGGGTGCCAAGCCCCTTACGAATGACCTCGTCGAAAACGGTGCGTCTCTGCGCCTCGGAACGGCCGCGCTGACCGAAAAGCATTGAAAAATTACTCAAATTCAGGCTTCTCGGCCTAGGCCGGTTCAGGTAAAGTACCGCTGTGTCTCAACCGTACTAGCCACAGACGCCGTTCTAATATTTCCTGAATCGGCTCGGGCCCGCCGAACACATATCCGAGCCCCGACTCGGTTGCGGCGCCCCCTGTTGCCAGAATTCATAACTCCCCTCCTGAGTGAGCTAGAGGTCTGTTTTTTTTTTGCCTAGCAGAAAAAACTTGACAGAGTATGGGTGCCAAGCCCCTTACGAATGACCTCGTCGAAAACGGTGCGTCTCTGCGCCTCGGAACGGCCGCGCTGACCGAAAAGCATTGAAAAATTACTCAAATTCAGGCTTCTCGGCCTAGGCCGGTTCAGGTAAAGTACCGCTGTGTCTCAACCGTACTAGCCACAGACGCCGTTCTAATATTTCCTGAATCGTCTCGGGCCCGCCGAACACATATCCGAGCCCCGACTCGGTTGCGGCGCCCCCTGTTGCCAGAATTCATAACTCCCCTCCTGAGTGAGCTAGAGGTCTGGTTTTCACATATGTCCAACATCTTGGTGAGACAAGTGTTTACCCAGAGTTTCGGCTTGATCGGCCATTCGTGGCCCAAACGGGGAGCTTTGAAGTAAGTGCAAAATCCGTAACTAAAGGGGGCGCCACGGAGCGACCGTTTGAGCTAGCGCCTCGAAACTCGGGGCACGCGACTGGACCCCTGTGACGCTTCACGGTGCCGATTTTGGGGTGACTGGGACTTTCTGGCACCGAGTTCTGGTTTTCATCCTAAGGCTTCAACATAGGGTACACCTGTGTACACCCTAGGTAGGTCCGGTTTGTTGGCAAATGAGAAAATGCAAAACTCGGCCCCGGAGCCACCCAGGTGCCTGAAAATTGGCACGGTGAAGTGGCCCGATGCCTTGGACACGCACAGTGAGTTTTGAGGCGCTAGCTCAAAAGGCCGCCGCACAGCGCCCCCTGGAACAGCAAGAACTTTTTTTTTTTTTTTTTTTTATACACACACACACAGACACACACACACACACACACACACACACAGAGAGAGAGAGTTATACACACACACACACAGACACACACACACACACACACAGACACACACACACAGACACAGACACACACACACACAGACACACACACACACACACACACAGAGAGCTCATTACTTATAACTCCCCTCCTGAGTGAGCTAGAGGTCTGGTTTTCACATATGTCGATATAATGTCCCATAATGCACTTTGGAATTTTTTTTAGGTTAGGGTGTTTAGGGATTTATACCATAGTGTTGGACTTCTTTACCATGATGTGGGATGATGTGGGATGCCCCACGCCCACTTTGGCAAAGTTTTTAGGTTAGGGTGTTTAGGGATTTATATCATAGTGTTGGACTTCTATACCATGATGTGGGATGCCCCGCCCATGCCCCGCCCACTTTGGCAAAGTTTTTAGGTTAGGGTTAGTTAGGGATTTATATCATAGTGTTGGATTACCATGATGTGGGATGCCTCAAGCTCAAGAGCTCAATTTAGTCACTCACTATTCGCCTACCCCTCCCCCACTCAGCCGTTTAACATTGGCGACCTCCGGAAGTTTAGGCTCACTTTTGGGACACTTCCTATGTAGCCAGGGGCACAAAAAAACACACACGCCATCACTGGGATGCCAGCTTTCATCCAAAAGTGATTTCAAGTCTCTAGCCCAATTTATCACCAAACAGCACTCAATTTAGTCACTCACTATTCGCCTCCCCACTCAGCCGTTTAACATTGGCGACCTCCGGAAGTTTAGGCTCACTTTTGGGACACTTCCTATGTAGCCAGGGGCACAAAAAAACACACACGCCATCACTGGGATGCCAGCTTTCATCCAAAAGTGATTTCAAGTCTCTAGCCCAATTTATCACCAAACAGCACTCAATTTAGTCACTCACTATTCGCCTCCCCACTCAGCCGTTTAACATTGGCGACCTCCGGAAGTTTAGGCTCACTTTTGGGACACTTCCTATGTAGCCAGGGGCACAAAAAAACACACACGCCATCACTGGGATGCCAGCTTTCATCCAAAAGTGATTTCAAGTCTCTAGCCCAATTTATCACCAAACAGCACTCAATTTAGTCACTCACTACCCCTCCCCACTCAGCCGTTTAACATTGGCGACCTCCTGAACTTTAGGCTCACCTTTGGGACACTTCCTATGTAGCCAGGGGCACAAAAAAAGACACACACCATCAGTGGGATGCCAGCTTTCAGACAAAATTGTTTTCAAGTCTCTAGCCCATTGTATGGCCCCCCCGCTGACCGAAAAGCATTTAAAAATTACTCAAATTCAGGCTTCTCGGCCTAGGCCGGTTCAGGTAAAGTACCGCTGTGTCTCAACCGTACGAGCCACAGACGCCGTTCTAATATTTCCTGAATCGGCTCGGGCCCGCCGAACACATATCCGAGCCCCGACTCGGTTGCGGCGCCCCCTGTTGCCAGAATTCATAACTCCCCTCCTGAGTGAGCTAGAGGTCTGTTTTTTTTTGCCTAGCAGAAAAAACTTGACAGAGTATGGGTGCCAAGCCCCTTACGAATGACCTCGTCGAAAACGGTGCGTCTCTGCGCCTCGGAACGGCCGCGCTGACCGAAAAGCATTTAAAAATTACTCAAATTCAGGCTTCTCGGCCTAGGCCGGTTCAGGTAAAGTACCGCTGTGTCTCAACCGTACTAGCCACAGACGCCGTTCTAATATTTCCTGAATCGTCTCGGGCCCGCCGAACACATATCCGAGCCCCGACTCGGTTGCGGCGCCCCCTGTTGC
>NW_027663427.1:20000-25000 GCF_963989245.1 Nansenia antarctica
CCTAACCCTAACCCTAACCCTAACCCTAACCCTAACCCTAACCCTAACCCTAACCCTAACCCTAACCCTAACCCTAACCCTAACCCTAACCCTAACCCTAACCCTAACCCTAACCCTAACCCTAACCCTAACCCTAACCCTAACCCTAACCCTAACCCTAACCCTAACCCTAACCCTAACCCTAACCCTAACCCTAACCCTAACCCTAACCCTAACCCTAACCCTAACCCTAACCCTAACCCTAACCCTAACCCTAACCCTAACCCTAACCCTAACCCTAACCCTAACCCTAACCCTAACCCTAACCCTAACCCTAACCCTAACCCTACCAGGACCCCACACCTTAACCCTTTTTAGGTCTTTGTCTAAGTGCCAAGTATGGGACTTATGACTGAACAAAACCACCAAAACCCCCCCACCCCTTCCCTCCCACCCCCCTACCTTTCTTTCCCCTTTTCCACCCACCCCCCTACTATAACCCGACCCCTAACCCTAACCCCAACCCTAACCTTAACCGTAACCTTAACCCCAGCCCTAACCCTAACCCTAACCCTAACCCTAACCCTAACCCTAACCCTAACCCTAACCCTAACCCTAACCCTAACCCTAACCCTAACCCTAACCCCAGCCCTAACCCTAACCCTAACCCTAACCCTAACCCCAACCCTAACCAACACCCCATGCCCCATTCTGGCCACTAACATATTCGCCGGCTGCCAAGTAAGGTGGTCTTTTGTCCAGGTGTCATGTAAGGCATTCTGGACCTCTATTCCCGTGCTGCATCCTGGCCCCCAACATAGTGATCGGTTGCCAAGTAAGGTGCCTAAGTCTTTTTGTCCAGGTGCCCTGTAAGGCATTCTGGACCTCTATTTCCCCATGCCTCATCCTGGCCCCCAATATAGTGATCGGTTGCCAAGTAAGGTGCCTAAGTCTTTTTGTCCAGGTGCCCTGTAAGGCATTCTGGACCTCTATTTCCCCATGCCTCATCCTGGCCCCCAACATAGTGACCGGTTGCCAAGTAAGGTGCTTAGGTCTTTTTGTCTAGGTGCCCTGTAAGGCATTCTGGACCTCTATTCCCATGTCTCACCCTGGCCCCTAACATAGTGACCGGTTGCCAAGTAAGGTGCTTAGGTCCTTGTCTAAGTGCCAAAGTAAGGGACTTATGACTGAACAAAATCACCTAAAACCCCCCCCCCCCCCCCCCCCCCCCCCTATTACCCCCCACACCCCAACCCCCTCCCTTATTAATATTAATATACAAACTTTACTCTTGGCCTGACCGAACCCACTTGTTTTCATTACAATGGACGTTCAGATAGCCCCCTGGGGCTTGTACATATGACATTTGGACCGGATCTAATTGTGTGTAGTGAGCGTGCATACACCCTGTGCATCATTCGTGCGAGGCTCGAAGAACTGAGTCTTTCACTTCATGTTTTACATGGTTTCTTACACTCGGTGCTCTCAATCAAAAACCTAACCCTACACCAGCATCCTTTCATGTGCTGCAAACCACTGTCTGACCAGATCTGAGTGGTGAAAACGCACATTATCACATACAACAACAAACTTGTTTAGATGGTCTCCATTTAGACCCCTCTCATTCTCAGGGATTATGTCCCTGTAAAGAGTGTCTAAAAAAGTCAGCAGATGTTGCGTGTTGTATGGACCAAGACGGGGCATATGGGTGAGGACGCCGTTTTCTGAGACGGCTGCACACATGGTAATATTCCCTCCTCGTTGGCCTGGGACATCAGTGGAGAGAGAGAGAGAGAGAGAGAAACTATAACAACTTTTCCTGTGTAACATAATGCATTTTGGACAACATATTGTACAGTATGAACTTTCATGTAACCAGTTTACAGCACTGAACATTAGAGTATGCAAAGAACACATAAATGTTTTACCTGTACATACTGGTGACGGACCTCCTTCACTCTGTCACTGTTCCGGTCAAATGGCACATTATACAGTTGTTTCATGCGCATTTCATTTCTCCTAAGCACTCTGTCAATTGTAGAGATTGAAACGGATTCAATATTGCCAAATATATTGTCATCCTCTATAACAGCGCTCTGGATCTCTCTCAACCTTATGGCATTGTTTGCAATCACCATTGCACAAATGGCTTCCTCTTGTTGCGGAGTAAAAATGGGCCCTCTTCCACCTCTGTGAGGTTGTCTTGCAATCCTATGTGGTGCAGAGTAAAATTAGAGTAATGTACAGTAAACATGAGATATACTGCTTTAACCCATATTACTGTAGTGTACAATAACAGTGCTTCCCACTTGTAAAATGCTGCAGTACAGTACCATACTGTAAATATGGCAAATATTTACTGTAACACTACTTTACACTACAATACAGTAAATCTGTGCTGCAGTAAAGCTGTAAGTCTAAATGTAAAATGTAAAAAGTGACGACAAGTTCTTGTCCCACTGTAAGCTTCATGTATGACACAATGACAGTAGTGCAGTGCAGATAGTTTAGTGCTGAATTACTGTCCAATATACACACCTGTTCTCCCGACGAAATGTTTGAACAATTGAATTCACAGTGGTTCTCCCAACATTTGGCTGCACCCTTCGACCAGCCTCAGCCATTGTGAGGCCGTGATTGACAACATGGTCCACAATTGTAGCCCTAATTTCATCAGGAATCTGCCTATGTACTTGGCCTCTTCTTCCTCTTCCCCTGTTTTGTCCCCTTCCCCTTCCTCCCCGCATCCTCGCCCCTCTTCCACGATGCTGACCTTTCATTTCTGTGTCACAGTATTGTTGAAATGGTACACACTATGTCCTGCTCGGTTCATATATGCTTGCCAATTGAGGGTTCATGGGATTCAGCTCTGAGTGACTGTGGAGAAGTGGCTTATCATTGGTTACAATGAATGCTTCACACACTCCTCCTCATCAGTGAAAGCTGAGGTTCACCTGAGAGAAATTGTTCAATTTGTTTCAATTGTTTCAATTTTCAGGAAAAATGATAAAGAAATGTATACAATTTGCTTGACAGATTTTGACAACTTGTTCAACATTTTTGGATGTAATGACTCAAGCAATGAAATGAGGACTATTAGTTTTATAGGGAATGACTATTCAGCATCCAAAAGTATAGTTCATTTTGACTGACATGACATAAGCAAAGATAATGTTATAAAACAGCAGAGAATTGTATGACAGCAATTGATGCATGTCCAAAAGCATTTGCAATTTGTTTGAAGGAATGAGAAACTGCTACTATGATGTGCAAAAATGACTAAATGTTGTGGAGGTTGAACTAAAAGTTATGAGAATTTCAATTCTGATCAGCGTGTGCATGTGTGATGTGTGTTCATGTGGTGAGAGGAGGGAGGGCAGGAAGTCAGCAGGAAGTCAGCAGCGTGGCCACAGCCGAGCCAGTCACATTATCACACCATCATGTTCCTGTCCCACATTAACTATTTATTTGATACTTTGAGACATTCTGTTGTTTAATAACTAGCTCTAACGTCACCAGTTCAACCCTCTAAAGACAGAAGAGCATGTGAGATGTAGAGAGTGCTATACATCTCTAGAACATTCTGGTATATTAATACTGTTGTGGTGAGAGGACAGAGGACGGAGGACAGAGGGCAGGAATAGCATCACCATCACCAAACTGTTCTTCCTCACACTTCTGCTTTTCACCCTTACTACTTGGAAGGTGACTCGCTGGTCAGTGTCGTGCTGCAGAGAGGCGCTGTAGAAGGTCTGTGTTCTTTAATTACATTCATTACTTTACTGATCCCCTGTAGAGGTAGGCTGTTGAAGGTGTGTATGCTAGAGGTACTGAAAATGATGAAGGTTACAGTTTGTTGCACCTGTTGTGCAATGACAGACATTTTGAGAATGTTTAATGGCTGTGTGATGGTTATGGGGTTGTTATCTAGTTGTTGTGTAATGGCTATGTGTGCTTTTTACTGTATTATTGCATTTCACAGTTGTATCTTGCACTGTTTTACTCCTGGTACCATGTGTTGTTCGTGTCGTTCAATGAGAAACAGGATATTTTTGTAACTTTTATTACAGTTTTTCTCAGTCACTTTGGTGGATTTCTCACATCACTATTAACATTTGCACCACAGTTAGTGCATTTCTCAGAACAATTAGTACAAACTGCAAAACCTAGGTGTTAACCTGCAAAAGCGTGTCACTTGCTCAAAATGGATAGTTCATTCCTCAAAAGCAAGTATTTATGTCAATGAAAGTGTCAGTGTCATCAAAATGAAAAGTCCTGACACCATTGTTTATGAACAAGATAGTCAAATGGCTTTGTCATGTTTTCATTATGACAGTTCACTCTGTAAGTGTTTTCCAATGCAAAAAAGTCAGATCTTGGTGACACTACCTGAAAATGCTCAAGACAGTACTATACACTATTTGCACGGCCATTTGAAATCTACAGTGGGTTACACATTACTGTATTTAGTGAGGTAAATAAGTACAAGACGCTGAATAGTTATGTTTCACATTTTTACTGCATATGCTCTTTGCAATTCTAATGTGTTCACAGCATTGTGCAAAAGAAAAATACAAACTTACAGTATTTACAACAAACATAAGAAACACCCTTTGGGTAGAGCTGTGCACAACTGTAAACAATATTGCAGTACTTATTGGACATACAACATACACAGTACTGTAAATTATTCATTCGCATCCAGACGTTCCTGTCTGTCTGGCCACATATTTTCATTGACATCACAGCGAATATCCTCCCTGGCAATGCAGCGAGGAAAGTATCTCCTTGAGTGGCGAATCCACCCTCTGCAGGACTGTGCTGTGATGTCATCACATGCTGCATCCATGGCGTCTAGCAAGGCCATTTGGGTATGTGCATGCCGGTCATATACCTTCCACCTCCAGGCAGAGAAAAACTCCTCTATAGGATTCAGGAATGGGGAGTAGGGAGGGAGATATTACACCAGCATCCTTTCATGTGCTGCAAACCACTGTCTGACCAGATCTGAGTGGTGAAAA
>NW_027663427.1:30000-34830 GCF_963989245.1 Nansenia antarctica
TGGTTATATGATGGTTGTATGATGGTTATATGATGGTTATATGATGGTTATATGATGGTTATATGATGGTTGTA
This sequence comes from Nansenia antarctica, assembly GCF_963989245.1. Classification (NCBI taxonomy): domain Eukaryota; kingdom Metazoa; phylum Chordata; class Actinopteri; order Argentiniformes; family Microstomatidae; genus Nansenia; species Nansenia antarctica. Next base: position 30,075 of record NW_027663427.1, read on the forward strand.
TGATGGTTATATGATGGTTATATGATGGTTATATGATGGTTGTGTGATGGTTATATGATGGTTGTATGATGGTTATATGATGGTTGTATGATGGTTATATGATGGTTATATGATGGTTGTGTGATGGTTGTATGATGGTTATATGATGGTTATATGATGGTTATATGATGGTTGTGTGATGGTTATATGATGGTTATATGATGGTTATATGATGGTTGTATGATGGTTATATGATGGTTATATGATGGTTGTGTGATGGTTATATGATGGTTATATGATGGTTATATGATGGTTATATGATGGTTATATGATGGTTGTATGATGGTTATATGATGGTTATATGATGGTTGTATGATGGTTATATGATGGTTGTATGATGGTTATATGATGGTTATATGATGGTTATATGATGGTTATATGATGGTTGTATGATGGTTGTATGATGGTTGTATGATGGTTGTGTGATGGTTGTGTGATAGTTATATGATGGTTATATGATGGTTATATGATGGTTATATGATGGTTATATGATGGTTATATGATGGTTATATGATGGTTGTATGATGGTTATATGATGGTTATATGATGGTTGTATGATGGTTATATGATGGTTGTGTGATGGTTATATGATGGTTATATGATGGTTATATGATGGTTATATGATGGTTGTATGATGGTTGTATGATGGTTGTATGATGGTTGTGTGATGGTTGTGTGATAGTTATATGATGGTTATATGATGGTTATATGATGGTTATATGATGGTTATATGATGGTTATATGATGGTTATATGATGGTTGTATGATGGTTATATGATGGTTATATGATGGTTGTATGATGGTTATATGATGGTTGTGTGATGGTTATATGATGGTTATATGATGGTTATATGATGGTTATATGATGGTTGTATGATGGTTGTATGATGGTTGTATGATGGTTATATGATGGTTGTGTGATGGTTATATGATGGTTATATGATGGTTATATGATGGTTATATGATGGTTGTATGATGGTTATATGATGGTTGTATGATGGTTATATGATGGTTATATGATGGTTATATGATGGTTATATGATGGTTATATGATGGTTGTGTGATGGTTATATGATGGTTATATGATGGTTATATGATGGTTATATGATGGTTATATGATGGTTGTGTGATGGTTATATGATGGTTATATGATGGTTATATGATGGTTGTATGATGGTTATATGATGGTTGTATGATGGTTATATGATGGTTGTATGATGGTTATATGATGGTTGTATGATGGTTGTGTGATGGTTGTGTGATAGTTGTCCTGGCTATTGCCTGTCTGAAGCAGAGTGATTCCCTCCCCAGTAGAAGCAGGTGTAGCTGTGTATCGAGGTGTGGCAGTGTGGCACCATGTGGCTGTTGAGAACAACCTGTGTGATTCTGCTGACGACTCTCACGCTGACAGGTGAGTAGAACTGTTTACTATTTTACTAAACAATATATTATATCACTGCTACTGCTGCTCACAATCACTGCTCATGAATTCACTGCTGTTTGGTTGTGAAATGGACACTAGACATTATGAAACATTACAACATGTAATTCATAACTGTTTAATGTTTAATATTTCCTAGACATTATTTCTAATGGTTAGACACAGTATGTCTGATGCTGTAATTGTTCCTCATGGCTGGAGAACCTGTGTGGATGACAGTCTTTATGATAGTTGTATATTGTTATAGTGTTTGTGTATTATCTCTACCAGTGGCTCTAACTGTCGAGTCCTCTCTCTAACATGATGACATCGCTGTCCAGTGTGAGTCCTCTCTCTAACATGATGACATCACTGTCCAGTGTGAGTCCTCTCTCTAACATGATGACATCACTGTCCAGTGTGAGTCCTCTCTCTAACATGATGACATCACTGTCCAGTGTGAGTCCTCTCTCTAACATGATGACATCACTGTCCAGTGTGAGTCCTCTCTCTAACATGATGACATCACTGTCCAGTGTGAGTCCTCTCTCTAGCATGATGACATCACTGTACGCAGCCTGATCATATATATATACATATGTACCTATATACTGTATATTCATATTTACATATATACTGTATATTCATAATTACATCTATAATATAAACTGTACATATATACATACATATTCATATATACAGTATATTCATATTCACATATATCATATAAACTGTATGTTACGCCCCCTGGTGACTCGGGGTAGAAGGGCGCAACATAGAGCAACAGAAAGGACAAGTGAGGGTCACACAAAACAAAAGCCAGGAAACCAAGGGTTGCAATTAACTTGATTTTTATTAATACAGCAACACAGGGAACAGAGAGGACTAACAGTGGCACCAAATAAAAGTCATAATCAAAATAATAACCCCCACCCCCCCTTTACAGGTGCTAGGCACCTCAAAGTACAGTGGGTGGTGCTCACTCTAAACTGGGGTGCTAGACAGCAGGTATGTCCTACGTGTATGCAGATGTAAACCCAGGGTATCTCAACTAGTCATCTGTCCCTGTGTGCACAAATAAACATAAATGATTAACAAACAAAATACATAAACATGGTAATATAATAAATGGAAACTTTCATACTTAACTTACATAAATCATCATCATCTAAATGAACAAAACAAATAACACAAACAAAACCAAACAAGGCTCAACCCACCAGAGCCCTGCCACAGCTCAAAACAGGAGAGAGAGACAGAACACTCAGGACACAGAACATTTATAGTGCAAAGACCAGGGGCCTGTTCCACTAAGCGAGATTATCTTCTAATCTTCTAACCTAAGTTCTGGGCCCAGGACAAGTCCGGACGGATTGTAATGGCAGCTAGTGCTGAGGCACAAACATGTACATTTTCAAGCCTGCAAACTGTGACACTTTAAAAAAAAATGTGAAAAAATACTTTCTTGTGCAATATGACAACCCTAGTTGACTATCTGTGCAGTATAGTACAGTGGATTGTGTACATAGCCTCTATTGATGTAAACCAGCTCCTTATCTTCTTGTGATTTTATGCATCTATGCTTTTTCCAAAATGTGTTTCTTTTTCCTTTCTTAAACACCAGGGGAGCCTCCCCTCCTAAATTTCGTTGTTTGGTACCTGTACTGTAACAATGACAAATAAAGTCTATCTATCTATCTATCTAATCGGCGATAATATTCTAATCGGCGATAATTTCATCTTGCGTTCGGTTCCATCAATGTGGCTCAAATAATTCGCTGCTTGGTTGCTATGCAACCAATCCTTCTGAGTAATTCTGGTCGCGAGCAGGTTTAGAGGTTGGTTTAGGTAATACGTGCGTCAAAATTGTCTCACAGGCGGAAACTATATCCCGAACGACAGTTCCGTCAAGTGTCTTTTAGGAAATATTAGTTCCCACTTTTTACGAGATAGATAGATAGATAGTTTGACTGTGTGATAGATAGATAATTTGATATTTTGAAAGTGTGATCCATCGATAGATAGATAGTTTGATTGTGTGATAGATAACTTGATATTTTGAAAGTGTGATAGATAGATCGATAGATAAATAAAAAGTGTAAAAAATAAAATAAAACAAATAGGTATGTCTATCAACTTGCATTGCTATCGTAACAGCGGTCAGGCTAGCGCAGGGGTTAAGGCAACCAGTTAGAGTTCCGAAGGTTGCGAGTTAGAGACATGATTTAAGTGAAGTTTTTTTTTTTTTACATTTAACCGAAGCCTTCATGCAAATCGATTTACAATAGATATATCTGTCTAAGTTGATCATCTATCCATCAGTAATCATAAGAAAAAAATATCTATGCCAAATCCAGGGTCCAGTTAGAAGAACATCATTTACTACTCAGAAAGGCTTCAAACACTATTGTAATCGTGTCAGTTCTTGTAAATTAGCCTGCACCATCATTTTATAGCCTATATACTTTTTTTAGATTAGATTTGTGTGTCAAAAGAGGGATTTGAACCACCGTCTTAAAATGACGAATAAATACTATGGCAGCGGTCGGTACCACTAGGCCATCGTGATGATATGACAGTATGTAGCCTGCTGCTGATATCACCACAGTAGTAAATATTCATTAATTAAAATATGAACATATAACAATAACTGGGGCTAGTATGACCTACGCATTTAATCGGTCAGCAATTTCTTGCCAAACCATTTCCCTCGCCTTGTTAATTGCGGCAGTATTACACTATTTTACATCTTATTTGTCGTCTTCATAAAGATCAATCTTCATTTCGACAGTTTGACTCTTCAGGGCTCTTTATGTCTGCGTGCACGCGCCCATATCGAGGATTTCTAAGCCGGTGTTCTGTGAACACTCATGACACAAGCCTGATCCTCGTTCGAGGAATCACCTGAGGCTTGAATCCCAATCCCGAGTTGCCTGATCGCAGGATTTATTTTTATCGCCGATATACTAATCAACGTTAGTGGAACGGCCCCCTGGAGGCTATTCCACGAACGTTGATTAGTATATTGGCGATAAAAATAAATCCTGCGATCAGGTGTGAGAAAGAGATTTGCACACACACACTAGGGCTGCAACTAACGATTATTTTGATAATCGATTTAAAAAATAAATAAAAAAGTGCACATTTTAATTTATGTTTTCTAAATCAGCCAGGCCTATACATATACATGTGCAAAATGAATAAGTATTAATAAAAAATTATAAATAATATAAATAAAAAAGGTATAACAACAGGCCATGGACTATGGCTGTAGATTGTTTCAATAAAGTAGTTGAA
>NW_027663426.1:20000-27500 GCF_963989245.1 Nansenia antarctica
ATAGGTGTCATAAGGAGAGGTGTCATAAGGATAGGTGTCATAAGGAGAGGTGTCATAAGGATAGATGTCATAGGATAGATGTCATAGGATAGGTGTCATAAGGATAGGTGTCATAAGATAGGTGTCATAAGGAGAGGTGTCATAGGATAGATGTCATAGGAGAGGTGTCATAGGATAGGTGTCATAAGGATAGGTGTCATAAGGATAGGTGTCATAAGGAGAGGTGTCATAAGGAGAGGTGTCATAAGGATAGGTGTCATAGGATAGATGTCATAAGGATAGGTGTCATAAGGATAGGTGTCATAAGGATAGGTGTCATAAGGATAGGTGTCATAAGGATATGTGTCATAAGGAGAGGTGTCATAAGGATAGGTGTCATAAGGAGAGGTGTCATAAGGATAGGTGTCATAAGGAGAGGTGTCATAAGGATATGTGTCATAAGGATAGGTGTCATAAGGAGAGGTGTCATAAGGATATGTGTCATAAGGATAGGTGTCATAAGGAGAGGTGTCATAAGGATAGGTGTCATAAGGAGAGGTGTCATAAGGAGAGGTGTCATAAGGAGAGGTGTCATAAGGATAGGTGTCATAAGGATAGGTGTCATAAGGATAGGTGTCATAAGGATAGGTGTCATAGGATAGGTGTCATAAGGATAGGTGTCATAAGGATAGGTGTCATAGGATAGGTGTCATAAGGAGAGGTGTCATAAGGATATGTGTCATAAGGATAGGTGTCATAAGGAGAGGTGTCATAAGGATAGGTGTCATAAGGATAGGTGTCATAAGGAGAGGTGTCATAAGGATATGTGTCATAAGGATAGGTGTCATAAGGATATGTGTCATAAGGAGAGGTGTCATAAGGATAGGTGTCATAAGGATAGGTGTCATAGGATAGGTGTCATAAGGAGAGGTGTCATAAGGATAGGTGTCATAAGGAGAGGTGTCATAGGATAGGTGTCATAAGGAGAGGTGTCATAAGGAGAGGTGTCATAAGGAGAGGTGTCATAAGGAGAGGTGTCATAAGGAGAGGTGTCATAAGGATAGGTGTCATAAGGAGAGGTGTCATAAGGATAGGTGTCATAAGGATAGGTGTCATAAGATAGGTGTCATAGGATAGATGTCATAAGGATAGGTGTCATAGGATAGGTGTCATAAGGATAGGTGTCATAAGGATAGGTGTCATAAGGAGAGGTGTCATAAGGATAGGTGTCATAAGGAGAGGTGTCATAAGGATAGATGTCATAGGATAGATGTCATAGGATAGGTGTCATAAGGATAGGTGTCATAAGATAGGTGTCATAAGGAGAGGTGTCATAGGATAGATGTCATAGGAGAGGTGTCATAGGATAGGTGTCATAAGGATAGGTGTCATAAGGATAGGTGTCATAAGGAGAGGTGTCATAAGGAGAGGTGTCATAAGGATAGGTGTCATAGGATAGATGTCATAAGGATAGGTGTCATAAGGATAGGTGTCATAAGGATAGGTGTCATAAGGATAGGTGTCATAAGGATATGTGTCATAAGGAGAGGTGTCATAAGGATAGGTGTCATAAGGAGAGGTGTCATAAGGATAGGTGTCATAAGGAGAGGTGTCATAAGGATATGTGTCATAAGGATAGGTGTCATAAGGAGAGGTGTCATAAGGATATGTGTCATAAGGATAGGTGTCATAAGGAGAGGTGTCATAAGGATAGGTGTCATAAGGAGAGGTGTCATAAGGAGAGGTGTCATAAGGAGAGGTGTCATAAGGATAGGTGTCATAAGGATAGGTGTCATAAGGATAGGTGTCATAAGGATAGGTGTCATAGGATAGGTGTCATAAGGATAGGTGTCATAAGGATAGGTGTCATAGGATAGGTGTCATAAGGAGAGGTGTCATAAGGATATGTGTCATAAGGATAGGTGTCATAAGGAGAGGTGTCATAAGGATAGGTGTCATAAGGATAGGTGTCATAAGGAGAGGTGTCATAAGGATATGTGTCATAAGGATAGGTGTCATAAGGATATGTGTCATAAGGAGAGGTGTCATAAGGATAGGTGTCATAAGGATAGGTGTCATAGGATAGGTGTCATAAGGAGAGGTGTCATAAGGATAGGTGTCATAAGGAGAGGTGTCATAGGATAGGTGTCATAAGGAGAGGTGTCATAAGGAGAGGTGTCATAAGGAGAGGTGTCATAAGGAGAGGTGTCATAAGGAGAGGTGTCATAAGGATAGGTGTCATAAGGAGAGGTGTCATAAGGATAGGTGTCATAAGGATAGGTGTCATAAGATAGGTGTCATAGGATAGATGTCATAAGGATAGGTGTCATAGGATAGGTGTCATAAGGATAGGTGTCATAAGGAAAGGTGTCATAAGGATAGGTGTCATAAGGAGAGGTGTCATAAGGATAGGTGTCATAAGGATAGGTGTCATAAGGATAGGTGTCATAAGGAGAGGTGTCATAAGGATAGGTGTCATAAGGAGAGGTGTCATAAGGAGAGGTGTCATAAGGATAGGTGTCATAAGGATAGGTGTCATAAGGAGAGGTGTCATAAGGAGAGGTGTCATAAGGATAGGTGTCATAAGGATAGGTGTCATAAGGAGAGGTGTCATAAGGATAGGTGTCATAAGGAGAGGTGTCATAAGGATAGGTGTCATAAGGATAGGTGTCATAAGGAGAGGTGTCATAAGGATAGGTGTCATAGGATAGGTGTCATAAGGAGAGGTGTCATAAGGAGAGGTGTCATAAGGAGAGGTGTCATAAGGAGAGGTGTCATAAGGAGAGGTGTCATAAGGAGAGGTGTCATAAGGATAGGTGTCATAAGGATAGGTGTCATAAGGATAGGTGTCATAAGGAGAGGTGTCATAAGGATAGGTGTCATAGGATAGATGTCATAAGGATAGGTGTCATAAGGATAGGTGTCATAAGGATAGGTGTCATAAGGATAGGTGTCATAAGGATATGTGTCATAAGGAGAGGTGTCATAAGGATAGGTGTCATAAGGAGAGGTGTCATAAGGATAGGTGTCATAAGGAGAGGTGTCATAAGGATATGTGTCATAAGGATAGGTGTCATAAGGAGAGGTGTCATAAGGATATGTGTCATAAGGATAGGTGTCATAAGGAGAGGTGTCATAAGGATAGGTGTCATAAGGAGAGGTGTCATAAGGAGAGGTGTCATAAGGAGAGGTGTCATAAGGATAGGTGTCATAAGGATAGGTGTCATAAGGATAGGTGTCATAAGGATAGGTGTCATAGGATAGGTGTCATAAGGATAGGTGTCATAAGGATAGGTGTCATAGGATAGGTGTCATAAGGAGAGGTGTCATAAGGATATGTGTCATAAGGATAGGTGTCATAAGGAGAGGTGTCATAAGGATAGGTGTCATAAGGATAGGTGTCATAAGGAGAGGTGTCATAAGGATATGTGTCATAAGGATAGGTGTCATAAGGATATGTGTCATAAGGAGAGGTGTCATAAGGATAGGTGTCATAAGGATAGGTGTCATAGGATAGGTGTCATAAGGAGAGGTGTCATAAGGATAGGTGTCATAAGGAGAGGTGTCATAGGATAGGTGTCATAAGGATAGGTGTCATAAGGAGAGGTGTCATAAGGAGAGGTGTCATAAGGAGAGGTGTCATAAGGAGAGGTGTCATAAGGAGAGGTGTCATAAGGATAGGTGTCATAAGGAGAGGTGTCATAAGGATAGGTGTCATAAGGAGAGGTGTCATAGGATAGGTGTCATAAGGAGAGGTGTCATAAGGAGAGGTGTCATAAGGATAGGTGTCATAAGGATAGGTGTCATAAGGAGAGGTGTCATAAGGAGAGGTGTCATAAGGATAGGTGTCATAAGGATAGGTGTCATAAGGATAGGTGTCATAAGGATAGGTGTCATAAGGAGAGGTGTCATAAGGATAGGTGTCATAAGGAGAGGTGTCATAAGGATAGATGTCATAAGGATAGATGTCATAGGATAGATGTCATAGGATAGGTGTCATAAGGATAGGTGTCATAAGGATAGGTGTCATAAGGAGAGGTGTCATAAGGAGAGGTGTCATAAGGAGAGGTGTCATAAGGAGAGGTGTCATAAGGATAGGTGGGGATAAACCTTGTAGGGAGCCCTGGAAGATGGATACAATGCGCTGAATAAACCACCTTTAACAAGCTTGCTTTTCTGACAGTGGATTTCCTTCCACTTCCTAATATATTATATTATACTATAGAATCATAGATCATAGAATGATTAAAATGATATTTAAAAAAATAATTTATTTAGTTTTTCCTTAGAATGATAAGAATAGGCCTATATCATATAAGTAATCTATATGAGTCAGTCTATATAAGTCATCTATATAAGTCATCTATATAAGTCATCTATATAAGTCATCTATATAAGTCATCTGTATAAGTCAGGTGATATGAGTCATCTATATAAGTCATCTATATAAGTCAGTCTATATAAGTCATCTATATAAGTCAGTCTATATAAGTCAGTCTATATAAGTCATCTATATAAGTCAGTCTATATAAGTCATCTATATAAGTCATCTATATAAGTCAGTCTATATAAGTCAGTCTATACAAGTCAGTCTATATAAGTCAGTCTATACAAGTCATCTATATAAGTCATCTATATAAGTCATCTATATAAGTCATCTATATAAGTCATCTATATAAGTCAGTCTATATAAGTCAGTCTATATAAGTCATCTATATAAGTAATCTATATAAGTCATCTATATAAGTCATCTATATAAGTCAGTCTATATAAGTCAGTCTATATAAGTCAGTCTATATAAGTCAGTCTATATAAGTCAGTCTATATAAGTCATCTATATAAGTCATCTATATAAGTCATCTATATAAGTCAGTCTATATAAGTCAGTCTATATAAGTCATCTATATAAGTCAGTCTATATAAGTCATCTATATAAGTCATCTATAAGTCAGTCTATATAAGTCAGTCTATATAAGTCATCTATATAAGTCAGTCTATATAAGTCAGTCTATATAAGTCATCTATATACGTCAGTCTATATAAGTCATCTATATAAGTCAGTCTATATAAGTCAGTCTATATAAGTCAGTCTATATACGTCATCTATATAAGTCAGTCTATATAAGTCATCTATATAAGTCAGTCTAAATAAGTCAGTCTGTATAAGTCAGTCTATGTAAGTCATTCTATACAAGTCAGTCTATATAAGTAATCTATATAAGCCAGTCTATATAAGTCATCTATATTAGTCAGTCTATACAAGTCAGTCTATATAAGTAATCTATATAAACCAGTCTATACTGTATAAGTCATCTATATAAGTCAGTCTATACAAGTCAGTCTATATAAGTAATCTATATAAGCCAGTCTATATAAGTCATCTATATTAGTCAGTCTATATAAGTCAGTCTATATAAGTCATCTATATAAGTCAGTCTATATAAGTCAGTCTATATAAGTCATCTATATAAGTCATCTATATAAGTCATCTATATAAGTCAGTCTATATAAGTCATCTATATAAGTCAGTCTATATAAGTCAGTCTATATAAGTCATCTATATAAGTCAGTCTATATAAGTCATCTATATAAGTCAGTCTATATAAGTCAGTCTATATAAGTCATCTATATAAGTCATCTATATAAGTCAGTCTATATAAGTCAGTCTATATAAGTCAGTCTATATAAGTCATCTATATAAGTCATCTATATAAGTCATCTATATAAGTCATCTATATAAGTCAGTCTATATAAGTCAGTCTATATAAGTCATCTATATAAGTCATCTATATAAGTAATCTATATAAGTCATCTATATAAGTCATCTATATAAGTCATCTATATAAGTCAGTCTATAAGTCATCTATATAAGTCAGTCTATATAAGTCAGTCTATATAAGTCATCTATATAAGTCAGTCTATATAAGTCAGTCTATATAAGTCATCTATATAAGTCATCTATATAAGTCAGTCTATAAGTCATCTATATAAGTCAGTCTATATAAGTCAGTCTATATAAGTCATCTATATAAGTCAGTCTATATAAGTCAGTCTATATAAGTCATCTATATAAGTCAGTCTATATAAGTCATCTATATAAGTCATCTATATAAGTCAGTCTATATAAGTCATCTATATAAGTCATCTATATAAGTCAGTCTATATAAGTCATCTATATAAGTCATCTATATAAGTCAGTCTATGTAAGTCAGTCTATATAAGTCATCTATATAAGTCATCTATATAAGTCATCTATATAAGTCATCTATATAAGTCAGTCTATATAAGTCTGTCTATATAAGTCAGTCTATATAAGTCATCTATATAAGTCATCTATATAAGTCATCTATATAAGTCAGTCTATATAAGTCAGTCTATATAAGTCATCTATATAAGTCAGTCTATATAAGTCAGTCTATATAAGTCAGTCTATATAAGTCATCTATATAAGTCATCTATATAAGTCAGTCTGTTTACCATTTATATGTGTATATTTGTCACGGCCAGGCTCATGACCATGACAAAAACGGGAGACACACACACGATCTTAGTAAGTAATGATAAGAAAATGTTTATTGTAAACTAAATGAGGCCAATAATAAGATGAGGTGTGGTAGTCAGTAAATCAGTGGTGTAGTGTGAGTGTAGTGGAAAGTGGTGAGGTGAGTGTTGCATGGTGTGAAACAAGGAACAAACAAAGAATAGAAAATAATGGTGCCTAGAAGGGGGCCTCAATACTGAGGCCTGCATAGATCTTTTATGCCCTGGATCCTGGAACCAGGTGGGGCACAATCAGCTGTCCACCAGCTGACCTGCCTTTCACTGATTGGTAACCCTGTCCAGCAGGAGTACTCTCTGCAGACAGGGAAACAGATGTTTATTACAGGCCAGGACACAATATGGGGCCAGGGCCGTCACACCCCCTCCCATAGAAACAGGGTCCCAAAGGGAACACTGAAATAATATATAATCACCTGTATTCAGGACCAACCACCATTACTCCAACCTCGGCAACAGGTACCAATGAAGCCATAATTAAGAGGAGCAGGAACAGTAGAAGGGTAAAAACAGGAAATTAGTTAACACAAAAACAATTTTAACAAGGGGCCCAGGACAATGCATCTGCCACTACATTGTCCTTCCCTTTTATGTGACGTAAAAATGGATGGATAATCCTTAACAAGATGCAGCAGTTGGGTACATTCAACCTCTGTTAAATGCCCCAACGAGCTCCCAAGATCACGAAGGGACTCTGAATTTTTCAATCTTCCAGTCAACAACTCCTGGTCGGGACTGGATAGGCCATCCTCCTCAGGCTCTGCCACCACCTGAGGGGAATCCCCTACTGTACTGGCTACACACGCCGGACGAACAGGAACTGACGCCTGCTCCACAGAATCAGACACACGGTCATAATACGGTTTCAATAAATTAATGTGGCAGAGCTGATTAGGCTTCCTACGCAAAGGTGTAGCAATCAGGTAATTAAGATCAGACACTTGCTTTACTACAGTATGTGGA
>NW_027663426.1:32500-36337 GCF_963989245.1 Nansenia antarctica
GGTCAGAGGGTCAGGGGGTCAGGGGTCAGAGGGTCAGGGGTCAGAGGGTCAGGGGTCAGGGGTCAGAGGGTCAGGGGATCAGGGGTCAGGGGGTCAGGGGTCAGGGGGTCAGAGGTCAGAGGGTCAGGGGTCAGAGGGTCAGGGGTCAGAGGGTCAGGGGTCAGGGGGTCAGAGGTCAGAGGGTCAGGGGGTCAGAGGTCAGAGGGTCAGGGGTCAGGGGTCAGAGGGTCAGGGGTCAGGGGGTCAGAGGTCAGGGGATCAGGGGTCAGGGGATCAGGGGTCAGAGGGTCAGGGGATCAGGGGTCAGGGGGTCAGGGGTCAGGGGGTCAGAGGTCAGAGGGTCAGGGGTCAGAGGGTCAGGGGTCAGAGGGTCAGGGGGTCAGAGGTCAGAGGGTCAGGGGGTCAGGGGTCAGAGGGTCAGGGGTCAGAGGGTCAGGGGTCAGGGGTCAGAGGGTCAGGGGATCAGGGGTCAGGGGGTCAGGGGTCAGGGGGTCAGAGGGTCAGGGGATCAGGGGTCAGGGGGTCAGAGGTCAGAGGGTCAGAGGGTCAGGGGTCAGGGGTCAGAGGGTCAGGGGTCAGGGGTCAGGGGTCAGGGCTGTGGTGATGGTGGTCAGATAGAGGAACGTCTGAGTCTGTGGACTACAGGATGAGAGAGAGAAGATCTGGAAGGTTCTTCTACTGTACAGCATCATTCATACCTAACATGCCTTAACAATATAGCAGTACACTCGCATGTGCCCCGTGCACGCACGCACACACACACACACACACACACACACACACACACACACACACGCACACACACGCACACACACACGCACACATAAGAAAAAAATGACATTAAAAAAACCTTAAATATATTTGTAAAACAACAATAAAATGTAATATATGTTCATTTATAAAAGGGTGCTGTGCTGACAGGTCTATGGCAGGAACGGAGGAGGTCACTTCTGTCCATCGCCGTGGAGATGAAACGGCTTTTCTGTTTCTCTTTCTCAGAGCTACTGAATGACTACATGTTTAACCAAGTTAAAGGGGGGGGGTTGCTTGTTGCCAGATAGGCAGATCCACTAGGAGGAGTTGCCAGGTAGGCAGGTGGTCCCTAGGAGGAGTTGCCAGGTAGGCAGGTGGTCCCTAGGAGGAGTTGCCAGGTAGGCAGGTGGTCCCTAGGAGGAGTTGCCAGGTAGGCAGGTGGTCCACTAGGAGGAGTTGCCAGGTAGGCAGGTGGTCCCTAGGAGGAGTTGCCAGGTAGGCAGGTGGTCCCTAGGAGGAGTTGCCAGGTAGGCAGGTGGTCCCTAGGAGGAGTTGCCAGGTAGGCAGGTGGTCCCTAGGAGGAATTGCCAGGTAGGCAGGTGGTCCCTAGGAGGAGTTGCCAGGTAGGCAGGTGGTCCCTAGGAGGAGTTGCCAGGTAGGCAGGTGGTCCCTAGGAGGAGTTGCCAGGTAGGCAGGTGGTCCCTAGGAGGAGTTGCCAGGTAGGCAGGTGGTCCACTAGGAGGAGTTGCCAGGTAGGCAGGTGGTCCACTAGGAGTACTGTGGTCCACACAGCGGGGGGGGGAGGTGCTTGCCACCACACATGGGCACGGTCCCGTCGCGGTCCTGCCCCTCCGTGTCCATGTCCAGGAGGCTGGCCCTGGGGGGGGGGCTGCTCTCGGAGGAGCTCAGGGTGCGGGCCAACGCCCCCCCCAGCCTCCAGGGGTCGGGCCGCACCGGGGTGGGCCGGGGGCGCGGGGCGAACGCCAGCGTCTTGGGCCTCTCTGGGGGGGTGGGGGGGGAGGAGACCGGAGGGTGGGGGGGGAGGGACATGGGGGGAGGGGCGGGGGGAGGGGGGGGCGGGGGGGCTTTGCGACGGAGGACCAGAGGGAAGAGGGTGGAGGGGTCTGGGAGGCGTGGGACGTCCAGGGTGTCTGACCCTGAGAGAGAAGAGAGAGAGAGGGAGGGCGAGAGAGAGAAAGAAAGGGGGAGGGGTGGGGAGGGAGAGAGAGAGAAAGAAAGGGAGAGGGGTGGGGAGGGAGAGAGAGAAAGAAAGGGAGAGGGGTGGGGAGGGCGAGAGAGAGAGAGAAAGAAAGGGAGAGGGGTGGGGAGGGAGAGAGAGAAAGAAAGGGAGAGGGGTGGGGAGGGAGAGAGAGAGAAAGAAAGGGAGAGGGGTGGGGAGGGAGAGAGAGAGAAAGAAAGGGAGAGGGGTGGGGAGGGAGAGAGAGAGAGAGAAAGGGAGAGGGGTGGGGAGGGAGAGAGAGAGAGAGAAAGGGAGAGGGGTGGGGAGGGAGAGAGAGAGAAAGAAAGGGAGAGGGGTGGGGAGGGAGAGAGAGAGAAAAGAAAGGGAGAGGGGTGGGGAGGGGAGAGAGAGAGAAAGAAAGGGAGAGGGGTGGGGAGGGAGAGAGAGAGAGAGAAAGAAAGGGAGAGGGGTGGGGAGGGAGAGAGAGAGAGAGAAAGGGAGAGGGGTGGGGAGGGAGAGAGAGAGAAAGGGAGAGGGGTGGGGAGGGAGAGAGAGAGAAAGGGAGAGGGGTGGGGAGGAGAGAGAGAGAAAGAAAGGGAGAGGGGTGGGGAGGGAGAGAGAGAGAAAGGGAGAGGGGTGGGGAGGGAGAGAGAGAGAAAGAAAGGGAGAGGGGTGGGGAGGGAGAGAGAGAGAGAAAGAAAGGGAGAGGGGTGGGGAGGGAGAGAGAGAGAGAGAGAAAGAAAGGGAGAGGGGTGGGGAGGGAGGGAGAGAGAAAGAAAGGGAGAGGGGTGGGGTGGGGAGGGAGAGAGAGAGAAAGAAAGGGAGAGGGGTGGGGAGGGAGGGAGAGAGAGAGAGAGAAAGGGAGAGGGGTGGGGAGGGAGAGAGCAGAGCAGAAGGGTGAGATGACGTATCCATACAGCTCATTGTCTTGTGTGATGTCCAGTTAAAACAAAATGGCAGCCTGTTCTCAGTGACGCCTCTCAGGGTTCCACATGGGTTGATTTGCGCGACAGCGACGGCGCTTCTGGATCTGTGTGTCGGTGTGCAGGAGGAACAACGGACGGCGCAGGCGCCAGACCAGACTAGACGATCGTGGAGTGAAGATGTTATTAAAGCGTGCTACTACGTGAATCATCCAGGATCCAGCAGCGTCGTTGCTTTCGCGCAAAAACAAACCCGGCAAATGTTTTACTTTGCCCCGGGCAATCGTTAATGTGGAACCCTGAGTATACCTGAGTATACGCTCCCTCTCCTCTCACCTGGAGGAACCCTGAGTATACGCTCCCTCTCCTCTCACCTGGAGGAACCCTGAGTATACGCTCCCTCTCCTCTCACCTGTGCGGGGGGTGGGTAGGGGGGCCGGCCCTGGGGCCTGGGGGAGGGGCATGCTCCCGTCCGAGGGGGTCCGGCGGTGGCCCAGGGTGTGGGCGCGGGGGCGGCCCAGGGTCCCCTCCGACGGTGTGCGCCTGTGGCCCCGCCTCCCAGCCCTGCTCAGAGCCCAGGCGGCTGAGACGTGCGTGGGCGTGAGGGACCGGTTGGGCTCCCGCTTGAAACTCTCGGCCTTCAGGTCGAGGAGGGGGTTGAGGGAGGGAGGGGGGGCGGGGGGGGACAGCGCGGAGGAGGGGGGGGCGGGGGTCAGGTCGTCAGGGTCCGAGGAGGAGGGCAGGAGGGACTTGGTGGAGTTGCAGTCGGAGAGGGAGGACAGGGAGAGCAGGGTGACGGAGGGGGAGGGGTCCAGGCAGGGGAGGGTGGAGGAGTCCTGGTGGTGGCGGGAGGAGAGGGAGAGGGAGAGGGCGCGGCTGGGGGGGGAGGTGGAGAGGGAGAGGGCGCGGCTGGGGGGGGAGGTGGAGCGGCGGAAGCGGCCGGTCCGCTGGAAGAGACCCTCCTTCTTCTTGGGCTGTTCC
>NW_027663425.1:0-20000 GCF_963989245.1 Nansenia antarctica
CTCAAGGCCTTGACATGAAACGGATACATGTCAAACACATACTGCTCAAATGTGGCTCAGTGACTGCGGTTTCACTCGTGTGTTTACCCCAGTAATGCGTGTCACTATTGTGTCGTGTGTTATCTTGTTGTTGTTGTTGTTGTTGTTGTTTGTTGTTGTGCTGTGATGTAACTGGAAACAGGAGCCAAGAGGAACCATGTAACCAACCACATGACTGCCAAGCAGCCTTATGGCATCATAGATTTATGACATCATAGCGTTCTCTCCACGGCCCCGTGGGTCCGACAGCATCTCTGACATCGTCGACGGCAACGCTGGCTGGAGAGAGAAACTAAGGAGCTGAGAGAACACTCGCCTGGAGTGTCGCTCTGGCCTCACAGTCATGCCAGTGCCTCTCTGTGTGTGTGGTGTGTGTGTGTGTGCGCGCGCGTGTGTGTGTGTGTGTGTGTGTGTGTGTCAGTGGCGATGCCTCTGTGCCCGGATGGTAATTGTCAGGGTTTGGCAAGGCAATCAGTTCCATGCCACTGAGCGCCACGTCCTCAGCATGTTCTATAGCAACTCCTGACACACACACACACACACACACACACAGACCCTCCAGACGCCTGACCCACACACCTGCCTACTGGTGTGAGACGGATGTGAGAATCCTGTTCCCTACTGCTCTGGCTCAGAGGAACACAGGAAGACACATACAAAGACACACACAAAGACACACACACACACACACATGTTACATCCTTACACACACATGCACACACACACACACACACACACACACACACGCCCGCCTGGCAAAGGTAATGGAGATATGTCCCCAAATAACATACCTAATACATTCACTTCACACGTGCACACGCACCCACACACAACACACACACACACACACACACACACAATCTCTGACTTCACACCCCTGCCTGCCTCAATTAGCTCAACATCCCATCACAAGTGTTCTGTAGAAGACAATCGATCCCATGCTCACTGAACAAGTCTCAGAGGAAGACTTCTGGGAGGAAGAGAGGAGGAAGAGAGGAGGAAGAGAGGAGGAGGAGAGGAGGAACAGAGTAGGAAGAGAGAGGAGGAACAGAGGAGGAAGAGAGAGGAACAGAGGAGGAGGAGATAAGGAACAGAGAAGGAAGAGATGAGGAACAGAGGAGGAACAGAGGAGGAACAGAGGAGGAGGAGATAAGGAACAGAGAAGGAAGAGATGAGGAAGAGATGAGGAACAGAGGAGAAGAGAGGAGGAAGAGATGAGGAACAGAGGAGGAAGAGAGGAGGAAGAGATGAGGAACAGAGGAGGAAGAGAGGAGGAAGAGATGAGGAACAGAGGAGGAAGAGAGGAGGAAGAGAGGAGGAACAGGGGAGGAGGAGAGGAGGAACAGAGAAGGAAGAGATGAGGAACAGAGGAGGAGGAGAGGAGGAACAGAGGAGGAGGAGAGGAGGAAGAGAGGAGGAAGAGAGGAGGAAGAGAGGAGGAAGAGAGGAGGAACAGGGGAGGAAGAGAGGAGGAAGAGAGGAGGAACAGAGGAGGAACAGAGGAGGAAGAGAGGAGGAAGAGAGGAGGAAGAGAGGAGGAAGAGAGGAGGAACAGAGGAGGAAGAGAGGAGGAAGAGAGGAGGAAGAGAGGAGGAAGAGAGGAGGAACAGAGGAGGAGGAGATGAGGAAGAGAGGAGGAAGAGAGGAGGAACAGAGGAGGAGGAGATGAGGAAGAGAGGAGGAACAGAGGAGGAGGAGATGAGGAAGAGAGGAGGAAGAGAGGAGGAAGAGATGAGGAAGAGAGGAGGAAGAGAGGAGGAGAGAGGAGGAAGAGAGAGGAGGAGAGGAGGAAGAGAGGAGAAGAGAGGAGGAAGAGGGAGGAACAGAGGAGGAACAGAGGAGGAAGAGAGGAGGAACAGAGGAGGAACAGAGGAGGAAGAGAGGAGGAAGAGAGGAGGAAGAGAGGAAGAGAGGAGGAAGAGAGGAGGAAGACAGAAGCCAGCCATCTAACTTCAATAGAGAGAGGACATCACAGCCCCTGGGACACATCTGCAAAGTCTCTCGTCCATCCCTCCATCCTCCATCCTTCCATCCTTCATCCTTCCATCCTTCCATCCTTCATCCTTCCATCCTTCCATCCTTCCATCCTTCATCCTTCCATCCTTCCATCCTTCCATCCTTCATCCTTCCATCCTTCCATCCTTCCATCCTCCATCCTTCCATCCTTCATCCTTCCATCCTTCCATCCCTTCCATCCTTCCATCTTCCATCCTTCATCCTTCCATCCTTCCATCCTTCCATCCTTCCATCCTTCCATCCCTTCATCCTTCCATCCTTCCATCCTTCCATCCTTCATCCCTCCATCCTTCCATCCTTCCATCCTTCCATCCCTTCATCCTTCCATCCCTTCATCCTTCCATCCTTCCATCCCTTCATCCTTCCATCCCTTCATCCTTCCATCCTTCCATCCCTTCATCCTTCCATCCCTTCATCCTTCCATCCTTCCATCCTTCCATCCTTCCATCCCCTTCATCCTTCCATCCTTCCATCCTTCATCCTTCCATCCTTCCATCCTTCCATCCCTTCATCCTTCCATCCTTCCATCCCTTCCATCCTTCCATCCTTCCATCCTTCCATCCTTCCATCCTTCCATCCTTCCATCCCTTCATCCTTCCATCCTTCCATCCCTTCATCCTTCCATCCTTCCATCCTCCCATCCTTCCATCCTTCCATCCCTCATCCTTCCATCCTTCCATCCCTTCATCCTTCCATCCTTCCATCCTTCCATCCTCCCATCCTTCCATCCTTCCATCCTTCCATCCCTTCATCCTTCCATCCCTTCATCCTTCCATCCTTCCATCCTTCCATCCTTCCATCCCTTCATCCTTCCATCCCTCCATCCTTCCATCCTTCCATCCTTCCATCCCTCCATCCTTCCATCCCTTCATCCTTCATCCTTCCATCCTTCCATCCTTCCATCCTTCCATCCTTCCATCCCTTCATCCTTCCATCCTTCCATCCCTTCATCCTTCCATCCTTCCATCCTTCCATCCTTCCATCCTTCCATCCTTCCATCCCTTCATCCTTCCATCCTTCCATCCTTCCATCCTTCCATCCTTCCATCCTTCCATCCTTCCATCCTTCTCAAAAACACACACTGGAGAGTACAGACAGAGGAGTAAAGTTGCTATAGGAGAGACGAAGATGATTTAGCGACGACAAACGAGTTTGAGATTCGGTGTCTCTCTCCCTCTCTCCTCCTCCTGTACATCGCTTCTACCTCTTCTTCTCCTTCTCTTCCAGGCCACAGCCCAGCTCCCACACTCGCTCACCCTCTCCTCCTTCTCGGATGGTCTTCTCCTCCTCTGTACCATAACTCCTTCTTTACTCTTCTCCTTCTCTCCTCTCCTCCGAACCCCTCCTTCTCCTCCTCCTCCTCCTCCTCTCCTCCGTTTGACACACCCTCCTCTATCTCTGAGAGCAGGGGGGTATTTCATCAACGTCGCTAAAGGACAATCCAGGCTTACTTTGATAAATCCCGCAAGATTTCAAAAGAAATTATCAAAATAAGCCTCGATTTTCCTTTAGTGACGTTGACGGAATACCCCCCGGTTGTCTCTCAGGCCGTAGCATCAGATCAGTCCCCTTCATAGACTTGTTCATTTTTCAGAGATGGCCTGGAGAAGCAGTCCTATTGATAAACAGACACAGACACACACACACACGCACACACACGCACACACACGGACACACGCACACACATGCACATATACACACACGCACATACAGACACGCACACATACACATAAGCACGCACGCATGCACAACCACACTCACATGTACACGTACACGCACACACACACAAAAGCAATGTTTGTCTTTACACTAACTCCAAGATTGTTGTTTCACCATGCACAGGACATCCATCTGGAAGAACATCTCCAGACAGGTGAAGCCGGGTGATTGGTTGACAGTCCCTCAGAGCCAATCAGAGAGACCTTTCTGAAAGGAGCAGTCGGGGGTAACGACTTTATGGTTTATAACGATATCAGCCTCACTTTGCCAATCATGCACCCTGTCGTCAACGGCAACACTGGAGGCTCCGCGGGTGAAGAGACTCATAAAGACATGTTTATGTGAGTCCGCCCACACGTCTATCTGTGTGAGCATGTGTGTATGTGTGTGTATGTGTGTGTGTGTGTGTGTGTGTGTATGTTTATATAAGTCCGCCCACACAAAGATGTGTTTGCTCAATACATATGCTGACAGACGAGACGTGTGCCAAAGCCCCAAGGGAACAGCCTACACAAGGCCAGCATCTGAGGAAGGGCAGAAGTGTGTGTGTGTGTATGTGTGTGTGTGTGTGTGTCTGTGTGTGTGTGGTGGGGGGGGGGGGGGGGGGGGGTGTGTGTGAGGGAGCTCGCAGCATGGCGATAGCATCTAAACAGGCACAGTGGTTGGCCTGCTTCTCAGGCGAAGGGTGTGACAAACAAAAGAAGAAGAATCTTACTCTGCATGCAAAGTCCCTCAGTGTGTGTGTGTGTGTGTGTGTGTGTGTGTGTGTGTATGTGTGTGTGTATGTGCACAAGCAGCCTGGATGTGAGATGCCAGAGAGAGAGAGGGAGGTGGGTCATGGGAGGTTGAGTGTTTATGCTTGTGTCTGGTCCATTTCCCTGCTGACAGTAACACAACGAGATGGCCACAGCAGCCACCGCCATTAATCATACTATGAGGAGAAGAGTGGGGGAGGAAGTGTGCGGGGGGGGGGGAGAAAGGGGGAGAGCAATCTAAGTGATAGCGAATGGGGAGAGGGAGGAAGAAGGGAAGGTGGAAAAGAAGTGGGGACAAGTATAGAGAGACAGGGAGAGGGAGGGAGTGAAAGA
This sequence comes from Nansenia antarctica, assembly GCF_963989245.1. Taxonomy (NCBI): domain Eukaryota; kingdom Metazoa; phylum Chordata; class Actinopteri; order Argentiniformes; family Microstomatidae; genus Nansenia; species Nansenia antarctica. Next base: position 4,863 of record NW_027663425.1, read on the forward strand.
AAGAGAGAGAGAGAGAACGTGGTGAAGGAATAACATCCATACCATGTGATGATTGATACATACAGATTAAAGGTTGTCAATCAAAGCGCAGCGTAACTTGGAAGGAAGGAAGGAATGCTCTAGCAGGTAAATAAGCCGTCCGCACTGCACACTGACAGGGCATAAACGCCCACCACTTACTCCTTTAAACATGTTTTTAAGCATCTGGCTTGCTGTTAATTACCAGACACATTAATCAATTAGTTTCAAACGTCGACAAACACAAAACAGTGACTAGCCAACCTCGCCTGCAGCATGGCATTTCTTATCGCACTCGCTCTCTCTCTCTCTCTCACTCTCTTTTTTCTCTCTCTCGTCTCCCTCTGGTCTGTCTCTCTCTCGCCTCTCTTTGGTTTCTCTCTCTCTCTCTCTCAGGTCTCTCTCTCTCCCTCTCTCCCTCTCTCCCTTTCTCTCTCTAATATGCATGTGTTTCTGCTGGTGTTAATCCTCTTTAGTATGAAAGAGAGCTGCGATACATAGCAATCCAGTAATTAGGGGGCTGGGTCTGGGAACAAACAGCCTGTATGAAGGAAGGGAAAGAAGAGAAAGTAGAAAAAGAGAGAAAAAAAAGAGCAATAATAAAACAGAATCCCCAATGTCCACTAAAGAGAGACACTATCCCTTTTTTATCCTATCTATCTATAAATATCCCTCTCTTTTCCTTTGGTGGACTGGTGACTGGAGGGATGGGGGGGGGGGGGAGGGAGGGCGAGGCAAGGAGGGATGGATAGAACAGTCGAGAGGAGGGAGGGATGGAGGGAGGGAGGGAGGGAGGTGGAGACTGTTCCAAGGGAGGGATGCCAGGGTGTGCATGTCAGCGTTTCTAGGCTGGCAGGCAAACAGGCTCCACTCCCTCTCTTTCTCTCTCTCTCTCTCTCTCTCTCCCTCTGCCTGTCTGTGTCTCTCTGTCTGCCTGTCTCTCCTGTCTCTGCCTGTCCTTCTTTCCCTCTACTTCTCTATCTCTCTCTCTGTCTGTCTGTCTCTCTCTCTCTCTCTCTCTGTCTCTCTCTCTCTCTCTCTCTTGGAGGAACAGAGTGGGAGCGGGGGTCTCAGTGGAGGGGTGGAGGTTTAGAGGGGTCTAGTTACACAGACGCGGCTGGTCTCCACCCGTAGGGAGCATCTTGGGGCGTTTCGGAACGCCGCTCTGGCACCATGGAGACGGCCAGCCTGTCACACACACACACACACACACACACACACACATGCACACACACATGCACACACACACATACACACACAGACTCGGCCAGCCTGTCCATCCCAATCCCGGCGTGCCCGACCCGGACTGTCAGGCTCTGCGTGTCGGAATATTTATCAGCACGGAAAAACAGCTTGTCCTCTTTGCTGCTGTCATGTCTGCCAGGGACGACAGACGAGAGGAGAGCCACATGGACAAGAAGGGCTCCCCCCCCCCTCCTCCTTTCTGCCTCTCTTTCTTCCCCCTTTCCCTTTTTCATAAATCTCTCCCCTTCCTTTAGAGTGCCTTCCATATTTCTTTTTACGGTAGTTTTACGGTAGTCTAAGTGGCCCTCGTGCTACGATAAGGACTTCAAGCATTGTGAGGAACTTTAGCAGAAGTGTTTTAAATGAGTTCAGCTGTTCCTTTCCAGGAACTTGGGTGTAGCAGGGGGACTAGAGGTATCAAACTGCAGTACCTTGCGGCGCGCTGCATATCTAGCGGTTTACCTTTCTCCCCATGCACTTCATTGATCACGGACTGTCACTGATTGGCTAGGGAGTCCGCACACCTGGTGCGCTAGGTTCACACCAGACACTAATTAAACAGAGAGAGCCGAAGCTCGCTGACACCGGCGGGTCCTTGGAGAGCCGGGTTGGAGACCCCGATGTCGAAAGAATGACTCATACCAGCTGTAAACAGAGCGCACACTAACCCACTAATCCCCCTAGCCCGCCCGCCCCCCCCCCCCCACCCCCTCCTCCACCAGCAAAAAGAAATCACTATATGGATTCCTCCGCGCGGCACACACATTGTCCACAGCCCACCGGCTGCATTAGCAGCAACGTTTGGCTATTTTGCTTGATTGCCTTTCATGCGAGGTTCCAGCGTCCGCGTGGCACCGCGTCGCCCCGCAGCTTTCCTGCTTCAAACGGCGTCTGACCTCATTTCCCCCGCCGCCCGCTGAGCAGGGCCCGCTGCAGATGGTCAGGCGGGGGGAGTCCATCCTCCTCCCTCGTAGCAAAAACGCTCTTTTGTTTAATTCATTTTTGCAATAAGGCGGGGGACGGTGGGGGTGTGGGGGGGCGATGGGGGTGGGTTGGTGGGTGGGTGGGTGGGTGGGGGCCGGGGGGGGGGGGGGGGTTCATAGATGTAAGGTGTGTAGGTTAGGTTCACGGTAGATGATGTAGATGAGTAATTGATTGTTAAGTGATTCACTCGTTCAATGACCATGTTCCTCGAAGGGAGATGTGACATGATAATGAATACCGTGTGTGACAGCAGTTGACCCCAAGGACCCCAATTGAAATAAGCCAGTGGCTTTCTTGGGTTTTTATCCTGTTAGTTGACCTTGTATGTAATATGTACTTTCATGTACCTACTTCTGCAAATCTTCTAATAAAGTTTTCAATCAATCAATCAAAGTCTGAAGGTACTCTAAACAGAGATAACGGTCGATTGAATAAAGGGGAAGACATACCGTACCAAAACCGCCAGAAAACATGAATTGATAGTCATTTTCGGAAAAAGAAAAGCTCTACAGTACAAATTGCCTGTGGCTCTCCCATGACATGCCATGATGGCTTTTTATATCAAAGCGTTCTATATCTAAGCCCTAGGACACAGGGAAACAGGGACACAGAACCCCCCCATCGCTTACCGAGGGCATTTACATTCCCAAACAGAGTCCAGTCTGGAGCTCCTCCACAAAAACAACAGAGAGAGCTACAGAGAGCCCATCTGCATGTTCCCGACATGTCATTTTCCACCTGGGTGTTGGTGCCTGTCTGCCCAGGGCTCCTCCACCTGAACACTTTTCACCATCCTCCTCTCCTCCCTATCGAACACTAATCACCCCCCGCCCCCGCGCTCTCTAATGCATAAACACACAGGTATAAACACACACACATGCATTTGTACATAGGCTTAATTAGAGCAACACTCATATAGAGGTCTTCTGCACACCTGCCCACCAGAACAAACACATAGCATTCTGTAGCCTAAGTGACAGAGCCATGCCAAGGCTGTTCTCCTGGGTCTGTCGCAACAATGCTGAGGGATGGAGTTTGATAATCGTCTATTGTGTGTCTGCCTCTCAACTCTCACACACAAACACACACACGCACGCACACACGCACACACACACACACACACACACAACACACACACACACACACACAGTGTCTCTCTCTCACACACACAAACGCTCATCGAAAATCTCACACAATAACAGACACCCTTGCAGGCAGAGCCAAGTCAGAGAACATCACAATGGAGGTACATCATCTCCATACCAAACTAAGTGACAAGGGAACAGAGGATTCTACAAATCTCCACGTAAACCTTATCTCAAGTTTCAGGAACACCTGAAGATAATAACGAACAGAGAGAACAGTACATCGAACGGTGTGTTAATCTTCATGCAAATCAATATCAACAGATCCATCTCTCGGATTCACAAGTACGGGTGTGTCCAGAACAACTGGGAAATTCCCTCTCCCCTACTCTGTATTTTTGGCACTGTCTGCCTCGTGCCACTCATGAGCGGAGATTGACTGGTCAATTAGACACACACACACACACACACACACACGCACACACACGCGCGCAGGCAGGCAGGCACGCACGCACACACAGGCGCATAAACACACGCAGGCAGGCATGCCCGCACTCACAGGTGCACACTCACACGCGCACACGCACGTACACATACACACACACTTGCCTGCATCCGGCAGTCGATCAGTCAGCCAGAGAAGTGATTTAGGTTTTAATTAAAGTGGGAGAACATGGGAACATGGGAACACCGGTCACGTGATCCACCATAAATAACCACGCAGGTACCACACAACCGAGGGCTGACCGCCAGACAGACAGACAGCCTGGCATACAGACAGACCGCCAGACAGACAGACAGCCTGGCATACAGACAGACAGGCAGACAGCCTGGCAGACAGACAGACAGACAGAAGAAACCTCTATGTGACTCTGTTCACTCCTTGATTGACAGATACCAATCTAATGTATAATCATGTGATACACCTGCATTCCCACGTTCACAAAACAGACTGACAGAGAGTGTTTTGTTGAATTGATTTGGTTACTGTTAGTGTGAGTGGACAAGCTGCCCCCCCCACCCTCCACCCCCCACGCCCCCTCCCCCGTGGAGGCTGTCGCCCCACACCACCCAGACCCCTGTGGAGGCTTGACGATGGGGATCAAGGCAGGAACCATTAGACCCTCCCCAGGGTGGCGGGTCATTAGCAACAGATGCCCCTCTAACCACAGAGCCTCGCAGTACACACACGCAGTACACACACGCACACACACACACACACACACACACACACACACACACACACTTGCACATGAACGAACACACACACACAAACACACACACTCTTATTTATGTCATGTAAAGGTGCTTAAGGGGAATTTGACCCTCACCCACGCTCTGTATCTCTCCAAGGGACCAGATGTGAGAGAGACAGCAAATCAACACAACAACAAAAACAACAACAACAACAATCATTAATATTCACAGAAAACACACCTTAGGCTCCTCCACACAGATGGTCTCTAATATGGCATTCTGAAGTACTTTTCGTCCAACAAGAGTTGTGTTGACCTCTACAGCCACCTCCATACAGTGTCTGGCCCCCCTGGGCAGCAGCAGAGGGTAAACAGCCCTGTCAGGGCCTATCTCACATCTGTGGCTGTTTGTTTAATACACCCACTTTAACATTTAACATTCACACAGACACACACGCACACGCACACGCACCAGCGTGCACGCACGCACACACATACACACACTATTCCTCTACAGGAGCACCCTCTCATCCCACCCACTGCCCATCTGTTGTTGGACAGCCTAGGGAGGGACTAGTGGAGAGGAGTGCAGCTTCCAGGCCTAAGAGAGGAATCATCAGACGATGCTAATGTAGCCCCACACAGTAGGTTACACACACACACACACACACACATGCATACACTTCGCGCGCGCGCACTTAGCACAAACAAAGCCCCATACAGTACCTTGTGTTATGTCCAATTTGCTCTGTTGAGTTGGTGTACCTGAACAGACAGGGCCATGGGTGTGCTGTTCCTGCTGATTCTGCTAATGGGATGCACCTGTGGCTGATGTTCTCTAAAACCCTTCAGAAAGGACTACAGATAGTGTGCAATGGTTGCTCTCTCCACAATGCCTACCTTTTTGTTTTGTGTTGTTTGAGAGTGCTGGTATTTCGGTTGGACTTCTTTTGACTTTGTTGAGGTGGGTTTTGGTTTGTTGGTTTTCTACCCGAGAAGTATGTTTGCCCTTTAGTTGTTTGCTTGGCAGGGCGGTGAGTTGGTTTTCTTCTTTTGTTATCCGCCCTGCCACAGACTATTAAAGTAGTGGGAGATGCCTGTTTTGTTTATCCTTATTAGTGGATGGTTTTGTTTCATGTAGGTATGAGGGCTGACTATTAAAACATTACCCTTCTATACACCATTTCAGTGACTCTGACTCATTTCCTTATGTTGTGGCTGGCTTTATGTGTACAGCTTTTTGAGCAGCACTTTGGTTTAGCCCCTTTTCAGCCGTAACTGTACACACACACACACACACACACACACACACACACACATAGCATAACAGATATTCCATCTGGTGTGTCATACAAAAGCTTACAGGCTGTAGAGGTGTCTGGGTAAATGGCAAGGACAAGCCTAATGGCGGTGACAATCATGTAGCTGTCCTGTTGGCACGTCGGGTGAGACGAGAGTGGGCAAACTTCTAGACAGTCAAGGTCTGTCTGTGTAAGGTAACGTCCCTGTAAAGGCTTGACATAATGCTGGGAATAACGATGCATGAACAGTCCGGTCTGGGAGAGAATAATGGTAGAGGCAAAGGTGTTATGAAATAATGTAATACTGTGAAAAAGGTGATTTATGAAAGCTAAAACTCACCAACATATTTCATGTATAACATATTTAATGTATAACATATTTCATGCTACGAATCTCGCCATGAGTCAGTCCACGGTATGCTGGCCTCAGAATGCTATCTATAATGTGCAGTGTATGAAACCGTAAAGGACAGTGGATGGAACCATGAATATGGTGCTGTGGTTCGATCGGTTCAGTGCTTCAGCTATGGGCATCATGTGACTGTAGAAGCTGTAGATATACAACTGATTTCTGGTCATTCAACGTTACCAAATGTGACGGCAACTGGTGAAAGAGGGAACAAGTCTGCAACCAATCCAAATGTTCTGACTATTATTCTGAAAAATGTAAAGAAATGTCAACGTTGTTGCGAATCATTAACACTCGCTAGTCAAGCCAAAATATTGTATTGCAATGTATTAGATGAGTAATCTTCACTAACTAGGTACGCTCTTACTGAGTGTCGTCTATCTATGAAGATGTAAAAATGATTTTTTTTTAATGCCTAGGACAAATTGTGATTGAGGACCCATGTATTCACTCAGGCCCAGTCGTAGAAATGAAAAGATCTAGAAAGCAATTATCGATGTACGACTGTAGGTGAAATACTTCTTCTCCGCGGTGCTCTTCCCCCCAGAGAAAGGAGAAAATGTTCCTTCCTGTGATTCAGCTGCTGACATAGAGGCAACAAAGAAACCAGGAGGATATTTAATTAAAGGAAAAATGTCATGTATCGTAATATAGTTGGTAGTAATATAGTCACAATCTCACGTCTCCTACAGTACAGTACGTTATCTCTCGATAACTTCTGCCATACAAGACACAGCCAGACAACATCAGTTCGGATCCGGGGAGGCTGGTGGAGGTAGGAATCAGAGGATGGGCTCATTGTGATGCATGAAATGGAATGAGGAAAGGTATCAAACATGTGTTCCTTGACACTAGAACAACCGTGCCTTTTTACCTACTAAAAGAGCCACCTCGCCCCTCTTTAAAATACTAACCTGCTATTTACACACAACGACCACTAGTTGGCCGCTTGTAAATTAGCCTGCTTCCTACACAGAAAAACTGCAAAATAGCTTTATATTAGCTTATCCTGAAGTGATATTGAAAATGTAAAGATACTGGGTTGTAGAACGCACATATCTAGTAAAAGTCTCGAAAGGAGGGTCCTGAAATGTTAACGAGTGCAAAGATATAACACTTTTTTTTACTCGCCCCCCCCCCCCCTTTAAATGACCCCTTGTGGCTTAAATGCCGTTCCTGGGGGATATACCATCAACGTCGCTAAAGGAAAATCCAGGATTATCTCGCGAGATTTGTGACGGCGAATCACACGCGAATCACACGCTCACACGAAGGGGTCGAAAAGTGAAAGTGAAACTTATTGTGTCAACAATATCTACTTTTCGTTTTTTCATAACACCAACTTGAAGTTTTAAAGTACCCACTCAATATAATAAACAACAGTTTAACGATAACTAAATACTTAATAATTTGTGGATTGGATTCACTGTTCACGTTTGCCGGAGGCTATCAGTAGCCTAAGATGATACATCTAATGATACATGACTTGTAAACATACTTTCGTTTTAGGATGTGTTCAAAAGCAAGGACTGTGTTCATCCTATTATGTGTAGTTATGTGTTTTTAGCATGTCGATGTTCTCTCAGCATGTTGTGATGTTATAAAAACGCAGTTAGACGTTCGTAGCGATGTACCACTGTTAGCCGCTAGCTGTTAGCAGCGTTTGAAGCTGTGGCTGCGTTTAGAGTCACTTTTCTCCTATTCAGTGTTTGAGGCCTAGGCTACCAACATTCAAATATGCCTGTCGTGTTCATTTTCCCCGATTTCAATGTATGACACATCACTTGAAAGCTTACAATCTGTAGTTTCAGGCTATGTAAAAACAGAAAAATGACTTGGGCAATTGGTTTATCCTTTGACCAGCTGGTGTCACATTTATCAAAATAAGCCTAGATGTCCATTTAGCCTCCATGGATAAGGATCCACCTCCAACCTCTGCTCTGAAGTAAAAGTATAGATTGTCAGCTTTTAATTGAGGGTATTTGTATATGTATTGGTTTCGCCATTTAGAAATGACAAAACTGTATGGGGTGAATTGGGGTAATCTGGGACATTGGGTAATGTGGAAAGCCTTTGTTTATTTCCTGTTCTAACTAAATCTAGTCAACAGGACCTTTACTATAGGTTTAGCATGGATGTCTTATGACTGAAATCACATCAGTTCATTGGGGTGATGTCACAGAAAGGGATGGATTACCCAATGTCCCAGATTACCCCAATTCACCCTATAAGGCCCAATCCCGATTCTCTTTTCTACCCCTATGGCTCGTTTTCGAGTGTCACTCGATTCGAAGGCAAGGCCTTCGAATACGTCACAAGCCCTTCCCCTTGAAATCTAAGCCCTATGAATTGGGACAGCCCTTCACGGCGCCTACGTCATCACGCGGTACGGGTGACGCGTTGTGTTGCCGGCGAATTCTCACATCTCGCAATGCCTTCTTCAGCTGTGTTTATTTCTGTTGCGTGTGCTATAAGCATCTATTTTCATTTGTTATCAACACACTGTAGTGTTTAGACGTTCCTTTTTTAGTCTCTTCCGTCAGCGATGTCTTTTTTGTGGACATCGCAATAATGACAATGAATTTAATGACAATGAATGACTCCAACCAAAACAACCAGTCATAAGTAGTCACAAGTAGTCATAAAGCGTTGTCCAAAAATCACGTTACCAAGCGCCTTTCTCAGAACAATTCGTCGTCTAGAATCCAAAAATCAATCCATCATAGTGGTGGTCAAAAACGTAGAAAGAGGATCTCTTGGGGACGCGGCCACATTTGCCCGTGAAGGAGAGATGACAAATAAGCGGAAACATTTCTCAGTAGAGTCGAACGGTGATAGATCATCATCCTTTACGCGTATCCTTAACTGTAGTTACATTTCGCGTGTCATATGCCATTAGACATGGAAATATGTCAATGCGCGGCTGTCATGCACAAATCAGCTTGTAACGTTAGACACACAGCACACAGCACATCGGCATGATAACGTTTTGTTGTTGTTGTGCTTGTTATAAAGAAAAGGTCTATAATGCATTGAAATGAATGATACAACCCATTAATAATATTACCTAATAACAACTGCTCGGATTAGATTGCGGGTGGAAATAGGCCAAAATGCGCATCATGTACAAGTCAGACGAACGTTTGATAGATAACTTTACATATGTGTACCATCATCCGCTGTCAAACGCCACAGGTAATAATTGATTTATGACTGTACATCTCTGAAATGCTCGACTGTCATGCAGCGTTGCGTTACTGTAACGTTAGACACAGCACCGACATAAAAGCGATTTTTGGGTTAAGCTTGTTATAAATAAAAGGTCTATAATGCATTGTAATGACATTAAACTAAGACAATAAGATGGTTATCATAATTTTTCAAATCTTTATTAATAAGTAATTACAGAGAATTAAAATGACATTTCCGCATTGAATAGAGCGACATAAGATTTCTGTAGATGATTCGCAATGCATCCTGGTATCAAGGGGTAGCGTACATCTAGCCCTTCGAAGCTAGTGTGGTCCTGGAATCGCTCGAAACGAAGTAATAGTTAGCCCTCCCTCTTACCCCTAGCCCTCGATGAAATATGAATTGGGACAGCCCTCGCCCTAAACGTGAACGCGCAAATCGAGCCAAAGGGGTGAAAACGAAGGGCTAGGGGTGAATTGGGATTGGCCCTAAATAGTCCCCCTATTTCATGGTGCCAAAAGTATCAAAATCCAAACTTTTGGAGTATTAAGCCAAAAGAAGAAAAAGTTACTTACTGTCCTGAAAATTACTGCAACAGAACAGTCACGGCTTCATCTGTTTGTGCATATGTTGCCTCGGGGAACAGAGCTTTAAGAGCATTCACATTTTGCCAAAAAATTCTTCAAGGGTGCTATGTTTATTTATGTTTTAGTGCTATACGTTATGAAGTTGTGTGTGTGTGTGCGTGTGTGTGTGTGTGTGTGTGCGTGGGCGCGTAGAGCATATGTGCCCAGCAAACTGACCAGATCAACACAATTCATCCTCAGAGATATTATCTGCTTCAATATTCAACCGACCAGCCCTCGCTGAGAGAGAGGAACTGAGAGAGGGAGAGAGGGAGGGAGAGGGAGAGAGAAATCACCCAACTCAGAGAGCACCAGAGAAATTTCTCTCGCACTCCTGTTTTAAAATGAACACAAGCGCAGCCAATAAATCAATACACCGTATGGTACGAATGAATAACAACCCAATGGAATCCAATGCGGCAAAATCATATGCAGGAGAGAAGCCCAAGCTTGGCTAACCGCAGGCCACGACAGCAGAGACTATTAATGGTGTAGGCTGGGCCAAGGGCCTGGGTTCGTTAACCCCCAGGCAAGGCGTCCTCTCCTGGGCTAGGGCCTGGCCGTCAGCCCCTGAATGCTAAAGAGATCCAGAACCCTGGTGCAAATGGACTACTACCCCCCAGGCTTATCAGGCGGTGCTAGCGAACGATACTTATTAATATACGCTCACCGAACACTTTATTAGGAACACCTGTACACCTTCTCATTCATTCAGCTGGTGTAATGGTGGGGGGAATGTTTTCTTGGCACACTTTGGGCCCGTTAATACCAATCAATCATCGCTCGAATGCCACAACCTATTTGAGTATTGTTGCTGACCATATCCATCCCTTCATGGCCTCAATGTACCCGTCTTCTATTGGCTACTTCCAGCATGATAATGCACCATGTCACACAGCAAAAGTAATCTCCAACTGGTTTCATGAACATGACAACTTGACAAGTTCAATTTTCTTCAGTGGCCTTCCCAGTCATTGGATCTGAATCCAATAGAACACCTTTGGGATGTGGTAGAACGGGAAGTTCACAGCTTGAAAGTGCACATGAAAAATCGGCAAGAATTGCGTGATGCAATCATGTCATCATGGACCAGAATATCAAAGGAATGTTTGGGATGTTGTGGAATAAATGCCACAAAGAATTGAGGCTGTTTTGAGAGCAAGGAGAGGTACTACCCAGTATTAGTATAGTGTTCCTAATAAAGTGTTTGTGAGTGTATGTAGGCCTTTCCATTTATATATACTTTATTTGTAGTTCTTATTCTCTGATAACTAATTGTCTTGTAAAATTGCTCCCATTCCCCAAGTAAATAAGTGCATATAGGATATGACTATATGACAGAGAGGACTGCTCCTCCATCCTTCAGCTGCATTTTGAGTGGCAGGCTAGCAGCCAAGGACTCACACATATGGCCCAATCCCGATTCTCTTTTTTACCACTTCGGCTCGTTTTGGAGTCACTCGTTTTGGAGTCACTCGTTTTGGAGCCAGAGCCGTAGTGGTTCCCCGGGGGAAATGGGACAACCCTTCATGGGACAACCCTAATACGTCATCCGTAGTGTAATGAATGGGTTAATTCATAGTCAGGACAGCGCATGCGCCTAAGAGAGAGTTCATGATATACCACTAGGTGACTGACAGGTGTCAAGTAAACTGGTTATACCTTTGTTGAACCCAGACTCAAGTGTCTTATTATTCTATGTCCAAGTGACATTACACGTAGTATCGTAGAAAAGCATTGACGCTCGCGATTCATTCACAACTTGAATGAACTTGAACGCTATCAATCGATCAAACAAGTCATCAAATTAAAAAAAATAATGCTTCATTATCATGGGGGAGAGAAGTTCTACCCGGGATTTGTGTCGTATCGACACCATTCAAATGGTTTCAGATTCCCTGTCCTCTCCCCTATCCGGAAACGTTTGAATTGTTATCCTAACCCACGGTAAACCACAGTTATTAACCCGCAAAGGGTGCCTCCGGCCACCGTGTTTGTCCGTGAATAACACCGGCTATGAAGGTGGTACAATCACAATACTCCTTTGCTAACTTCACCATCGGTATACGGTCATTTTGAGCCATCAACCAACCCGCTGGCACCCCGGGAAGTTATGTTTCGTACCCCGAGAGCATGCATAAATGTCTATCCGGAAAGAGTACACTCTCCTCGGCCGCGGCACGCGCCTCTCCTCGGTAACGCGGAGGAACGAAAAGCTTACAGCAGGCGGTCTCCCATCCAGGTACTAACACGGCCCAACCCTGCTTGATTTAGGACAACAGCGCAACAACTTCGAGGCTGAACTTTAGTTACATTTACGGCGTCATACGCCATCAAAGGGAAACATGGAAAAATGCATGACTTACAGATTTTATTTTATGACGTTACGAAATCCGATGTGACAGGAACGCTGGAGAAACAGCCGCTGTCCACTGCATTAGTTAACTACATATATAATAGTACATAATAACAACTGCTCGGATTAGATTGCCGGTTGTTTTGGTATAATAACAACTATAGCGTCATATACAAGGGGGGGGGGAATTCACGCCTATCATGCTGTCAAACACCACAGGTAATAATTTATTTCTAAATAAACATGATTGTACATCTCTGAAATGTGAATCGCGCACCGATTTATTTCTATTGGGAAGGCTGACGCCGGGGCAGCGTCAGCCTGTGACAAACGCGCTCCGGTGTCCTGCCCGCTGTCCCAAGCGCGCTGGACTGTGGAACTTTCTATGTTAAGCACCTCGGCATAACAGCGATTTCTTTTGTTATGCTTGTTATAAAGAAAAGGTCTATAATGCATTGAAATGACATTAGTACATCAGACATTAGACATCAGACATGGAAAATATGTCAATGCGCGGCTGTCATGCACAAATCAGCTTGTAACGTTAGACACACAGCACATCGGCATAATAACGTTTTGTTGTTGTTGTGCTTGTTATAAAGAAAAGGTCTATAATGCATTTAAATGAATGATACAACCCATTAATAATATTACCAAATAACAACTGCTCGGATTAGATTGCGGGTGGAAATAGGTCAAAATGCGTATCATGTACAAGTCAGACGAACGTTTGATAGATAACTTTACATATGTGTACCATCATCCGCTGTCAAACGCCACAGGTAATAATTGATTTATGATTGTACATGCTCGACTGTCATGCAGCGTTGCGTTACTGTCACGTTAGACACAGCACCAACATAAAAGCGATATTTTGGTTATGCTTGTTATAAATAAAAGGTCTATAATGCATTGTAATGACATTGAACTAAGATAATACGATGGTTATCATAATTTTTCAAGTCCTTAATTGCAAGTAATTCCAGAAAAAGTAAATGACATTTCAGGCTCGCTTCCGTATTACGAGAGCGAAAAGAACATTTCTGTAGATGTTTCGCAATGCATGCCGGAAGGGAGTCTCATGGCTCCGAATCGAACGAGGGTCAAGATTTTCTCCGAACGGAGCCAACCCTAACCCTAATCCTAACCCTAACCCTAAATGAGTAATGAATTGGGACGCCACTACGGCTACACGTGAACGCGCAAAACTGAGATTAGGGGTGAAAACGGAGCCAGAGTGGTGAATTGGGATTCACCCATACAGTATGCACTCTTAAAAAGGCAACTTCACACATACGTGTGTGTGTGTGTGTGTGTGTGTGTGTGTGTGTGTGAGTGTGAGTGTGAGTGTGAGTGTGCGTGTGTGAAGTTGGCTTTTTAAGAAGCTCTCATTTGCATTGGCAGAGCGGCACATGGGTTGTAATTAGCGGTAGTGATTAAGCGGTCAGTGGAGAGGGGGCGCAGGCCGGGGCAGAGAGAGGGGGGAGAGGGGGGAGGAAGGGAGGAGAGAATGGGCTGCAGATTGATAGAGTTGCCCCTGTTGACCCTGGCCGACTAGGCTGAATCTTAAGCAGTGGGGTGGGCTGCAGCGTGCCAGGATACCGGCTCAGTGATTAATGTTGACACAATAAGAGGAGGCCATGCTGTTGACATCCATTACTGCTCTTTGGTTAACGAGGCCTGGGCCTGAGAGCCACCAAGACCAGGAGGCAGGAGCACCAGCATCCCTACACACACTCCCCTCTCTCTCACCTAGAGCACTGGTAACACACACACACACACACACACACACACACACAAACACACACACACACACACACACACACACAGACACACACACACACACACACACACAAAAAGACATTGTATTCATTCCAACAGTCTCCCATCACAATGATATCCAATATGTCTACAACCTCGGCACAGCTTGAGGTCCAATAGGACTCTGATTGCACAGAGTCTATCTTCCCTACCTTTTGTGTCTCATCAGACGGAGAGAGAATGTGCTCGAAATTACTGTCTACTGAATGATACCAACGAGTTCCAGAACTTCTAACAATTACATAGTGGCTTGACAGTTCTCTTTTTCCTCAATCCCCCTCATTACAGCGATCCCTATCTTGTCTTTGAAGGCGTCGGGAGGAAAAAGCAGCCAAGATCAGCCGGTCTCCACCCCCCACTCCGACAGAACCTGACTCTCAATCAGAGAGAGGGAACAGAGGGCTTACGGAGCTACACCCACTTCAAAGACAACCCTTAGAAAGAGGCTAAGCTCTGTTAACACTGAAGTAAATGTGACTAGAAGTCAATTACCTCCACTATAAAGGTAATGGGAATGATTGCAAAGCCATTCGTCCGGGTTAGGTCCGGTGTTACACCACAAATGCCCTCTTCCTCCTCCTCTTCCTCTTCCTCCACGTCTGTCGAAGAGTCAGTCGTAATGAGAATGACTGAGCAGAATGCGCTGTAAGTGTTCTAACCGGGTTAGAAGGTGAGGATTCAGGCACGGTCAGGATTCAGAAATGTTACGTTTAATATATTATAGAATATTGTTCTTTAATCTGGAGGGTCATTCAAAGGGCTTTGGCTATATGGGATACAGAACAATCTGGGCTAAGGCCCTTGTTAGGGGGAGTATGTATGTGTGTGTGTGTGTGTGTGTGTGTGTGTGTGTGTGTTTGTGTGTGTGTGTGTGTGTGTTTGTGCGCGTGTGCGTGCGTAAGTGT
>NW_027663425.1:25000-27500 GCF_963989245.1 Nansenia antarctica
CTCCTCCTACTTCTACTCCTCCTCTGTAAAGGTTGTGTGAAGGTTGTGTGTCAATGTCATGTCAACGGAGCTCGTCACTATATGTGTTCTATCTGAAACCTTTTACCTGTTGAACTCTTGACCCTCCCTGGGGTTCACATGAAGACTTTAGAGTGGTCTCTCTCTCTCTCTCTCTCTCTCTCTCTCTCGCCGTTGCACTTTACACACACACACACACACACACATCAGGGAGACACAACCGCTTCAGAGGGAAAGTTCGATCCTGGTGGAATGTCCTCTTTTCAACAGACAGGAAGGACCTGAGAACATAGCGAGTCAGGTTCTTGAGGAGCCTTGGCTACGGCACACTGCAGCCGTCTGCATGTGGAGCTCACTGCACTGTGGAAGACTAGCTAGGCTAATGGGACCAACCATGATACTGACACGCAACGTCACAGATAAGCCACTTGAGAACTTCATTGATTAAACACACACACACACACACACACACACTGACCCGTGTGTGACAGGGACGGCTGTGATTACACCTCCATGCGTGTGACACACTCATGCACATGCCTTTGGGTCCACACACACACAGAAATAAATACACACACACACACACGCACACACACTCACTCACTCAACGCCCTGGCCTCAGGTACAATCCGCTGTGACTCCTGTCTTGGCTGAGGTGCAGGCCAAGTCTCCATGACAACACTGCCGACTCAGCACAGCCTTTGGGTCCACACTGACTCCTGCATCACCTTCAGTCTGACACGCTCACACATGCACACACACGTGCATACATGCACGAGCGTTGCGCACGCACACACACACACACACACACACACACTACATGCAAGCGTACACTGACCCTTGTATAACCCTTAGTTAGGGCTGTGACTATATCCATGTGAGTCACACACACACACACACACACACACACACACACACACAGACCTGACCCCTGCCTACTCAGCTGCTCTGTCCCCCCTGGTAGTTGAGAGGTCTCAGAGAGCAGCCAGGAGTAAACCCAGACCATGAGGCCAAACACTGCTGGCCCTGGAGCTGTTAACCACACATGCGAGTCAATGTGCAACGTGTTCGCTGCTGATAACGCAACAAATCTATTGTTCTTTCCTCAAAATAGAGGTGGTACTGTTACATCTTACACGTACATTTCACGTGTCATTTGACACGCACTCGTATCACGAGCGACTTACAAAAAGTACATTTGTATAAAGTAAGTGAATCCATAAAAGTCCATAAAAGCACCAAACACAGTCGCAATGCTAGTGTAAGGGAAGAGTATTTATTTTGTATTGTTCTTAAAAAAAAATGGTTTAGGTATCATACAAGTGGGATATGTTGGGAAGTGGCCAGTGGGTGGAGAGGTCTGTGGAGGAGGAGCCTGTGTGGAATCCAAACAGACTGGCCTTTAGTCTATGGCAGAAGATAGGCAGTGACTCTGCCTTCTTGACAGTGGTGGGAAGGTCATTCTGGTTAGGCAGGACATTGTGCTCCTCATCACTAGTATCAGTCCTGAATCCGATCAGCTGATCCCTGGGATGATGTCCCTAACACCACACTATTGTGGGTGAAGGGTAGAGAGGATAGAGAGGATGGTCAGATTGTAATGCAACCCGGCCACGAGATAGGCTCCCCGGCCACCAGATAGGCTTGCTCAGTGACCCAAAGGCATTCCTGAATTTGTATTGGAGCCCGCACCCATCACTGTCCATTACCATCCAATGTCTCTTTCTACCTCCTAACCAATGTCCCTCCCTACCTCCTAACTGGACCCAAATCAAATCAGGGCCCAATCATCAGCCTAAAGGGCCCCTTGCCGGCCCACTTTGTCCCACCAGTGCGCGCGCGCACACACACACACACACACACAGACACAGACACAGACACAGACACAAACACAGACTCACGCACACACACACACACACACACACACACACACACACACACACACACGCACACACACACACACACAGCTTGTCCATAATAAACAGGAGAAATGAATTACATTCCCGAGAGAGAGAGAGAGCATTTATGCTGTTTCATTATGTTCTCCCTGTGTGGGACAGAGAGGCAGAGAGCTCGACGGTGTGTGTGGATGTATATGTGTGTTTGTGTCTGTGTGTGTGTGTATGTGTGTGTGTGTGTGTGTCAGGGAAAGGAGAGAGCTCAGCGGTGTGTGTGGATGTATATGTGTGTGCGTGTGTGTGTGTGTGTGCGTGTGTGTGTGTGTGTGTGTGTGTGTGTGTGTGTGTGTGTGTACGCGAGAGCTCTGCGGCGTGTATGTCGCGGCAGGGTAAATGAAATAGTTTAACAGCGTAACAAGCAATGTAAAGAGCCCGGGAGCAATGTCAAAGCCTCACCCTCATCACAACAGAGAGAAGAGACAGAGGCCTCACCCACGTACAGAGAGATTTACTCAATTACACACACACACACACACACACACACACACACACACACACGACACACACGCACACACACATACACA
>NW_027663424.1:0-198786 GCF_963989245.1 Nansenia antarctica
AAAGGCTGCACACACGCAATTCAAGTTGCTCTGATTGTCATTTAGAGTTACATTATAGGATTATTCAACAACAAGTCAAAATGTGCTCGTGAAAGGCAGAAAACAACACTTTGATAGTTTGATATAACTTGAGAACGAATGCAAAAAACAGTCCACTCTAAGAACAGGCCGCTTGGACACTTTCAGAACAGCTCTGTTAATGACTGAAAACAGCTCTCGAAGAGATTGTCAAAAGAGACTCCGAAAACGAAACGTTGATCACTTTTGAGCAAAAGGCTGCACACACGCAATTCAAGTTGCTCTGATTGTCATTTAGAGTTACATTATAGGATTATTCAACAACAAGTCAAAATGTGCTCGTGAAAGGCAGAAAACAACACTTTGATAGTTTGATATAACTTGAGAACGAATGCAAAAAACAGTCCACTCTAAGAACAGGCCGCTTGGACACTTTCAGAACAGCTCTGTTAATGACTGAAAACAGCTCTCGAAGAGATTGTCAAAAGAGACTCCGAAAACGAAACGTTGATCACTTTTGAGCAAAAGGCTGCACACACGCAATTCAAGTTGCTCTGATTGTCATTTAGAGTTACATTATAGGATTATTCAACAACAAGTCAAAATGTGCTCGTGAAAGGCAGAAAACAACACTTTGATAGTTTGATATAACTTGAGAACGAATGCAAAAAACAGTCCACTCTAAGAACAGGCCGCTTGGACACTTTCAGAACAGCTCTGTTAATGACTGAAAACAGCTCTCGAAGAGATTGTCAAAAGAGACTCCGAAAACGAAACGTTGATCACTTTTGAGCAAAAGGCTGCACACACGCAATTCAAGTTGCTCTGATTGTCATTTAGAGTTACATTATAGGATTATTCAACAACAAGTCAAAATGTGCTCGTGAAAGGCAGAAAACAACACTTTGATAGTTTGATATAACTTGAGAACGAATGCAAAAAACAGTCCACTCTAAGAACAGGCCGCTTGGACACTTTCAGAACAGCTCTGTTAATGACTGAAAACAGCTCTCGAAGAGATTGTCAAAAGAGACTCCGAAAACGAAACGTTGATCACTTTTGAGCAAAAGGCTGCACACACGCAATTCAAGTTGCTCTGATTGTCATTTAGAGTTACATTATAGGATTATTCAACAACAAGTCAAAATGTGCTCTGTGAAAGGCAGAAAACAACACTTTGATAGTTTGATATAACTTGAGAACGAATGCAAAAAACAGTCCACTCTAAGAACAGGCCGCTTGGACACTTTCAGAACAGCTCTGTTAATGACTGAAAACAGCTCTCGAAGAGATTGTCAAAAGAGACTCCGAAAACGAAACGTTGATCACTTTTGAGCAAAAGGCTGCACACACGCAATTCAAGTTGCTCTGATTGTCATTTAGAGTTACATTATAGGATTATTCAACAACAAGTCAAAATGTGCTCGTGAAAGGCAGAAAACAACACTTTGATAGTTTGATATAACTTGAGAACGAATGCAAAAAACAGTCCACTCTCAGAACAGGCCGCGTGGACACTTTCAGAACAGCTCTGTTAATGACTGAAAACAGCTCTCGAAGAGATTGTCAAAAGAGACTCCGAAAACGAAACGTTGATCACTTTTGAGCAAAAGGCTGCACACACGCAATTCAAGTTGCTCTGATTGTCATTTAGAGTTACATTATAGGATTATTCAACAACAAGTCAAAATGTGCTCGTGAAAGGCAGAAAACAACACTTTGATAGTTTGATATAACTTGAGAACGAATGCAAAAAACAGTCCACTCTCAGAACAGGCCGCTTGGACACTTTCAGAACAGCTCTGTTAATGACTGAAAACAGCTCTCGAAGAGATTGTCAAAAGAGACTCTGAAACGAAAACGTTGATCACTTTTGAAGCAAAAGGCTGCACACACGCAATTCAAGTTGCTCTGATTGTCATTTAGAGTTACATTATAGGATTATTCAACAACAAGTCAAAATGTGCTCGTGAAAGGCAGAAAACAACACTTTGATAGTTGATATAACTTGAGAACGAATGCAAAAAACAGTCCACTCTAAGAACAGGCCGCTTGGACACTTTCAGAACAGCTCTGTTAATGACTGAAAACAGCTCTCGAAGAGATTGTCAAAAGAGACTCCGAAAACGAAACGTTGATCACTTTTGAGCAAAAGGCTGCACACACGCAATTCAAGGTTGCTCTGATTGTCATTTAGAGTTACATTATAGGATTATTCAACAACAAGTCAAAATGTGCTCGTGAAAGGCAGAAAACAACACTTTGATAGTTTGATATAACTTGAGAACGAATGCAAAAACAGTCCACTCTCAGAACAGGCCGCTTGGACACTTCAGAACAGCTCTGTTAATGACTGAAAACAGCTCTCGAAGAGATTGTCAAAAGAGACTCTGAAACGAAACGTTGATTACTTTTGAGCAAAAGGCTGCACACACGCAATTCAAGTTGCTCTGATTGTCATTTAGAGTATACATTATAGGATTATTCAACAACAAGTCAAAATGTGCTCGTGAAAGGCAGAAAACAACACTTTGATAGTTTGATATAACTTGAGAACGAATGCAAAAAACAGTCCACTCTAAGAACAGGCCGCTTGGACACTTTTCAGAACAGCTCTGTTAATGACTGAAAACAGCTCTCGAAGAGATTGTCAAAAGAGACTCTGAAAACGAAACGTTGATCACTTTTGAGCAAAAGGCTGCACACACGCAATTCAAGTTGCTCTGATTGTCATTTAGAGTTACATTATAGGATTATTCAACAACAAGTCAAAATGTGCTCGTGAAAAGCAGAAAACAACACTTTGATAGTTAACTTGAGAACGAATGCAAAAAACAGTCCACTCTAAGAACAGGCCGCTTGGACACTTTCAGAACAGCTCTGTTAATGACTGAAAACAGCTCTCGAAGAGATTGTCAAAAGAGACTCCGAAAACGAAACGTTGATCACTTTTGAGCAAAAGGCTGCACACACGCAATTCAAGTTGCTCTGATTGTCATTTAGAGTTACATTATAGGATTATTCAACAACAAGTCAAAATGTGCTCGTGAAAGGCAGAAAACAACACTTTGATAGTTTGATATAACTTGAGAACGAATGCAAAAAACAGTCCACTCTAAGAACAGGCCGCTTGGACACTTTCAGAACAGCTCTGTTAATGACTGAAAACAGCTCTCGAAGAGATTGTCAAAAGAGACTCCGAAAACGAAACGTTGATCACTTTTGAGCAAAAGGCTGCACACACGCAATTCAAGTTGCTCTGATTGTCATTTAGAGTAACATTATAGGATTATTCAACAACAAGTCAAAATGTGCTCGTGAAAGGCAGAAAACAACACTTTGATAGTTTGATATAACTTGAGAACGAATGCAAAAAACAGTCCACTCTAAGAACAGGCCGCTTGGACACTTTCAGAACAGCTCTGTTAATGACTGAAAACAGCTCTCGAAGAGATTGTCAAAAGAGACTCCGAAAACGAAACGTTGATCACTTTTGAGCAAAAGGCTGCACACACGCAATTCAAGTTGCTCTGATTGTCATTTAGAGTTACATTATAGGATTATTCAACAACAAGTCAAAATGTGCTCCAGAAAAGGCAGAAAACAACACTTTTGATAGTTTGATATACTTGAGAACGAATGCAAAAAACAGTCCACTCTCAAAAAGGCCGCTTGGACACTTTCAGAACAGCTCTGTTAATGACTGAAAACAGCTCTCGAAGAGATTGTCAAAAGAGACTCAGAAAACGAAACGTTGATCACTTTTGAGCAAAAGGCTGCACACACGCAATTCAAGTTGCTCTGATTGTCATTTAGAGTACATTATAGGAGCATTCAGCAACAAGTCAAAATGTGCTCGAGAAAAGGCAGAAAACAACACTTTGATAGTTTGAATAACTTGAGAACGAATGCAAAAAACAGTCCACTCTAAGAACAGGCCGCTTGGACACTTTCAGAACAGCTCTGTTAATGACTGAAAACAGCTCTCGAAGAGATTGTCAAAAGAGACTCTGAAAACGAAACGTTGATTCACTTTTGAGCAAAAGGCTGCACACACGCAATTCAAGTTGCTCTGATTGTCATTTAGAGTAACATTATAGGATTATTCAACAACAAGTCAAAATGTGCTCGTGAAAGGCAGAAAACAACACTTTGATAGTTTGATATAACTTGAGAACGAATGCAAAAAACAGTCCACTCTAAGAACAGGCCGCTTGGGACACTTTCAGAACAGCTCTGTTAATGACTGAAAACAGCTCTCGAAGAGATTGTCAAAAGAGACTCTGAAAACGAAACGTTGATCACTTTTGAGCAAAAGGCTGCACACACGCAATTCAAGTTGCTCTGATTGTCATTTAGAGTTAACATTATAGGATTATTCAACAACAAGTCAAAATGTGCTCGTGAAAGGCAGAAAACAACACTTTGATAGTTTGATATAACTTGAGAACGAATGCAAAAAACAGTCCACTCTAAGAACAGGCCGCTTGGACACTTTCAGAACAGCTCTGTTAATGACTGAAAACAGCTCTCGAAGAGATTGTCAAAAGAGACTCCGAAAACGAAACGTTGATCACTTTTGAGCAAAAGGCTGCACACACGCAATTCAAGTTGCTCTGATTGTCATTTAGAGTTACATTATAGGATTATTCAACAACAAGTCAAAATGTGCTCGTGAAAGGCAGAAAACAACACTTTGATAGTTTGATATAACTTGAGAACGAATGCAAAAAACAGTCCACTCTCAGAACAGGCCGCTTGGACACTTTCAGAACAGCTCTGTTAATGACTGAAAACAGCTCTCGAAGAGATTGTCAAAAGAGACTCCGAAAACGAAACGTTGATCACTTTTGAGCAAAAGGCTGCACACACGCAATTCAAGTTGCTCTGATTGTCATTTAGAGTTACATTATAGGAGCATTCAGCAACAAGTCAAAATGTGCTCCAGAAAAGGCAGAAAACAACACTTTGATAGTTTGATATAACTTGAGAACGAATGCAAAAAACAGTCCACTCTCAGAACAGGCCGCTTGGACACTTTCAGAACAGCTCTGTTAATGACTGAAAACAGCTCTCGAAGAGATTGTCAAAAGAGACTCTGAAAACGAAACGTTGATTCACTTTTGAGCAAAAGGCTGCACACACGCAATTCAAGTTGCTCTGATTGTCATTTAGAGTAACATTATAGGATTATTCAACAACAAGTCAAAATGTGCTCGTGAAAGGCAGAAAACAACACTTTGATAGTTTGATATAACTTGAGAACGAATGCAAAAAACAGTCCACTCTAAGAACAGGCCGCTTGGACACTTTCAGAACAGCTCTGTTAATGACTGAAAACAGCTCTCGAAGAGATTGTCAAAAGAGACTCTGAAAACGAAACGTTGATCACTTTTGAGCAAAAGGCTGCACACACGCAATTCAAGTTGCTCTGATTGTCATTTAGAGTTACATTATAGGATTATTCAACAACAAGTCAAAATGTGCTCGTGAAAGGCAGAAAACAACACTTTGATAGTTTGATATAACTTGAGAACGAATGCAAAAAACAGTCCACTCTAAGAACAGGCCGCTTGGACACTTTCAGAACAGCTCTGTTAATGACTGAAAACAGCTCTCGAAGAGATTGTCAAAAGAGACTCCGAAAACGAAACGTTGATCACTTTTGAGCAAAAGGCTGCACACACGCAATTCAAGTTGCTCTGATTGTCATACATTATAGGATTATTCAACAACAAGTCAAAATGTGCTCGTGAAAGGCAGAAAACAACACTGATAGTATAACTTGAGAACGAATGCAAAAACAGTCCACTCTCAGAACAGGCCGCTTGGACACTTTCAGAACAGCTCTGTTAATGACTGAAAACAGCTCTCGAAGAGATTGTCAAAAGAGACTCCTGAAAAACGAAACGTTGATCACTTTTGAGCAAAAGGCTGCACACACGCAATTCAAGTTGCTCTGATTGTCATTTAGAGTTACATTATAGGATTATTCAACAACAAGTCAAAATGTGCTCGTGAAAGGCAGAAAACAACACTTTGATAGTTTGATATAACTTGAGAACGAATGCAAAAAACAGTCCACTCTAAGAACAGGCCGCTTGGACACTTTCAGAACAGCTCTGTTAATGACTGAAAACAGCTCTCGAAGAGATTGTCAAAAGAGACTCCGAAAACGAAACGTTGATCACTTTTGAGCAAAAGGCTGCACACACGCAATTCAAGTTGCTCTGATTGTCATTTAGAGTTACATTATAGGATTATTCAACAACAAGTCAAAATGTGCTCGTGAAAGGCAGAAAACAACACTTTGATAGTTTGATATAACTTGAGAACGAATGCAAAAACAGTCCACTCTAAGAACAGGCCGCTTGGACACTTTCAGAACAGCTCTGTTAATGACTGAAAACAGCTCTCGAAGAGATTGTCAAAAGAGACTCCGAAAACGAAACGTTGATCACTTTTGAGCAAAAGGCTGCACACACGCAATTCAAGTTGCTCTGATTGTCATTTAGAGTTACATTATAGGATTATTCAACAACAAGTCAAAATGTGCTCGTGAAAGGCAGAAAACAACACTTTGATAGTTTGATATAACTTGAGAACGAATGCAAAAAACAGTCCACTCTCAGAACAGGCCGCTTGGACACTTTCAGAAACAGCTCTGTTAATGACTGAAAACAGCTCTCGAAGAGATTGTCAAAAGAGACTCCGAAAACGAAACGTTGATCACTTTTGAGCAAAAGGCTGCACACACGCAATTCAAGTTGCTCTGATTGTCATTTAGAGTTACATTATAGGATTATTCAACAACAAGTCAAAATGTGCTCGTGAAAGGCAGAAAACAACACTTTGATAGTTTGATATAACTTGAGAACGAATGCAAAAAACAGTCCACTCTAAGAACAGGCCGCTTGGACACTTTCAGAACAGCTCTGTTAATGACTGAAAACAGCTCTCGAAGAGATTGTCAAAAGAGACTCCGAAAACGAAACGTTGATCACTTTTGAGCAAAAGGCTGCACACACGCAATTCAAGTTGCTCTGATTGTCATTTAGAGTAACATTATAGGATTATTCAACAACAAGTCAAAATGTGCTCGTGAAAGGCAGAAAACAACACTTTGATAGTTTGATATAACTTGAGAACGAATGCAAAAAACAGTCCACTCTCAGAACAGGCCGCGTGGACACTTTCAGAACAGCTCTGTTAATGACTGAAAACAGCTCTCGAAGAGATTGTCAAAAGAGACTCCGAAAACGAAACGTTGATCACTTTTGAGCAAAAGGCTGCACACACGCAATTCAAGTTGCTCTGATTGTCATTTAGAGTTACATTATAGGATTATTCAACAACAAGTCAAAATGTGCTCGTGAAAGGCAGAAAACAACACTTTGATAGTTTGATATAACTTGAGAACGAATGCAAAAAACAGTCCACTCTCAGAACAGGCCGCTTGGACACTTTCAGAACAGCTCTGTTAATGACTGAAAACAGCTCTCGAAGAGATTGTCAAAAGAGACTCCGAAAACGAAACGTTGATCACTTTTGAGCAAAAGGCTGCACACACGCAATTCAAGTTGCTCTGATTGTCATTTAGAGTTACATTATAGGATTATTCAACAACAAGTCAAAATGTGCTCGTGAAAGGCAGAAAACAACACTTTGATAGTTTGATATAACTTGAGAACGAATGCAAAAAACAGTCCACTCTCAGAACAGGCCGCGTGGACACTTTCAGAACAGCTCTGTTAATGACTGAAAACAGCTCTCGAAGAGATTGTCAAAAGAGACTCCGAAAACGAAACGTTGATCACTTTTGAGCAAAAGGCTGCACACACGCAATTCAAGTTGCTCTGATTGTCATTTAGAGTTACATTATAGGATTATTCAACAACAAGTCAAAATGTGCTCGTGAAAGGCAGAAAACAACACTTTGATAGTTTGATATAACTTGAGAACGAATGCAAAAAACAGTCCACTCTAAGAACAGGCCGCTTGGACACTTTCAGAACAGCTCTGTTAATGACTGAAAACAGCTCTCGAAGAGATTGTCAAAAGAGACTCCGAAAACGAAACGTTGATCACTTTTGAGCAAAAGGCTGCACACACGCAATTCAAGTTGCTCTGATTGTCATTTAGAGTTACATTATAGGAGCATTCAGCAACAAGTCAAAATGTGCTCCAGAAAAGCATAAAACAACACTGATAGAACTTGAGAACGAATGCAAAAACAGTCCACTCTCAGAACAGGCCGCTTGGACACTTTCAGAACAGCTCTGTTAATGACTGAAAACAGCTCTCGAAGAGATTGTCAAAAGAGACTCTGAAAACGAAACGTTGATTACTTTTGAGCAAAAGGCTGCACACACGCAATTCAAGTTGCTCTGATTGTCATTTAGAGTTACATTATAGGATTATTCAACAACAAGTCAAAATGTGCTCGTGAAAGGCAGAAAACAACACTTTGATAGTTTGATATAACTTGAGAACGAATGCAAAAAACAGTCCACTCTAAGAACAGGCCGCTTGGACACTTTCAGAACAGCTCTGTTAATGACTGAAAACAGCTCTCGAAGAGATTGTCAAAAGAGACTCCGAAAACGAAACGTTGATCACTTTTGAGCAAAAGGCTGCACACACGCAATTCAAGTTGCTCTGATTGTCATTTAGAGTAACATTATAGGATTATTCAACAACAAGTCAAAATGTGCTCGTGAAAGGCAGAAAACAACACTTTGATAGTTTGATATAACTTGAGAACGAATGCAAAAAACAGTCCACTCTAAGAACAGGCCGCTTGGACACTTTCAGAACAGCTCTGTTAATGACTGAAAACAGCTCTCGAAGAGATTGTCAAAAGAGACTCCGAAAACGAAACGTTGATCACTTTTGAGCAAAAGGCTGCACACACGCAATTCAAGTTGCTCTGATTGTCATTTAGAGTTACATTATAGGATTATTCAACAACAAGTCAAAATGTGCTCGTGAAAGGCAGAAAACAACACTTTGATAGTTTGATATAACTTGAGAACGAATGCAAAAAACAGTCCACTCTAAGAACAGGCCGCTTGGACACTTTCAGAACAGCTCTGTTAATGACTGAAAACAGCTCTCGAAGAGATTGTCAAAAGAGACTCCGAAAACGAAACGTTGATCACTTTTGAGCAAAAGGCTGCACACACGCAATTCAAGTTGCTCTGATTGTCATTTAGAGTTACATTATAGGATTATTCAACAACAAGTCAAAATGTGCTCGTGAAAGGCAGAAAACAACACTTTGATAGTTTGATATAACTTGAGAACGAATGCAAAAAACAGTCCACTCTAAGAACAGGCCGCTTGGACACTTTCAGAACAGCTCTGTTAATGACTGAAAACAGCTCTCGAAGAGATTGTCAAAAGAGACTCCGAAAACGAAACGTTGATCACTTTTGAGCAAAAGGCTACACACACGCAATTCAAGTTGCTCTGATTGTCATTTAGAGTTACATTATAGGATTATTCAACAACAAGTCAAAATGTGCTCGTGAAAGGCAGAAAACAACACTTTGATAGTTTGATATAACTTGAGAACGAATGCAAAAAACAGTCCACTCTCAGAACAGGCCGCTTGGACACTTTCAGAACAGCTCTGTTAATGACTGAAAACAGCTCTCGAAGAGATTGTCAAAAGAGACTCCGAAAACGAAACGTTGATCACTTTTGAGCAAAAGGCTGCACACACGCAATTCAAGTTGCTCTGATTGTCATTTAGAGTTACATTATAGGATTATTCAACAACAAGTCAAAATGTGCTCGTGAAAGGCAGAAAACAACACTTTGATAGTTTGATATAACTTGAGAACGAATGCAAAAAACAGTCCACTCTAAGAACAGGCCGCTTGGACACTTTCAGAACAGCTCTGTTAATGACTGAAAACAGCTCTCGAAGAGATTGTCAAAAGAGACTCCGAAAACGAAACGTTGATCACTTTTGAGCAAAAGGCTGCACACACGCAATTCAAGTTGCTCTGATTGTCATTTAGAGTAACATTATAGGATTATTCAACAACAAGTCAAAATGTGCTCGTGAAAGGCAGAAAACAACACTTTGATAGTTTGATATAACTTGAGAACGAATGCAAAAAACAGTCCACTCTCAGAACAGGCCGCGTGGACACTTTCAGAACAGCTCTGTTAATGACTGAAAACAGCTCTCGAAGAGATTGTCAAAAGAGACTCCGAAAACGAAACGTTGATCACTTTTGAGCAAAAGGCTGCACACACGCAATTCAAGTTGCTCTGATTGTCATTTAGAGTTACATTATAGGATTATTCAACAACAAGTCAAAATGTGCTCGTGAAAGGCAGAAAACAACACTTTGATAGTTTGATATAACTTGAGAACGAATGCAAAAAACAGTCCACTCTCAGAACAGGCCGCTTGGACACTTTCAGAACAGCTCTGTTAATGACTGAAAACAGCTCTCGAAGAGATTGTCAAAAGAGACTCTGAAAACGAAACGTTGATCACTTTTGAGCAAAAGGCTGCACACACGCAATTCAAGTTGCTCTGATTGTCATTTAGAGTTACATTATAGGATTATTCAACAACAAGTCAAAATGTGCTCGTGAAAGGCAGAAAACAACACTTTGATAGTTTGATATAACTTGAGAACGAATGCAAAAAACAGTCCACTCTAAGAACAGGCCGCTTGGACACTTTCAGAACAGCTCTGTTAATGACTGAAAACAGCTCTCGAAGAGATTGTCAAAAGAGACTCCGAAAACGAAACGTTGATCACTTTTGAGCAAAAGGCTGCACACACGCAATTCAAGTTGCTCTGATTGTCATTTAGAGTTACATTATAGGAGCATTCAGCAACAAGTCAAAATGTGCTCCAGAAAAGCATAAAACAACACTGATAGAACTTGAGAACGAATGCAAAAACAGTCCACTCTCAGAACAGGCCGCTTGGACACTTTCAGAACAGCTCTGTTAATGACTGAAAACAGCTCTCGAAGAGATTGTCAAAAGAGACTCTGAAAACGAAACGTTGATTACTTTTGAGCAAAAGGCTGCACACACGCAATTCAAGTTGCTCTGATTGTCATTTAGAGTAACATTATAGGATTATTCAACAACAAGTCAAAATGTGCTCGTGAAAGGCAGAAAACAACACTTTGATAGTTTGATATAACTTGAGAACGAATGCAAAAAAACAGTCCACTCTAAGAACAGGCCGCTTGGACACTTTCAGAACAGCTCTGTTAATGACTGAAAACAGCTCTCGAAGAGATTGTCAAAAGAGACTCTGAAAACGAAACGTTGATCACTTTTGAGCAAAAGGCTGCACACACGCAATTCAAGTTGCTCTGATTGTCATTTAGAGTAACATTATAGGATTATTCAACAACAAGTCAAAATGTGCTCGTGAAAGGCAGAAAACAACACTTTGATAGTTTGATATAACTTGAGAACGAATGCAAAAAACAGTCCACTCTAAGAACAGGCCGCTTGGACACTTTCAGAACAGCTCTGTTAATGACTGAAAACAGCTCTCGAAGAGATTGTCAAAAGAGACTCCGAAAACGAAACGTTGATCACTTTTGAGCAAAAGGCTGCACACACGCAATTCAAGTTGCTCTGATTGTCATTTAGAGTTACATTATAGGATTATTCAACAACAAGTCAAAATGTGCTCGTGAAAGGCAGAAAACAACACTTTGATAGTTTGATATAACTTGAGAACGAATGCAAAAAACAGTCCACTCTAAGAACAGGCCGCTTGGACACTTTCAGAACAGCTCTGTTAATGACTGAAAACAGCTCTCGAAGAGATTGTCAAAAGAGACTCCGAAAACGAAACGTTGATCACTTTTGAGCAAAAGGCTGCACACACGCAATTCAAGTTGCTCTGATTGTCATTTAGAGTTACATTATAGGATTATTCAACAACAAGTCAAAATGTGCTCGTGAAAGGCAGAAAACAACACTTTGATAGTTTGATATAACTTGAGAACGAATGCAAAAAACAGTCCACTCTAAGAACAGGCCGCTTGGACACTTTCAGAACAGCTCTGTTAATGACTGAAAACAGCTCTCGAAGAGATTGTCAAAAGAGACTCCGAAAACGAAACGTTGATCACTTTTGAGCAAAAGGCTGCACACACGCAATTCAAGTTGCTCTGATTGTCATTTAGAGTTACATTATAGGAGCATTCAGCAACAAGTCAAAATGTGCTCCAGAAAAGCATAAAACAACACTGATAGAACTTGAGAACGAATGCAAAAACAGTCCACTCTCAGAACAGGCCGCTTGGACACTTTCAGAACAGCTCTGTTAATGACTGAAAACAGCTCTCGAAGAGATTGTCAAAAGAGACTCTGAAAACGAAACGTTGATTACTTTTGAGCAAAAGGCTGCACACACGCAATTCAAGTTGCTCTGATTGTCATTTAGAGTAACATTATAGGATTATTCAACAACAAGTCAAAATGTGCTCGTGAAAGGCAGAAAACAACACTTTGATAGTTTGATATAACTTGAGAACGAATGCAAAAAAACAGTCCACTCTAAGAACAGGCCGCTTGGACACTTTCAGAACAGCTCTGTTAATGACTGAAAACAGCTCTCGAAGAGATTGTCAAAAGAGACTCTGAAAACGAAACGTTGATCACTTTTGAGCAAAAGGCTGCACACACGCAATTCAAGTTGCTCTGATTGTCATTTAGAGTAACATTATAGGATTATTCAACAACAAGTCAAAATGTGCTCGTGAAAGGCAGAAAACAACACTTTGATAGTTTGATATAACTTGAGAACGAATGCAAAAAACAGTCCACTCTAAGAACAGGCCGCTTGGACACTTTCAGAACAGCTCTGTTAATGACTGAAAACAGCTCTCGAAGAGATTGTCAAAAGAGACTCCGAAAACGAAACGTTGATCACTTTTGAGCAAAAGGCTGCACACACGCAATTCAAGTTGCTCTGATTGTCATTTAGAGTTACATTATAGGATTATTCAACAACAAGTCAAAATGTGCTCGTGAAAGGCAGAAAACAACACTTTGATAGTTTGATATAACTTGAGAACGAATGCAAAAAACAGTCCACTCTAAGAACAGGCCGCTTGGACACTTTCAGAACAGCTCTGTTAATGACTGAAAACAGCTCTCGAAGAGATTGTCAAAAGAGACTCCGAAAACGAAACGTTGATCACTTTTGAGCAAAAGGCTGCACACACGCAATTCAAGTTGCTCTGATTGTCATTTAGAGTTACATTATAGGAGCATTCAGCAACAAGTCAAAATGTGCTCCAGAAAAGCAGAAAACAACACTGATAGAACTTGAGAACGAATGCAAAAACAGTCCACTCTCAGAACAGGCCGCTTGGACACTTTCAGAACAGCTCTGTTAATGACTGAAAACAGCTCTCGAAGAGATTGTCAAAAGAGACTCTGAAAACGAAACGTTGATTACTTTTGAGCAAAAGGCTGCACACACGCAATTCAAGTTGCTCTGATTGTCATTTAGAGTAACATTATAGGATTATTCAACAACAAGTCAAAATGTGCTCGTGAAAGGCAGAAAACAACACTTTGATAGTTTGATATAACTTGAGAACGAATGCAAAAAAACAGTCCACTCTAAGAACAGGCCGCTTGGACACTTTCAGAACAGCTCTGTTAATGACTGAAAACAGCTCTCGAAGAGATTGTCAAAAGAGACTCTGAAAACGAAACGTTGATCACTTTTGAGCAAAAGGCTGCACACACGCAATTCAAGTTGCTCTGATTGTCATTTAGAGTAACATTATAGGATTATTCAACAACAAGTCAAAATGTGCTCGTGAAAGGCAGAAAACAACACTTTGATAGTTTGATATAACTTGAGAACGAATGCAAAAAACAGTCCACTCTAAGAACAGGCCGCTTGGACACTTTCAGAACAGCTCTGTTAATGACTGAAAACAGCTCTCGAAGAGATTGTCAAAAGAGACTCCGAAAACGAAACGTTGATCACTTTTGAGCAAAAGGCTGCACACACGCAATTCAAGTTGCTCTGATTGTCATTTAGAGTTACATTATAGGATTATTCAACAACAAGTCAAAATGTGCTCGTGAAAGGCAGAAAACAACACTTTGATAGTTTGATATAACTTGAGAACGAATGCAAAAAACAGTCCACTCTAAGAACAGGCCGCTTGGACACTTTCAGAACAGCTCTGTTAATGACTGAAAACAGCTCTCGAAGAGATTGTCAAAAGAGACTCCGAAAACGAAACGTTGATCACTTTTGAGCAAAAGGCTGCACACACGCAATTCAAGTTGCTCTGATTGTCATTTAGAGTTACATTATAGGAGCATTCAGCAACAAGTCAAAATGTGCTCCAGAAAAGCAGAAAACAACACTGATAGAACTTGAGAACGAATGCAAAAACAGTCCACTCTCAGAACAGGCCGCTTGGACACTTTCAGAACAGCTCTGTTAATGACTGAAAACAGCTCTCGAAGAGATTGTCAAAAGAGACTCTGAAAACGAAACGTTGATTACTTTTGAGCAAAAGGCTGCACACACGCAATTCAAGTTGCTCTGATTGTCATTTAGAGTAACATTATAGGATTATTCAACAACAAGTCAAAATGTGCTCGTGAAAGGCAGAAAACAACACTTTGATAGTTTGATATAACTTGAGAACGAATGCAAAAAAACAGTCCACTCTAAGAACAGGCCGCTTGGACACTTTCAGAACAGCTCTGTTAATGACTGAAAACAGCTCTCGAAGAGATTGTCAAAAGAGACTCTGAAAACGAAACGTTGATCACTTTTGAGCAAAAGGCTGCACACACGCAATTCAAGTTGCTCTGATTGTCATTTAGAGTAACATTATAGGATTATTCAACAACAAGTCAAAATGTGCTCGTGAAAGGCAGAAAACAACACTTTGATAGTTTGATATAACTTGAGAACGAATGCAAAAAACAGTCCACTCTAAGAACAGGCCGCTTGGACACTTTCAGAACAGCTCTGTTAATGACTGAAAACAGCTCTCGAAGAGATTGTCAAAAGAGACTCCGAAAACGAAACGTTGATCACTTTTGAGCAAAAGGCTGCACACACGCAATTCAAGTTGCTCTGATTGTCATTTAGAGTTACATTATAGGATTATTCAACAACAAGTCAAAATGTGCTCGTGAAAGGCAGAAAACAACACTTTGATAGTTTGATATAACTTGAGAACGAATGCAAAAAACAGTCCACTCTAAGAACAGGCCGCTTGGACACTTTCAGAACAGCTCTGTTAATGACTGAAAACAGCTCTCGAAGAGATTGTCAAAAGAGACTCCGAAAACGAAACGTTGATCACTTTTGAGCAAAAGGCTGCCCACACGCAATTCAAGTTGCTCTGATTGTCATTTAGAGTTACATTATAGGATTATTCAACAACAAGTCAAAATGTGCTCGTGAAAGGCAGAAAACAACACTTTGATAGTTTGATATAACTTGAGAACGAATGCAAAAAACAGTCCACTCTAAGAACAGGCCGCTTGGACACTTTCAGAACAGCTCTGTTAATGACTGAAAACAGCTCTCGAAGAGATTGTCAAAAGAGACTCCGAAAACGAAACGTTGATCACTTTTGAGCAAAAGGCTGCACACACGCAATTCAAGTTGCTCTGATTGTCATTTAGAGTTACATTATAGGATTATTCAACAACAAGTCAAAATGTGCTCGTGAAAGGCAGAAAACAACACTTTGATAGTTTGATATAACTTGAGAACGAATGCAAAAAACAGTCCACTCTCAGAACAGGCCGCTTGGACACTTTCAGAACAGCTCTGTTAATGACTGAAAACAGCTCTCGAAGAGATTGTCAAAAGAGACTCCGAAAACGAAACGTTGATCACTTTTGAGCAAAAGGCTGCCCACACGCAATTCAAGTTGCTCTGATTGTCATTTAGAGTTACATTATAGGATTATTCAACAACAAGTCAAAATGTGCTCGTGAAAGGCAGAAAACAACACTTTGATAGTTTGATATAACTTGAGAACGAATGCAAAAAACAGTCCACTCTAAGAACAGGCCGCTTGGACACTTTCAGAACAGCTCTGTTAATGACTGAAAACAGCTCTCGAAGAGATTGTCAAAAGAGACTCCGAAAACGAAACGTTGATCACTTTTGAGCAAAAGGCTGCACACACGCAATTCAAGTTGCTCTGATTGTCATTTAGAGTTACATTATAGGATTATTCAACAACAAGTCAAAATGTGCTCGTGAAAGGCAGAAAACAACACTTTGATAGTTTGATATAACTTGAGAACGAATGCAAAAAACAGTCCACTCTCAGAACAGGCCGCTTGGACACTTTCAGAACAGCTCTGTTAATGACTGAAAACAGCTCTCGAAGAGATTGTCAAAAGAGACTCCGAAAACGAAACGTTGATCACTTTTGAGCAAAAGGCTGCACACACGCAATTCAAGTTGCTCTGATTGTCATTTAGAGTTACATTATAGGATTATTCAACAACAAGTCAAAATGTGCTCGTGAAAGGCAGAAAACAACACTTTGATAGTTTGATATAACTTGAGAACGAATGCAAAAAACAGTCCACTCTAAGAACAGGCCACTTGGACACTTTCAGAACAGCTCTGTTAATGACTGAAAACAGCTCTCGAAGAGATTGTCAAAAGAGACTCCGAAAACGAAACGTTGATCACTTTTGAGCAAAAGGCTGCACACACGCAATTCAAGTTGCTCTGATTGTCATTTAGAGTTACATTATAGGATTATTCAACAACAAGTCAAAATGTGCTCGTGAAAGGCAGAAAACAACACTTTGATAGTTTGATATAACTTGAGAACGAATGCAAAAAACAGTCCACTCTAAGAACAGGCCGCTTGGACACTTTCAGAACAGCTCTGTTAATGACTGAAAACAGCTCTCGAAGAGATAGTCAAAAGAGACTCTGAAAACGAAACGTTGATTACTTTTGAGCAAAAGGCTGCACACACGCAATTCAAGTTGCTCTGATTGTCATTTAGAGTAACATTATAGGATTATTCAACAACAAGTCAAAATGTGCTCGTGAAAGGCAGAAAACAACACTTTGATAGTTTGATATAACTTGAGAACGAATGCAAAAAACAGTCCACTCTCAGAACAGGCCGCTTGGACACTTTCAGAACAGCTCTGTTAATGACTGAAAACAGCTCTCGAAGAGATTGTCAAAAGAGACTCCGAAAACGAAACGTTGATCACTTTTGAGCAAAAGGCTGCACACACGCAATTCAAGTTGCTCTGATTGTCATTTAGAGTTACATTATAGGATTATTCAACAACAAGTCAAAATGTGCTCGTGAAAGGCAGAAAACAACACTTTGATAGTTTGATATAACTTGAGAACGAATGCAAAAAACAGTCCACTCTAAGAACAGGCCGCTTGGACACTTTCAGAACAGCTCTGTTAATGACTGAAAACAGCTCTCGAAGAGATTGTCAAAAGAGACTCCGAAAACGAAACGTTGATCACTTTTGAGCAAAAGGCTGCACACACGCAATTCAAGTTGCTCTGATTGTCATTTAGAGTTACATTATAGGATTATTCAACAACAAGTCAAAATGTGCTCGTGAAAGGCAGAAAACAACACTTTGATAGTTTGATATAACTTGAGAACGAATGCAAAAAACAGTCCACTCTCAGAACAGGCCGCTTGGACACTTTCAGAACAGCTCTGTTAATGACTGAAAACAGCTCTCGAAGAGATTGTCAAAAGAGACTCCGAAAACGAAACGTTGATCACTTTTGAGCAAAAGGCTGCACACACGCAATTCAAGTTGCTCTGATTGTCATTTAGAGTTACATTATAGGATTATTCAACAACAAGTCAAAATGTGCTCGTGAAAGGCAGAAAACAACACTTTGATAGTTTGATATAACTTGAGAACGAATGCAAAAAACAGTCCACTCTAAGAACAGGCCGCTTGGACACTTTCAGAACAGCTCTGTTAATGACTGAAAACAGCTCTCGAAGAGATTGTCAAAAGAGACTCCGAAAACGAAACGTTGATCACTTTTGAGCAAAAGGCTGCACACACGCAATTCAAGTTGCTCTGATTGTCATTTAGAGTTACATTATAGGAGCATTCAGCAACAAGTCAAAATGTGCTCCAGAAAAGCAGAAAACAACACTGATAGAACTTGAGAACGAATGCAAAAACAGTCCACTCTCAGAACAGGCCGCTTGGACACTTTCAGAACAGCTCTGTTAATGACTGAAAACAGCTCTCGAAGAGATTGTCAAAAGAGACTCTGAAAACGAAACGTTGATTACTTTTGAGCAAAAGGCTGCACACACGCAATTCAAGTTGCTCTGATTGTCATTTAGAGTAACATTATAGGATTATTCAACAACAAGTCAAAATGTGCTCGTGAAAGGCAGAAAACAACACTTTGATAGTTTGATATAACTTGAGAACGAATGCAAAAAAACAGTCCACTCTAAGAACAGGCCGCTTGGACACTTTCAGAACAGCTCTGTTAATGACTGAAAACAGCTCTCGAAGAGATTGTCAAAAGAGACTCCGAAAACGAAACGTTGATCACTTTTGAGCAAAAGGCTGCACACACGCAATTCAAGTTGCTCTGATTGTCATTTAGAGTTACATTATAGGATTATTCAACAACAAGTCAAAATGTGCTCGTGAAAGGCAGAAAACAACACTTTGATAGTTTGATATAACTTGAGAACGAATGCAAAAAACAGTCCACTCTAAGAACAGGCCGCTTGGACACTTTCAGAACAGCTCTGTTAATGACTGAAAACAGCTCTCGAAGAGATTGTCAAAAGAGACTCTGAAAACGAAACGTTGATCACTTTTGAGCAAAAGGCTGCACACACGCAATTCAAGTTGCTCTGATTGTCATTTAGAGTAACATTATAGGATTATTCAACAACAAGTCAAAATGTGCTCGTGAAAGGCAGAAAACAACACTTTGATAGTTTGATATAACTTGAGAACGAATGCAAAAAACAGTCCACTCTAAGAACAGGCCGCTTGGACACTTTCAGAACAGCTCTGTTAATGACTGAAAACAGCTCTCGAAGAGATTGTCAAAAGAGACTCCGAAAACGAAACGTTGATCACTTTTGAGCAAAAGGCTGCACACACGGAATTCAAGTTGCTCTGATTGTCATTTAGAGTTACATTATAGGATTATTCAACAATAAGTCAAAATGTGCTCGTGAAAGGCAGAAAACAACACTTTGATAGTTTGATATAACTTGAGAACGAATGCAAAAAACAGTCCACTCTAAGAACAGGCCGCTTGGACACTTTCAGAACAGCTCTGTTAATGACTGAAAACAGCTCTCGAAGAGATTGTCAAAAGAGACTCCGAAAACGAAACGTTGATCACTTTTGAGCAAAAGGCTGCACACACGCAATTCAAGTTGCTCTGATTGTCATTTAGAGTTACATTATAGGATTATTCAACAACAAGTCAAAATGTGCTCGTGAAAGGCAGAAAACAACACTTTGATAGTTTGATATAACTTGAGAACGAATGCAAAAAACAGTCCACTCTAAGAACAGGCCGCTTGGACACTTTCAGAACAGCTCTGTTAATGACTGAAAACAGCTCTCGAAGAGATTGTCAAAAGAGACTCCGAAAACGAAACGTTGATCACTTTTGAGCAAAAGGCTGCACACACGCAATTCAAGTTGCTCTGATTGTCATTTAGAGTTACATTATAGGATTATTCAACAACAAGTCAAAATGTGCTCGTGAAAGGCAGAAAACAACACTTTGATAGTTTGATATAACTTGAGAACGAATGCAAAAAACAGTCCACTCTCAGAACAGGCCGCTTGGACACTTTCAGAACAGCTCTGTTAATGACTGAAAACAGCTCTCGAAGAGATTGTCAAAAGAGACTCCGAAAACGAAACGTTGATCACTTTTGAGCAAAAGGCTGCACACACGCAATTCAAGTTGCTCTGATTGTCATTTAGAGTTACATTATAGGATTATTCAACAACAAGTCAAAATGTGCTCGTGAAAGGCAGAAAACAACACTTTGATAGTTTGATATAACTTGAGAACGAATGCAAAAAACAGTCCACTCTAAGAACAGGCCGCTTGGACACTTTCAGAACAGCTCTGTTAATGACTGAAAACAGCTCTCGAAGAGATTGTCAAAAGAGACTCCGAAAACGAAACGTTGATCACTTTTGAGCAAAAGGCTGCACACACGCAATTCAAGTTGCTCTGATTGTCATTTAGAGTTACATTATAGGATTATTCAACAACAAGTCAAAATGTGCTCGTGAAAGGCAGAAAACAACACTTTGATAGTTTGATATAACTTGAGAACGAATGCGAAAAACAGTCCACTCTAAGAACAGGCCGCTTGGACACTTTCAGAACAGCTCTGTTAATGACTGAAAACAGCTCTCGAAGAGATAGTCAAAAGAGACTCTGAAAACGAAACGTTGATTACTTTTGAGCAAAAGGCTGCACACACGCAATTCAAGTTGCTCTGATTGTCATTTAGAGTAACATTATAGGATTATTCAACAACAAGTCAAAATGTGCTCGTGAAAGGCAGAAAACAACACTTTGATAGTTTGATATAACTTGAGAACGAATGCAAAAAACAGTCCACTCTCAGAACAGGCCGCGTGGACACTTTCAGAACAGCTCTGTTAATGACTGAAAACAGCTCTCGAAGAGATTGTCAAAAGAGACTCCGAAAACGAAACGTTGATCACTTTTGAGCAAAAGGCTGCACACACGCAATTCAAGTTGCTCTGATTGTCATTTAGAGTTACATTATAGGATTATTCAACAACAAGTCAAAATGTGCTCGTGAAAGGCAGAAAACAACACTTTGATAGTTTGATATAACTTGAGAACGAATGCAAAAAACAGTCCACTCTCAGAACAGGCCGCTTGGACACTTTCAGAACAGCTCTGTTAATGACTGAAAACAGCTCTCGAAGAGATTGTCAAAAGAGACTCTGAAAACGAAACGTTGATCACTTTTGAGCAAAAGGCTGCACACACGCAATTCAAGTTGCTCTGATTGTCATTTAGAGTTAGATTATAGGATTATTCAACAACAAGTCAAAATGTGCTCGTGAAAGGCAGAAAACAACACTTTGATAGTTTGATATAACTTGAGAACGAATGCAAAAAACAGTCCACTCTAAGAACACGCCGCTTGGACACTTTCAGAACAGCTCTGTTAATGACTGAAAACAGCTCTCGAAGAGATTGTCAAAAGAGACTCCGAAAACGAAACGTTGATCACTTTTGAGCAAAAGGCTGCACACACGCAATTCAAGTTGCTCTGATTGTCATTTAGAGTTACATTATAGGATTATTCAACAACAAGTCAAAATGTGCTCGTGAAAGGCAGAAAACAACACTTTGATAGTTTGATATAACTTGAGAACGAATGCAAAAAACAGTCCACTCTCAGAACAGGCCGCGTGGACACTTTCAGAACAGCTCTGTTAATGACTGAAAACAGCTCTCGAAGAGATTGTCAAAAGAGACTCCGAAAACGAAACGTTGATCACTTTTGAGCAAAAGGCTGCACACACGCAATTCAAGTTGCTCTGATTGTCATTTAGAGTTACATTATAGGATTATTCAACAACAAGTCAAAATGTGCTCGTGAAAGGCAGAAAACAACACTTTGATAGTTTGATATAACTTGAGAACGAATGCAAAAAACAGTCCACTCTCAGAACAGGCCGCTTGGACACTTTCAGAACAGCTCTGTTAATGACTGAAAACAGCTCTCGAAGAGATTGTCAAAAGAGACTGCGAAAACGAAACGTTGATCACTTTTGAGCAAAAGGCTGCACACACGCAATTCAAGTTGCTCTGATTGTCATTTAGAGTTACATTATAGGATTATTCAACAACAAGTCAAAATGTGCTCGTGAAAGGCAGAAAACAACACTTTGATAGTTTGATATAACTTGAGAACGAATGCAAAAAACAGTCCACTCTCAGAACAGGCCGCTTGGACACTTTCAGAACAGCTCTGTTAATGACTGAAAACAGCTCTCGAAGAGATTGTCAAAAGAGACTCTGAAAACGAAACGTTGATCACTTTTGAGCAAAAGGCTGCACACACGCAATTCAAGTTGCTCTGATTGTCATTTAGAGTTACATTATAGGATTATTCAACAACAAGTCAAAATGTGCTCGTGAAAGGCAGAAAACAACACTTTGATAGTTTGATATAACTTGAGAACGAATGCAAAAAACAGTCCACTCTAAGAACAGGCCGCTTGGACACTTTCAGAACAGCTCTGTTAATGACTGAAAACAGCTCTCGAAGAGATTGTCAAAAGAGACTCCGAAAACGAAACGTTGATCACTTTTGAGCAAAAGGCTGCACACACGCAATTCAAGTTGCTCTGATTGTCATTTAGAGTTACATTATAGGATTATTCAACAACAAGTCAAAATGTGCTCGTGAAAGGCAGAAAACAACACTTTGATAGTTTGATATAACTTGAGAACGAATGCAAAAAACAGTCCACTCTCAGAACAGGCCGCTTGGACACTTTCAGAACAGCTCTGTTAATGACTGAAAACAGCTCTCGAAGAGATTGTCAAAAGAGACTCCGAAAACGAAACGTTGATCACTTTTGAGCAAAAGGCTGCACACACGCAATTCAAGTTGCTCTGATTGTCATTTAGAGTTACATTATAGGATTATTCAACAACAAGTCAAAATGTGCTCGTGAAAGGCAGAAAACAACACTTTGATAGTTTGATATAACTTGAGAACGAATGCAAAAAACAGTCCACTCTAAGAACAGGCCGCTTGGACACTTTCAGAACAGCTCTGTTAATGACTGAAAACAGCTCTCGAAGAGATTGTCAAAAGAGACTCCGAAAACGAAACGTTGATCACTTTTGAGCAAAAGGCTGCACACACGCAATTCAAGTTGCTCTGATTGTCATTTAGAGTTACATTATAGGATTATTCAACAACAAGTCAAAATGTGCTCGTGAAAGGCAGAAAACAACACTTTGATAGTTTGATATAACTTGAGAACGAATGCAAAAAACAGTCCACTCTAAGAACAGGCCGCTTGGACACTTTCAGAACAGCTCTGTTAATGACTGAAAACAGCTCTCGAAGAGATAGTCAAAAGAGACTCTGAAAACGAAACGTTGATTACTTTTGAGCAAAAGGCTGCACACACGCAATTCAAGTTGCTCTGATTGTCATTTAGAGTAACATTATAGGATTATTCAACAACAAGTCAAAATGTGCTCGTGAAAGGCAGAAAACAACACTTTGATAGTTTGATATAACTTGAGAACGAATGCAAAAAACAGTCCACTCTCAGAACAGGCCGCGTGGACACTTTCAGAACAGCTCTGTTAATGACTGAAAACAGCTCTCGAAGAGATTGTCAAAAGAGACTCCGAAAACGAAACGTTGATCACTTTTGAGCAAAAGGCTGCACACACGCAATTCAAGTTGCTCTGATTGTCATTTAGAGTTACATTATAGGATTATTCAACAACAAGTCAAAATGTGCTCGTGAAAGGCAGAAAACAACACTTTGATAGTTTGATATAACTTGAGAACGAATGCAAAAAACAGTCCACTCTAAGAACACGCCGCTTGGACACTTTCAGAACAGCTCTGTTAATGACTGAAAACAGCTCTCGAAGAGATTGTCA
This sequence comes from Nansenia antarctica, assembly GCF_963989245.1. Lineage (NCBI taxonomy): Eukaryota > Metazoa > Chordata > Actinopteri > Argentiniformes > Microstomatidae > Nansenia > Nansenia antarctica. Next base: position 23,733 of record NW_027663424.1, read on the forward strand.
AAAGAGACTCCGAAAACGAAACGTTGATCACTTTTGAGCAAAAGGCTGCACACACGCAATTCAAGTTGCTCTGATTGTCATTTAGAGTTACATTATAGGATTATTCAACAACAAGTCAAAATGTGCTCGTGAAAGGCAGAAAACAACACTTTGATAGTTTGATATAACTTGAGAACGAATGCAAAAAACAGTCCACTCTCAGAACAGGCCGCGTGGACACTTTCAGAACAGCTCTGTTAATGACTGAAAACAGCTCTCGAAGAGATTGTCAAAAGAGACTCCGAAAACGAAACGTTGATCACTTTTGAGCAAAAGGCTGCACACACGCAATTCAAGTTGCTCTGATTGTCATTTAGAGTTACATTATAGGATTATTCAACAACAAGTCAAAATGTGCTCGTGAAAGGCAGAAAACAACACTTTGATAGTTTGATATAACTTGAGAACGAATGCAAAAAACAGTCCACTCTAAGAACACGCCGCTTGGACACTTTCAGAACAGCTCTGTTAATGACTGAAAACAGCTCTCGAAGAGATTGTCAAAAGAGACTCCGAAAACGAAACGTTGATCACTTTTGAGCAAAAGGCTGCACACACGCAATTCAAGTTGCTCTGATTGTCATTTAGAGTTACATTATAGGATTATTCAACAACAAGTCAAAATGTGCTCGTGAAAGGCAGAAAACAACACTTTGATAGTTTGATATAACTTGAGAACGAATGCAAAAAACAGTCCACTCTCAGAACAGGCCGCGTGGACACTTTCAGAACAGCTCTGTTAATGACTGAAAACAGCTCTCGAAGAGATTGTCAAAAGAGACTCCGAAAACGAAACGTTGATCACTTTTGAGCAAAAGGCTGCACACACGCAATTCAAGTTGCTCTGATTGTCATTTAGAGTTACATTATAGGATTATTCAACAACAAGTCAAAATGTGCTCGTGAAAGGCAGAAAACAACACTTTGATAGTTTGATATAACTTGAGAACGAATGCAAAAAACAGTCCACTCTCAGAACAGGCCGCTTGGACACTTTCAGAACAGCTCTGTTAATGACTGAAAACAGCTCTCGAAGAGATTGTCAAAAGAGACTCCGAAAACGAAACGTTGATCACTTTTGAGCAAAAGGCTGCACACACGCAATTCAAGTTGCTCTGATTGTCATTTAGAGTTACATTATAGGATTATTCAACAACAAGTCAAAATGTGCTCGTGAAAGGCAGAAAACAACACTTTGATAGTTTGATATAACTTGAGAACGAATGCAAAAAACAGTCCACTCTCAGAACAGGCCGCTTGGACACTTTCAGAACAGCTCTGTTAATGACTGAAAACAGCTCTCGAAGAGATTGTCAAAAGAGACTCTGAAAACGAAACGTTGATCACTTTTGAGCAAAAGGCTGCACACACGCAATTCAAGTTGCTCTGATTGTCATTTAGAGTTACATTATAGGATTATTCAACAACAAGTCAAAATGTGCTCGTGAAAGGCAGAAAACAACACTTTGATAGTTTGATATAACTTGAGAACGAATGCAAAAAACAGTCCACTCTAAGAACAGGCCACTTGGACACTTTCAGAACAGCTCTGTTAATGACTGAAAACAGCTCTCGAAGAGATTGTCAAAAGAGACTCCGAAAACGAAACGTTGATCACTTTTGAGCAAAAGGCTGCACACACGCAATTCAAGTTGCTCTGATTGTCATTTAGAGTTACATTATAGGATTATTCAACAACAAGTCAAAATGTGCTCGTGAAAGGCAGAAAACAACACGTTGATAGTTTGATATAACTTGAGAACGAATGCAAAAAACAGTCCACTCTCAGAACAGGCCGCTTGGACACTTTCAGAACAGCTCTGTTAATGACTGAAAACAGCTCTCGAAGAGATTGTCAAAAGAGACTCCGAAAACGAAACGTTGATCACTTTTGAGCAAAAGGCTGCACACACGCAATTCAAGTTGCTCTGATTGTCATTTAGAGTTACATTATAGGATTATTCAACAACAAGTCAAAATGTGCTCGTGAAAGGCAGAAAACAACACTTTGATAGTTTGATATAACTTGAGAACGAATGCAAAAAACAGTCCACTCTAAGAACAGGCCGCTTGGACACTTTCAGAACAGCTCTGTTAATGACTGAAAACAGCTCTCGAAGAGATTGTCAAAAGAGACTCCGAAAACGAAACGTTGATCACTTTTGAGCAAAAGGCTGCACACACGCAATTCAAGTTGCTCTGATTGTCATTTAGAGTTACATTATAGGATTATTCAACAACAAGTCAAAATGTGCTCGTGAAAGGCAGAAAACAACACTTTGATAGTTTGATATAACTTGAGAACGAATGCAAAAAACAGTCCACTCTCAGAACAGGCCGCTTGGACACTTTCAGAACAGCTCTGTTAATGACTGAAAACAGCTCTCGAAGAGATTGTCAAAAGAGACTCCGAAAACGAAACGTTGATCACTTTTGAGCAAAAGGCTGCACACACGCAATTCAAGTTGCTCTGATTGTCATTTAGAGTTACATTATAGGATTATTCAACAACAAGTCAAAATGTGCTCGTGAAAGGCAGAAAACAACACTTTGATAGTTTGATATAACTTGAGAACGAATGCAAAAAACAGTCCACTCTCAGAACAGGCCGCGTGGACACTTTCAGAACAGCTCTGTTAATGACTGAAAACAGCTCTCGAAGAGATTGTCAAAAGAGACTCTGAAAACGAAACGTTGATTACTTTTGAGCAAAAGGCTGCACACACGCAATTCAAGTTGCTCTGATTGTCATTTAGAGTAATATTATAGGATTATTCAACAACAAGTCAAAATGTGCTCGTGAAAGGCAGAAAACAACACTTTGATAGTTTGATATAACTTGAGAACGAATGCAAAAAACAGTCCACTCTCAGAACAGGCCGCGTGGACACTTTCAGAACAGCTCTGTTAATGACTGAAAACAGCTCTCGAAGAGATTGTCAAAAGAGACTCCGAAAACGAAACGTTGATCACTTTTGAGCAAAAGGCTGCACACACGCAATTCAAGTTGCTCTGATTGTCATTTAGAGTAACATTATAGGATTATTCAACAACAAGTCAAAATGTGCTCGTGAAAGGCAGAAAACAACACTTTGATAGTTTGATATAACTTGAGAACGAATGCAAAAAACAGTCCACTCTAAGAACAGGCCGCTTGGACACTTTCAGAACAGCTCTGTTAATGACTGAAAACAGCTCTCGAAGAGATTGTCAAAAGAGACTCCGAAAACGAAACGTTGATCACTTTTGAGCAAAAGGCTGCACACACGCAATTCAAGTTGCTCTGATTGTCATTTAGAGTTACATTATAGGATTATTCAACAACAAGTCAAAATGTGCTCGTGAAAGGCAGAAAACAACACTTTGATAGTTTGATATAACTTGAGAACGAATGCAAAAAACAGTCCACTCTAAGAACAGGCCGCTTGGACACTTTCAGAACAGCTCTGTTAATGACTGAAAACAGCTCTCGAAGAGATTGTCAAAAGAGACTCTGAAAACGAAACGTTGATCACTTTTGAGCAAAAGGCTGCACACACGCAATTCAAGTTGCTCTGATTGTCATTTAGAGTTACATTATAGGATTATTCAACAACAAGTCAAAATGTGCTCGTGAAAGGCAGAAAACAACACTTTGATAGTTTGATATAACTTGAGAACGAATGCAAAAAACAGTCCACTCTAAGAACAGGCCACTTGGACACTTTCAGAACAGCTCTGTTAATGACTGAAAACAGCTCTCGAAGAGATTGTCAAAAGAGACTCCGAAAACGAAACGTTGATCACTTTTGAGCAAAAGGCTGCACACACGCAATTCAAGTTGCTCTGATTGTCATTTAGAGTTATATTATAGGATTATTCAACAACAAGTCAAAATGTGCTCGTGAAAGGCAGAAAACAACACTTTGATAGTTTGATATAACTTGAGAACGAATGCAAAAAACAGTCCACTCTCAGAACAGGCCGCGTGGACACTTTCAGAACAGCTCTGTTAATGACTGAAAACAGCTCTCGAAGAGATTGTCAAAAGAGACTCCGAAAACGAAACGTTGATCACTTTTGAGCAAAAGGCTGCACACACGCAATTCAAGTTGCTCTGATTGTCATTTAGAGTTACATTATAGGATTATTCAACAACAAGTCAAAATGTGCTCGTGAAAGGCAGAAAACAACACTTTGATAGTTTGATATAACTTGAGAACGAATGCAAAAAACAGTCCACTCTAAGAACAGGCCGCTTGGACACTTTCAGAACAGCTCTGTTAATGACTGAAAACAGCTCTCGAAGAGATTGTCAAAAGAGACTCTGAAAACGAAACGTTGATCACTTTTGAGCAAAAGGCTGCACACACATTATAGGATTATTCAACAACAAGTCAAAATGTGCTCGTGAAAGGCAGAAAACAACACTTTGATAGTTTGATATAACTTGAGAACGAATGCAAAAAACAGTCCACTCTCAGAACAGGCCGCGTGGACACTTTCAGAACAGCTCTGTTAATGACTGAAAACAGCTCTCGAAGAGATTGTCAAAAGAGACTCCGAAAACGAAACGTTGATCACTTTTGAGCAAAAGGCTGCACACACGCAATTCAAGTTGCTCTGATTGTCATTTAGAGTTACATTATAGGATTATTCAACAACAAGTCAAAATGTGCTCATGAAAGGCAGAAAACAACACTTTGATAGTTTGATATAACTTGAGAACGAATGCAAAAAACAGTCCACTCTCAGAACAGGCCGCTTGGACACTTTCAGAACAGCTCTGTTAATGACTGAAAACAGCTCTCGAAGAGATTGTCAAAAGAGACTCCGAAAACGAAACGTTGATCACTTTTGAGCAAAAGGCTGCACACACGCAATTCAAGTTGCTCTGATTGTCATTTAGAGTTAAATTATAGGATTATTCAACAACAGGTCAAAATGTGCTCGTGAAAGGCAGAAAACAACACTTTGATAGTTTGATATAACTTGAGAACGAATGCAAAAAACAGTCCACTCTAAGAACAGGCCGCTTGGACACTTTCAGAACAGCTCTGTTAATGACTGAAAACAGCTCTCGAAGAGATTGTCAAAAGAGACTCTGAAAACGAAACGTTGATCACTTTTGAGCAAAAGGCTGCACACACGCAATTCAAGTTGCTCTGATTGTCATTTAGAGTTACATTATAGGATTATTCAACAACAAGTCAAAATGTGCTCGTGAAAGGCAGAAAACAACACTTTGATAGTTTGATATAACTTGAGAACGAATGCAAAAAACAGTCCACTCTAAGAACAGGCCACTTGGACACTTTCAGAACAGCTCTGTTAATGACTGAAAACAGCTCTCGAAGAGATTGTCAAAAGAGACTCCGAAAACGAAACGTTGATCACTTTTGAGCAAAAGGCTGCACACACGCAATTCAAGTTGCTCTGATTGTCATTTAGAGTTACATTATAGGATTATTCAACAACAAGTCAAAATGTGCTCGTGAAAGGCAGAAAACAACACTTTGATAGTTTGATATAACTTGAGAACGAATGCAAAAAACAGTCCACTCTCAGAACAGGCCGCTTGGACACTTTCAGAACAGCTCTGTTAATGACTGAAAACAGCTCTCGAAGAGATTGTCAAAAGAGACTCCGAAAACGAAACGTTGATCACTTTTGAGCAAAAGGCTGCACACACGCAATTCAAGTTGCTCTGATTGTCATTTAGAGTTACATTATAGGATTATTCAACAACAAGTCAAAATGTGCTCGTGAAAGGCAGAAAACAACACTTTGATAGTTTGATATAACTTGAGAACGAATGCAAAAAACAGTCCACTCTAAGAATAGGCCGCTTGGACACTTTCAGAACAGCTCTGTTAATGACTGAAAACAGCTCTCGAAGAGATTGTCAAAAGAGACTCCGAAAACGAAACGTTGATCACTTTTGAGCAAAAGGCTGCACACACGCAATTCAAGTTGCTCTGATTGTCATTTAGAGTTACATTATAGGATTATTCAACAACAAGTCAAAATGTGCTCGTGAAAGGCAGAAAACAACACTTTGATAGTTTGATATAACTTGAGAACGAATGCAAAAAACAGTCCACTCTAAGAACAGGCCGCTTGGACACTTTCAGAACAGCTCTGTTAATGACTGAAAACAGCTCTCGACGAGATTGTCAAAAGAGACTCCGAAAACGAAACGTTGATCACTTTTGAGCAAAAGGCTGCACACACGCAATTCAAGTTGCTCTGATTGTCATTTAGAGTTACATTATAGGAGCATTCAGCAACAAGTCAAAATGTGCTCCAGAAAAGCAGAAAACAACACTGATAGAACTTGAGAACGAATGCAAAAACAGTCCACTCTCAGAACAGGCCGCTTGAACACTTTCAGAACAGCTCTGTTAATGACTGAAAACAGCTCTCGAAGAGATTGTCAAAAGAGACTCTGAAAACGAAACGTTGATTACTTTTGAGCAAAAGGCTGCACACACGCAATTCAAGTTGCTCTGATTGTCATTTAGAGTTACATTATAGGATTATTCAACAACAAGTCAAAATGTGCTCGTGAAAGGCAGAAAACAACACTTTGATAGTTTGATATAACTTGAGAACGAATGCAAAAAACAGTCCACTCTAAGAACAGGCCGCTTGGACACTTTCAGAACAGCTCTGTTAATGACTGAAAACAGCTCTCGAAGAGATTGTCAAAAGAGACTCTGAAAACGAAACGTTGATCACTTTTGAGCAAAAGGCTGCACACACGCAATTCAAGTTGCTCTGATTGTCATTTAGAGTTACATTATAGGATTATTCAACAACAAGTCAAAATGTGCTCGTGAAAGGCAGAAAACAACACTTTGATAGTTTGATATAACTTGAGAACGAATGCAAAAAACAGTCCACTCTAAGAACAGGCCGCTTGGACACTTTCAGAACAGCTCTGTTAATGACTGAAAACAGCTCTCGAAGAGATTGTCAAAAGAGACTCCGAAAACGAAACGTTGATCACTTTTGAGCAAAAGGCTGCACACACGCAATTCAAGTTACTCTGATTGTCATTTAGAGTTACATTATAGGATTATTCAACAACAAGTCAAAATGTGCTCGTGAAAGGCAGAAAACAACACTTTGATAGTTTGATATAACTTGAGAACGAATGCAAAAAACAGTCCACTCTCAGAACAGGCCGCTTGGACACTTTCAGAACAGCTCTGTTAATGACTGAAAACAGCTCTCGAAGAGATTGTCAAAAGAGACTCCGAAAACGAAACGTTGATCACTTTTGAGCAAAAGGCTGCACACACGCAATTCAAGTTGCTCTGATTGTCATTTAGAGTTACATTATAGGATTATTCAACAACAAGTCAAAATGTGCTCGTGAAAGGCAGAAAACAACACTTTGATAGTTTGATATAACTTGAGAACGAATGCAAAAAACAGTCCACTCTAAGAACAGGCCGTTTGGACACTTTCAGAACAGCTCTGTTAATGACTGAAAACAGCTCTCGAAGAGATTGTCAAAAGAGACTCCGAAAACGAAACGTTGATCACTTTTGAGCAAAAGGCTGCACACACGCAATTCAAGTTGCTCTGATTGTCATTTAGAGTTACATTATAGGATTATTCAACAACAAGTCAAAATGTGCTCGTGAAAGGCAGAAAACAACACTTTGATAGTTTGATATAACTTGAGAACGAATGCAAAAAACAGTCCACTCTAAGAACAGGCCGTTTGGACACTTTCAGAACAGCTCTGTTAATGACTGAAAACAGCTCTCGAAGAGATTGTCAAAAGAGACTCCGAAAACGAAACGTTGATCACTTTTGAGCAAAAGGCTGCACACACGCAATTCAAGTTGCTCTGATTGTCATTTAGAGTTACATTATAGGATTATTCAACAACAAGTCAAAATGTGCTCGTGAAAGGCAGAAAACAACACTTTGATAGTTTGATATAACTTGAGAACGAATGCAAAAAACAGTCCACTCTAAGAACAGGCCGCTTGGACACTTTCAGAACAGCTCTGTTAATGACTGAAAACAGCTCTCGAAGAGATTGTCAAAAGAGACTCCGAAAACGAAACGTTGATCACTTTTGAGCAAAAGGCTGCACACACGCAATTCAAGTTGCTCTGATTGTCATTTAGAGTTACATTATAGGAGCATTCAGCAACAAGTCAAAATGTGCTCCAGAAAAGCAGAAAACAACACTGATAGAACTTGAGAACGAATGCAAAAACAGTCCACTCTCAGAACAGGCCGCTTGAACACTTTCAGAACAGCTCTGTTAATGACTGAAAACAGCTCTCGAAGAGATTGTCAAAAGAGACTGAAAACGAAACGTTGATTACTTTTGAGCAAAAGGCTGCACACACGCAATTCAAGTTGCTCTGATTGTCATTTAGAGTTACATTATAGGATTATTCAACAACAAGTCAAAATGTGCTCGTGAAAGGCAGAAAACAACACTTTGATAGTTTGATATAACTTGAGAACGAATGCAAAAAACAGTCCACTCTAAGAACAGGCCGCTTGGACACTTTCAGAACAGCTCTGTTAATGACTGAAAACAGCTCTCGAAGAGATTGTCAAAAGAGACTCCGAAAACGAAACGTTGATCACTTTTGAGCAAAAGGCTGCACACACGCAATTCAAGTTACTCTGATTGTCATTTAGAGTTACATTATAGGATTATTCAACAACAAGTCAAAATGTGCTCGTGAAAGGCAGAAAACAACACTTTGATAGTTTGATATAACTTGAGAACGAATGCAAAAAACAGTCCACTCTCAGAACAGGCCGCTTGGACACTTTCAGAACAGCTCTGTTAATGACTGAAAACAGCTCTCGAAGAGATTGTCAAAAGAGACTCCGAAAACGAAACGTTGATCACTTTTGAGCAAAAGGCTGCACACACGCAATTCAAGTTGCTCTGATTGTCATTTAGAGTTACATTATAGGATTATTCAACAACAAGTCAAAATGTGCTCGTGAAAGGCAGAAAACAACACTTTGATAGTTTGATATAACTTGAGAACGAATGCAAAAAACAGTCCACTCTAAGAACAGGCCGCTTGGACACTTTCAGAACAGCTCTGTTAATGACTGAAAACAGCTCTCGAAGAGATTGTCAAAAGAGACTCCGAAAACGAAACGTTGATCACTTTTGAGCAAAAGGCTGCACACACGCAATTCAAGTTGCTCTGATTGTCATTTAGAGTTACATTATAGGAGCATTCAGCAACAAGTCAAAATGTGCTCCAGAAAAGCAGAAAACAGCACTGATAGAACTTGAGAACGAATGCAAAAACAGTCCACTCTCAGAACAGGCCGCTTGGACACTTTCAGAACAGCTCTGTTAATGACTGAAAACAGCTCTCGAAGAGATTGTCAAAAGAGACTCTGAAAACGAAACGTTGATTACTTTTGAGCAAAAGGCTGCACACACGCAATTCAAGTTGCTCTGATTGTCATTTAGAGTTACATTATAGGATTATTCAACAACAAGTCAAAATTTGCTCGTGAAAGGCAGAAAACAACACTTTGATAGTTTGATATAACTTGAGAACGAATGCAAAAAACAGTCCACTCTAAGAACAGGCCGCTTGGACACTTTCAGAACAGCTCTGTTAATGACTGAAAACAGCTCTCGAAGAGATTGTCAAAAGAGACTCCGAAAACGAAACGTTGATCACTTTTGAGCAAAAGGCTGCACACACGCAATTCAAGTTGCTCTGATTGTCATTTAGAGTTACATTATAGGATTATTCAACAAGTCAAAATGTGCTCGTGAAAGGCAGAAAACAACACTTTGATAGTTTGATATAACTTGAGAACGAATGCAAAAAACAGTCCACTCTAAGAACAGGCCGCTTGGACACTTTCAGAACAGCTCTGTTAATGACTGAAAACAGCTCTCGAAGAGATTGTCAAAAGAGACTCCGAAAACGAAACGTTGATCACTTTTGAGCAAAAGGCTGCACACACGCAATTCAAGTTGCTCTGATTGTCATTTAGAGTTACATTATAGGAGCATTCAGCAACAAGTCAAAATGTGCTCCAGAAAAGCAGAAAACAACACTGATAGAACTTGAGAACGAATGCAAAAACAGTCCACTCTCAGAACAGGCCGCTTGGACACTTTCAGAACAGCTCTGTTAATGACTGAAAACAGCTCTCGAAGAGATTGTCAAAAGAGACTCTGAAAACGAAACTTTGATTACTTTTGAGCAAAAGGCTGCACACACGCAATTCAAGTTGCTCTGATTGTCATTTAGAGTAACATTATAGGATTATTCAACAACAAGTCAAAATGTGCTCGTGAAAGGCAGAAAACAACACTTTGATAGTTTGATATAACTTGAGAACGAATGCAAAAAACAGTCCACTCTCAGAACAGGCCGCTTGGACACTTTCAGAACAGCTCTGTTAATGACTGAAAACAGCTCTCGAAGAGATTGTCAAAAGAGACTCCGAAAACGAAACGTTGATCACTTTTGAGCAAAAGGCTGCACACACGCAATTCAAGTTGCTCTGATTGTCATTTAGAGTTACATTATAGGATTATTCAACAACAAGTCAAAATGTGCTCGTGAAAGGCAGAAAACAACACTTTGATAGTTTGATATAACTTGAGAACGAATGCAAAAAACAGTCCACTCTAAGAACAGGCCGCTTGGACACTTTCAGAACAGCTCTGTTAATGACTGAAAACAGCTCTCGAAGAGATTGTCAAAAGAGACTCCGAAAACGAAACGTTGATCACTTTTGAGCAAAAGGCTGCACACACGCAATTCAAGTTGCTCTGATTGTCATTTAGAGTTACATTATAGGATTATTCAACAACAAGTCAAAATGTGCTCGTGAAAGGCAGAAAACAACACTTTGATAGTTTGATATAACTTGAGAACGAATGCAAAAAACAGTCCACTCTAAGAACAGGCCGCTTGGACACTTTCAGAACAGCTCTGTTAATGACTGAAAACAGCTCTCGAAGAGATTGTCAAAAGAGACTCCGAAAACGAAACGTTGATCACTTTTGAGCAAAAGGCTGCACACACGCAATTCAAGTTGCTCTGATTGTCATTTAGAGTTACATTATAGGATTATTCAACAACAAGTCAAAATGTGCTCGTGAAAGGCAGAAAACAACACTTTGATAGTTTGATATAACTTGAGAACGAATGCAAAAAACAGTCCACTCTAAGAACAGGCCGCTTGGACACTTTCAGAACAGCTCTGTTAATGACTGAAAACAGCTCTCGAAGAGATTGTCAAAAGAGACTCTGAAAACGAAACGTTGATTACTTTTGAGCAAAAGGCTGCACACACGCAATTCACGTTGCTCTGATTGTCATTTAGAGTAACATTATAGGATTATTCAACAACAAGTCAAAATGTGCTCGTGAAAGGCAGAAAACAACACTTTGATAGTTTGATATAACTTGAGAACGAATGCAAAAAACAGTCCACTCTAAGAACAGGCCGTTTGGACACTTTCAGAACAGCTCTGTTAATGACTGAAAACAGCTCTCGAAGAGATTGTCAAAAGAGACTCCGAAAACGAAACGTTGATCACTTTTGAGCAAAAGGCTGCACACACGCAATTCAAGTTGCTCTGATTGTCATTTAGAGTTACATTATAGGATTATTCAACAACAAGTCAAAATGTGCTCGTGAAAGGCAGAAAACAACACTTTGATAGTTTGATATAACTTGAGAACGAATGCAAAAAACAGTCCACTCTAAGAACAGGCCGCTTGGACACTTTCAGAACAGCTCTGTTAATGACTGAAAACAGCTCTCGAAGAGATTGTCAAAAGAGACTCCGAAAACGAAACGTTGATCACTTTTGAGCAAAAGGCTGCACACACGCAATTCAAGTTGCTCTGATTGTCATTTAGAGTTACATTATAGGATTATTCAACAACAAGTCAAAATGTGCTCGTGAAAGGCAGAAAACAACACTTTGATAGTTTGATATAACTTGAGAACGAATGCAAAAAACAGTCCACTCTAAGAACAGGCCGCTTGGACACTTTCAGAACAGCTCTGTTAATGACTGAAAACAGCTCTCGAAGAGATTGTCAAAAGAGACTCCGAAAACGAAACGTTGATCACTTTTGAGCAAAAGGCTGCACACACGCAATTCAAGTTGCTCTGATTGTCATTTAGAGTTACATTATAGGATTATTCAACAACAAGTCAAAATGTGCTCGTGAAAGGCAGAAAACAACACTTTGATAGTTTGATATAACTTGAGAACGAATGCAAAAAACAGTCCACTCTAAGAACAGGCCGCTTGGACACTTTCAGAACAGCTCTGTTAATGACTGAAAACAGCTCTCGAAGAGATTGTCAAAAGAGACTCTGAAAACGAAACGTTGATTACTTTTGAGCAAAAGGCTGCACACACGCAATTCACGTTGCTCTGATTGTCATTTAGAGTAACATTATAGGATTATTCAACAACAAGTCAAAATGTGCTCGTGAAAGGCAGAAAACAACACTTTGATAGTTTGATATAACTTGAGAACGAATGCAAAAAACAGTCCACTCTAAGAACAGGCCGTTTGGACACTTTCAGAACAGCTCTGTTAATGACTGAAAACAGCTCTCGAAGAGATTGTCAAAAGAGACTCCGAAAACGAAACGTTGATCACTTTTGAGCAAAAGGCTGCACACACGCAATTCAAGTTGCTCTGATTGTCATTTAGAGTTACATTATAGGATTATTCAACAACAAGTCAAAATGTGCTCGTGAAAGGCAGAAAACAACACTTTGATAGTTTGATATAACTTGAGAACGAATGCAAAAAACAGTCCACTCTAAGAACAGGCCGCTTGGACACTTTCAGAACAGCTCTGTTAATGACTGAAAACAGCTCTCGAAGAGATTGTCAAAAGAGACTCCGAAAACGAAACGTTGATCACTTTTGAGCAAAAGGCTGCACACACGCAATTCAAGTTGCTCTGATTGTCATTTAGAGTTACATTATAGGAGCATTCAGCAACAAGTCAAAATGTGCTCCAGAAAAGCAGAAAACAGCACTGATAGAACTTGAGAACGAATGCAAAAACAGTCCACTCTCAGAACAGGCCGCTTGGACACTTTCAGAACAGCTCTGTTAATGACTGAAAACAGCTCTCGAAGAGATTGTCAAAAGAGACTCTGAAAACGAAACGTTGATTACTTTTGAGCAAAAGGCTGCACACACGCAATTCAAGTTGCTCTGATTGTCATTTAGAGTTACATTATAGGATTATTCAACAACAAGTCAAAATGTGCTCGTGAAAGGCAGAAAACAACACTTTGATAGTTTGATATAACTTGAGAACGAATGCAAAAAACAGTCCACTCTAAGAACAGGCCGCTTGGACACTTTCAGAACAGCTCTGTTAATGACTGAAAACAGCTCTCGAAGAGATTGTCAAAAGAGACTCCGAAAACGAAACGTTGATCACTTTTGAGCAAAAGGCTGCACACACGCAATTCAAGTTGCTCTGATTGTCATTTAGAGTTACATTATAGGAGCATTCAGCAACAAGTCAAAATGTGCTCCAGAAAAGCAGAAAACAACACTGATAGAACTTGAGAACGAATGCAAAAACAGTCCACTCTCAGAACAGGCCGCTTGGACACTTTCAGAACAGCTCTGTTAATGACTGAAAACAGCTCTCGAAGAGATTGTCAAAAGAGACTCCGAAAACGAAACGTTGATCACTTTTGAGCAAAAGGCTGCACACACGCAATTCAAGTTGCTCTGATTGTCATTTAGAGTTACATTATAGGATTATTCAACAACAAGTCAAAATGTGCTCGTGAAAGGCAGAAAACAACACTTTGATAGTTTGATATAACTTGAGAACGAATGCAAAAAACAGTCCACTCTAAGAACAGGCCGCTTGGACACTTTCAGAACAGCTCTGTTAATGACTGAAAACAGCTCTCGAAGAGATTGTCAAAAGAGACTCCGAAAACGAAACGTTGATCACTTTTGAGCAAAAGGCTGCACACACGCAATTCAAGTTGCTCTGATTGTCATTTAGAGTTACATTATAGGATTATTCAACAACAAGTCAAAATGTGCTCGTGAAAGGCAGAAAACAACACTTTGATAGTTTGATATAACTTGAGAACGAATGCAAAAAACAGTCCACTCTAAGAACAGGCCGCTTGGACACTTTCAGAACAGCTCTGTTAATGACTGAAAACAGCTCTCGAAGAGATTGTCAAAAGAGACTCCGAAAACGAAACGTTGATCACTTTTGAGCAAAAGGCTGCACACACGCAATTCAAGTTGCTCTGATTGTCATTTAGAGTTACATTATAGGAGCATTCAGCAACAAGTCAAAATGTGCTCCAGAAAAGCAGAAAACAACACTGATAGAACTTGAGAACGAATGCAAAAACAGTCCACTCTCAGAACAGGCCGCTTGGACACTTTCAGAACAGCTCTGTTAATGACTGAAAACAGCTCTCGAAGAGATTGTCAAAAGAGACTCTGAAAACGAAACTTTGATTACTTTTGAGCAAAAGGCTGCACACACGCAATTCAAGTTGCTCTGATTGTCATTTAGAGTAACATTATAGGATTATTCAACAACAAGTCAAAATGTGCTCGTGAAAGGCAGAAAACAACACTTTGATAGTTTGATATAACTTGAGAACGAATGCAAAAAACAGTCCACTCTCAGAACAGGCCGCTTGGACACTTTCAGAACAGCTCTGTTAATGACTGAAAACAGCTCTCGAAGAGATTGTCAAAAGAGACTCCGAAAACGAAACGTTGATCACTTTTGAGCAAAAGGCTGCACACACGCAATTCAAGTTGCTCTGATTGTCATTTAGAGTTACATTATAGGATTATTCAACAACAAGTCAAAATGTGCTCGTGAAAGGCAGAAAACAACACTTTGATAGTTTGATATAACTTGAGAACGAATGCAAAAAACAGTCCACTCTAAGAACAGGCCGCTTGGACACTTTCAGAACAGCTCTGTTAATGACTGAAAACAGCTCTCGAAGAGATTGTCAAAAGAGACTCCGAAAACGAAACGTTGATCACTTTTGAGCAAAAGGCTGCACACACGCAATTCAAGTTGCTCTGATTGTCATTTAGAGTTACATTATAGGATTATTCAACAACAAGTCAAAATGTGCTCGTGAAAGGCAGAAAACAACACTTTGATAGTTTGATATAACTTGAGAACGAATGCAAAAAACAGTCCACTCTAAGAACAGGCCGCTTGGACACTTTCAGAACAGCTCTGTTAATGACTGAAAACAGCTCTCGAAGAGATTGTCAAAAGAGACTCCGAAAACGAAACGTTGATCACTTTTGAGCAAAAGGCTGCACACACGCAATTCAAGTTGCTCTGATTGTCATTTAGAGTTACATTATAGGATTATTCAACAACAAGTCAAAATGTGCTCGTGAAAGGCAGAAAACAACACTTTGATAGTTTGATATAACTTGAGAACGAATGCAAAAAACAGTCCACTCTAAGAACAGGCCGCTTGGACACTTTCAGAACAGCTCTGTTAATGACTGAAAACAGCTCTCGAAGAGATTGTCAAAAGAGACTCTGAAAACGAAACGTTGATTACTTTTGAGCAAAAGGCTGCACACACGCAATTCACGTTGCTCTGATTGTCATTTAGAGTAACATTATAGGATTAATCAACAACAAGTCAAAATGTGCTCGTGAAAGGCAGAAAACAACACTTTGATAGTTTGATATAACTTGAGAACGAATGCAAAAAACAGTCCACTCTAAGAACAGGCCGTTTGGACACTTTCAGAACAGCTCTGTTAATGACTGAAAACAGCTCTCGAAGAGATTGTCAAAAGAGACTCCGAAAACGAAACGTTGATCACTTTTGAGCAAAAGGCTGCACACACGCAATTCAAGTTGCTCTGATTGTCATTTAGAGTTACATTATAGGATTATTCAACAACAAGTCAAAATGTGCTCGTGAAAGGCAGAAAACAACACTTTGATAGTTTGATATAACTTGAGAACGAATGCAAAAAACAGTCCACTCTAAGAACAGGCCGCTTGGACACTTTCAGAACAGCTCTGTTAATGACTGAAAACAGCTCTCGAAGAGATTGTCAAAAGAGACTCCGAAAACGAAACGTTGATCACTTTTGAGCAAAAGGCTGCACACACGCAATTCAAGTTGCTCTGATTGTCATTTAGAGTTACATTATAGGATTATTCAACAACAAGTCAAAATGTGCTCGTGAAAGGCAGAAAACAACACTTTGATAGTTTGATATAACTTGAGAAAGAATGCAAAAAACAGTCCACTCTAAGAACAGGCCGCTTGGACACTTTCAGAACAGCTCTGTTAATGACTGAAAACAGCTCTCGAAGAGATTGTCAAAAGAGACTCCGAAAACGAAACGTTGATCACTTTTGAGCAAAAGGCTGCACACACGCAATTCAAGTTGCTCTGATTGTCATTTAGAGTTACATTATAGGATTATTCAACAACAAGTCAAAATGTGCTCGTGAAAGGCAGAAAACAACACTTTGATAGTTTGATATAACTTGAAAACGAATGCAAAAAACAGTCCACTCTAAGAACAGGCCGCTTGGACACTTTCAGAACAGCTCTGTTAATGACTGAAAACAGCTCTCGAAGAGATTGTCAAAAGAGACTCCGAAAACGAAACGTTGATCACTTTTGAGCAAAAGGCTGCACACATGCAATTCAAGTTGCTCTGATTGTCATTTAGAGTTACATTATAGGATTATTCAACAACAAGTCAAAATGTGCTCGTGAAAGGCAGAAAACAACACTTTGATAGTTTGATATAACTTGAGAACGAATGCAAAAAACAGTCCACTCTAAGAACAGGCCGCTTGGACACTTTCAGAACAGCTCTGTTAATGACTGAAAACAGCTCTCGAAGAGATTGTCAAAAGAGACTCCGAAAACGAAACGTTGATCACTTTTGAGCAAAAGGCTGCACACACGCAATTCAAGTTGCTCTGATTGTCATTTAGAGTTACATTATAGGAGCATTCAGCAACAAGTCAAAATGTGCTCCAGAAAAGCAGAAAACAACACTGATAGAACTTGAGAACGAATGCAAAAACAGTCCACTCTCAGAACAGGCCGCTTGGACACTTTCAGAACAGCTCTGTTAATGACTGAAAACAGCTCTCGAAGAGATTGTCAAAAGAGACTCTGAAAACGAAACTTTGATTACTTTTGAGCAAAAGGCTGCACACACGCAATTCAAGTTGCTCTGATTGTCATTTAGAGTAACATTATAGGATTATTCAACAACAAGTCAAAATGTGCTCGTGAAAGGCAGAAAACAACACTTTGATAGTTTGATATAACTTGAGAACGAATGCAAAAAACAGTCCACTCTAAGAACAGGCCGCTTGGACACTTTCAGAACAGCTCTGTTAATGACTGAAAACAGCTCTCGAAGAGATTGTCAAAAGAGACTCCGAAAACGAAACGTTGATCACTTTTGAGCAAAAGGCTGCACACACGCAATTCAAGTTGCTCTGATTGTCATTTAGAGTTACATTATAGGATTATTCAACAACAAGTCAAAATGTGCTCGTGAAAGGCAGAAAACAACACTTTGATAGTTTGATATAACTTGAGAACGAATGCAAAAAACAGTCCACTCTAAGAACAGGCCGCTTGGACACTTTCAGAACAGCTCTGTTAATGACTGAAAACAGCTCTCGAAGAGATTGTCAAAAGAGACTCCGAAAACGAAACGTTGATCACTTTTGAGCAAAAGGCTGCACACACGCAATTCAAGTTGCTCTGATTGTCATTTAGAGTTACATTATAGGATTATTCAACAACAAGTCAAAATGTGCTCGTGAAAGGCAGAAAACAACACTTTGATAGTTTGATATAACTTGAGAACGAATGCAAAAAACAGTCCACTCTAAGAACAGGCCGCTTGGACACTTTCAGAACAGCTCTGTTAATGACTGAAAACAGCTCTCGAAGAGATTGTCAAAAGAAACTCCGAAAACGAAACGTTGATCACTTTTGAGCAAAAGGCTGCACACACGCAATTCAAGTTGCTCTGATTGTCATTTAGAGTTACATTATAGGAGCATTCAGCAACAAGTCAAAATGTGCTCCAGAAAAGCAGAAAACAACACTGATAGAACTTGAGAACGAATGCAAAAACAGTCCACTCTCAGAACAGGCCGCTTGGACACTTTCAGAACAGCTCTGTTAATGACTGAAAACAGCTCTCGAAGAGATTGTCAAAAGAGACTCTGAAAACGAAACTTTAATTACTTTTGAGCAAAAGGCTGCACACACGCAATTCAAGTTGCTCTGATTGTCATTTAGAGTAACATTATAGGATTATTCAACAACAAGTCAAAATGTGCTCGTGAAAGGCAGAAAACAACACTTTGATAGTTTGATATAACTTGAGAACGAATGCAAAAAACAGTCCACTCTCAGAACAGGCCGCTTGGACACTTTCAGAACAGCTCTGTTAATGACTGAAAACAGCTCTCGAAGAGATTGTCAAAAGAGACTCCGAAAACGAAACGTTGATCACTTTTGAGCAAAAGGCTGCACACACGCAATTCAAGTTGCTCTGATTGTCATTTAGAGTTACATTATAGGATTATTCAACAACAAGTCAAAATGTGCTCGTGAAAGGCAGAAAACAACACTTTGATAGTTTGATATAACTTGAGAACGAATGCAAAAAACAGTCCACTCTAAGAACAGGCCGCTTGGACACTTTCAGAACAGCTCTGTTAATGACTGAAAACAGCTCTCGAAGAGATTGTCAAAAGAGACTCCGAAAACGAAACGTTGATCACTTTTGAGCAAAAGGCTGCACACACGCAATTCAAGTTGCTCTGATTGTCATTTAGAGTTACATTATAGGATTATTCAACAACAAGTCAAAATGTGCTCGTGAAAGGCAGAAAACAACACTTTGATAGTTTGATATAACTTGAGAACGAATGCAAAAAACAGTCCACTCTAAGAACAGGCCGCTTGGACACTTTCAGAACAGCTCTGTTAATGACTGAAAACAGCTCTCGAAGAGATTGTCAAAAGAGACTCCGAAAACGAAACGTTGATCACTTTTGAGCAAAAGGCTGCACACACGCAATTCAAGTTGCTCTGATTGTCATTTAGAGTTACATTATAGGATTATTCAACAACAAGTCAAAATGTGCTCGTGAAAGGCAGAAAACAACACTTTGATAGTTTGATATAACTTGAGAACGAATGCAAAAAACAGTCCACTCTAAGAACAGGCCGCTTGGACACTTTCAGAACAGCTCTGTTAATGACTGAAAACAGCTCTCGAAGAGATTGTCAAAAGAGACTCTGAAAACGAAACGTTGATTACTTTTGAGCAAAAGGCTGCACACACGCAATTCACGTTGCTCTGATTGTCATTTAGAGTAACATTATAGGATTATTCAACAACAAGTCAAAATGTGCTCGTGAAAGGCAGAAAACAACACTTTGATAGTTTGATATAACTTGAGAACGAATGCAAAAAACAGTCCACTCTAAGAACAGGCCGTTTGGACACTTTCAGAACAGCTCTGTTAATGACTGAAAACAGCTCTCGAAGAGATTGTCAAAAGAGACTCCGAAAACGAAACGTTGATCACTTTTGAGCAAAAGGCTGCACACACGCAATTCAAGTTGCTCTGATTGTCATTTAGAGTTACATTATAGGATTATTCAACAACAAGTCAAAATGTGCTCGTGAAAGGCAGAAAACAACACTTTGATAGTTTGATATAACTTGAGAACGAATGCAAAAAACAGTCCACTCTAAGAACAGGCCGCTTGGACACTTTCAGAACAGCTCTGTTAATGACTGAAAACAGCTCTCGAAGAGATTGTCAAAAGAGACTCCGAAAACGAAACGTTGATCACTTTTGAGCAAAAGGCTGCACACACGCAATTCAAGTTGCTCTGATTGTCATTTAGAGTTACATTATAGGATTATTCAACAACAAGTCAAAATGTGCTCGTGAAAGGCAGAAAACAACACTTTGATAGTTTGATATAACTTGAGAACGAATGCAAAAAACAGTCCACTCTAAGAACAGGCCGTTTGGACACTTTCAGAACAGCTCTGTTAATGACTGAAAACAGCTCTCGAAGAGATTGTCAAAAGAGACTCCGAAAACGAAACGTTGATCACTTTTGAGCAAAAGGCTGCACACACGCAATTCAAGTTGCTCTGATTGTCATTTAGAGTTACATTATAGGATTATTCAACAACAAGTCAAAATGTGCTCGTGAAAGGCAGAAAACAACACTTTGATAGTTTGATATAACTTGAGAACGAATGCAAAAAACAGTCCACTCTAAGAACAGGCCGCTTGGACACTTTCAGAACAGCTCTGTTAATGACTGAAAACAGCTCTCGAAGAGATTGTCAAAAGAGACTCCGAAAACGAAACGTTGATCACTTTTGAGCAAAAGGCTGCACACACGCAATTCAAGTTGCTCTGATTGTCATTTAGAGTTACATTATAGGATTATTCAACAACAAGTCAAAATGTGCTCGTGAAAGGCAGAAAACAACACTTTGATAGTTTGATATAACTTGAGAACGAATGCAAAAAACAGTCCACTCTAAGAACAGGCCGCTTGGACACTTTCAGAACAGCTCTGTTAATGACTGAAAACAGCTCTCGAAGAGATTGTCAAAAGAGACTCCGAAAACGAAACGTTGATCACTTTTGAGCAAAAGGCTGCACACACGCAATTCAAGTTGCTCTGATTGTCATTTAGAGTTACATTATAGGATTATTCAACAACAAGTCAAAATGTGCTCGTGAAAGGCAGAAAACAACACTTTGATAGTTTGATATAACTTGAGAACGAATGCAAAAAACAGTCCACTCTAAGAACAGGCCGCTTGGACACTTTCAGAACAGCTCTGTTAATGACTGAAAACAGCTCTCGAAGAGATTGTCAAAAGAGACTCCGAAAACGAAACGTTGATCACTTTTGAGCAAAAGGCTGCACACACGCAATTCAAGTTGCTCTGATTGTCATTTAGAGTTACATTATAGGATTATTCAACAACAAGTCAAAATGTGCTCGTGAAAGGCAGAAAACAACACTTTGATAGTTTGATATAACTTGAGAACGAATGCAAAAAACAGTCCACTCTAAGAACAGGCCGCTTGGACACTTTCAGAACAGCTCTGTTAATGACTGAAAACAGCTCTCGAAGAGATTGTCAAAAGAGACTCCGAAAACGAAACGTTGATCACTTTTGAGCAAAAGGCTGCACACACGCAATTCAAGTTGCTCTGATTGTCATTTAGAGTTACATTATAGGAGCATTCAGCAACAAGTCAAAATGTGCTCCAGAAAAGCAGAAAACAACACTGATAGAACTTGAGAACGAATGCAAAAACAGTCCACTCTCAGAACAGGCCGCTTGGACACTTTCAGAACAGCTCTGTTAATGACTGAAAACAGCTCTCGAAGAGATTGTCAAAAGAGACTCTGAAAACGAAACTTTGATTACTTTTGAGCAAAAGGCTGCACACACGCAATTCAAGTTGCTCTGATTGTCATTTAGAGTAACATTATAGGATTATTCAACAACAAGTCAAAATGTGCTCGTGAAAGGCAGAAAACAACACTTTGATAGTTTGATATAACTTGAGAACGAATGCAAAAAACAGTCCACTCTAAGAACAGGCCGCTTGGACACTTTCAGAACAGCTCTGTTAATGACTGAAAACAGCTCTCGAAGAGATTGTCAAAAGAGACTCCGAAAACGAAACGTTGATCACTTTTGAGCAAAAGGCTGCACACACGCAATTCAAGTTGCTCTGATTGACATTTAGAGTTACATTATAGGATTATTCAACAACAAGTCAAAATGTGCTCGTGAAAGGCAGAAAACAACACTTTGATAGTTTGATATAACTTGAGAACGAATGCAAAAAACAGTCCACTCTAAGAACAGGCCGCTTGGACACTTTCAGAACAGCTCTGTTAATGACTGAAAACAGCTCTCGAAGAGATTGTCAAAAGAGACTCCGAAAACGAAACGTTGATCACTTTTGAGCAAAAGGCTGCACACACGCAATTCAAGTTGCTCTGATTGTCATTTAGAGTTACATTATAGGATTATTCAACAACAAGTCAAAATGTGCTCGTGAAAGGCAGAAAACAACACTTTGATAGTTTGATATAACTTGAGAACGAATGCAAAAAACAGTCCACTCTAAGAACAGGCCGCTTGGACACTTTCAGAACAGCTCTGTTAATGACTGAAAACAGCTCTCGAAGAGATTGTCAAAAGAGACTCCGAAAACGAAACGTTGATCACTTTTGAGCAAAAGGCTGCACACACGCAATTCAAGTTGCTCTGATTGTCATTTAGAGTTACATTATAGGAGCATTCAGCAACAAGTCAAAATGTGCTCCAGAAAAGCAGAAAACAACACTGATAGAACTTGAGAACGAATGCAAAAACAGTCCACTCTCAGAACAGGCCGCTTGGACACTTTCAGAACAGCTCTGTTAATGACTGAAAACAGCTCTCGAAGAGATTGTCAAAAGAGACTCTGAAAACGAAACTTTGATTACTTTTGAGCAAAAGGCTGCACACACGCAATTCAAGTTGCTCTGATTGTCATTTAGAGTAACATTATAGGATTATTCAACAACAAGTCAAAATGTGCTCGTGAAAGGCAGAAAACAACACTTTGATAGTTTGATATAACTTGAGAACGAATGCAAAAAACAGTCCACTCTCAGAACAGGCCGCTTGGACACTTTCAGAACAGCTCTGTTAATGACTGAAAACAGCTCTCGAAGAGATTGTCAAAAGAGACTCCGAAAACGAAACGTTGATCACTTTTGAGCAAAAGGCTGCACACACGCAATTCAAGTTGCTCTGATTGTCATTTAGAGTTACATTATAGGATTATTCAACAACAAGTCAAAATGTGCTCGTGAAAGGCAGAAAACAACACTTTGATAGTTTGATAAAACTTGAGAACGAATGCAAAAAACAGTCCACTCTAAGAACAGGCCGCTTGGACACTTTCAGAACAGCTCTGTTAATGACTGAAAACAGCTCTCGAAGAGATTGTCAAAAGAGACTCCGAAAACGAAACGTTGATCACTTTTGAGCAAAAGGCTGCACACACGCAATTCAAGTTGCTCTGATTGTCATTTAGAGTTACATTATAGGATTATTCAACAACAAGTCAAAATGTGCTCGTGAAAGGCAGAAAACAACACTTTGATAGTTTGATATAACTTGAGAACGAATGCAAAAAACAGTCCACTCTAAGAACAGGCCGCTTGGACACTTTCAGAACAGCTCTGTTAATGACTGAAAACAGCTCTCGAAGAGATTGTCAAAAGAGACTCCGAAAACGAAACGTTGATCACTTTTGAGCAAAAGGCTGCACACACGCAATTCAAGTTGCTCTGATTGTCATTTAGAGTTACATTATAGGATTATTCAACAACAAGTCAAAATGTGCTCGTGAAAGGCAGAAAACAACACTTTGATAGTTTGATATAACTTGAGAACGAATGCAAAAAACAGTCCACTCTAAGAACAGGCCGCTTGGACACTTTCAGAACAGCTCTGTTAATGACTGAAAACAGCTCTCGAAGAGATTGTCAAAAGAGACTCCGAAAACGAAACGTTGATCACTTTTGAGCAAAAGGCTGCACACACGCAATTCAAGTTGCTCTGATTGTCATTTAGAGTTACATTATAGGATTATTCAACAACAAGTCAAAATGTGCTCGTGAAAGGCAGAAAACAACACTTTGATAGTTTGATATAACTTGAGAACGAATGCAAAAAACAGTCCACTCTAAGAACAGGCCGCTTGGACACTTTCAGAACAGCTCTGTTAATGACTGAAAACAGCTCTCGAAGAGATTGTCAAAAGAGACTCCGAAAACGAAACGTTGATCACTTTTGAGCAAAAGGCTGCACACACGCAATTCAAGTTGCTCTGATTGTCATTTAGAGTTACATTATAGGAGCATTCAGCAACAAGTCAAAATGTGCTCCAGAAAAGCAGAAAACAACACTGATAGAACTTGAGAACGAATGCAAAAACAGTCCACTCTCAGAACAGGCCGCTTGGACACTTTCAGAACAGCTCTGTTAATGACTGAAAACAGCTCTCGAAGAGATTGTCAAAAGAGACTCTGAAAACGAAACTTTGATTACTTTTGAGCAAAAGGCTGCACACACGCAATTCAAGTTGCTCTGATTGTCATTTAGAGTAACATTATAGGATTATTCAACAACAAGTCAAAATGTGCTCGTGAAAGGCAGAAAACAACACTTTGATAGTTTGATATAACTTGAGAACGAATGCAAAAAACAGTCCACTCTCAGAACAGGCCGCTTGGACACTTTCAGAACAGCTCTGTTAATGACTGAAAACAGCTCTCGAAGAGATTGTCAAAAGAGACTCCGAAAACGAAACGTTGATCACTTTTGAGCAAAAGGCTGCACACACGCAATTCAAGTTGCTCTGATTGTCATTTAGAGTTACATTATAGGATTATTCAACAACAAGTCAAAATGTGCTCGTGAAAGGCAGAAAACAACACTTTGATAGTTTGATATAACTTGAGAACGAATGCAAAAAACAGTCCACTCTAAGAACAGGCCGCTTGGACACTTTCAGAACAGCTCTGTTAATGACTGAAAACAGCTCTCGAAGAGATTGTCAAAAGAGACTCCGAAAACGAAACGTTGATCACTTTTGAGCAAAAGGCTGCACACACGCAATTCAAGTTGCTCTGATTGTCATTTAGAGTTACATTATAGGATTATTCAACAACAAGTCAAAATGTGCTCGTGAAAGGCAGAAAACAACACTTTGATAGTTTGATATAACTTGAGAACGAATGCAAAAAACAGTCCACTCTAAGAACAGGCCGCTTGGACACTTTCAGAACAGCTCTGTTAATGACTGAAAACAGCTCTCGAAGAGATTGTCAAAAGAGACTCCGAAAACGAAACGTTGATCACTTTTGAGCAAAAGGCTGCACACACGCAATTCAAGTTGCTCTGATTGTCATTTAGAGTTACATTATAGGATTATTCAACAACAAGTCAAAATGTGCTCGTGAAAGGCAGAAAACAACACTTTGATAGTTTGATATAACTTGAGAACGAATGCAAAAAACAGTCCACTCTAAGAACAGGCCGCTTGGACACTTTCAGAACAGCTCTGTTAATGACTGAAAACAGCTCTCGAAGAGATTGTCAAAAGAGACTCTGAAAACGAAACGTTGATTACTTTTGAGCAAAAGGCTGCACACACGCAATTCACGTTGCTCTGATTGTCATTTAGAGTAACATTATAGGATTATTCAACAACAAGTCAAAATGTGCTCGTGAAAGGCAGAAAACAACACTTTGATAGTTTGATATAACTTGAGAACGAATGCAAAAAACAGTCCACTCTAAGAACAGGCCGTTTGGACACTTTCAGAACAGCTCTGTTAATGACTGAAAACAGCTCTCGAAGAGATTGTCAAAAGAGACTCCGAAAACGAAACGTTGATCACTTTTGAGCAAAAGGCTGCACACACGCAATTCAAGTTGCTCTGATTGTCATTTAGAGTTACATTATAGGATTATTCAACAACAAGTCAAAATGTGCTCGTGAAAGGCAGAAAACAACACTTTGATAGTTTGATATAACTTGAGAACGAATGCAAAAAACAGTCCACTCTAAGAACAGGCCGCTTGGACACTTTCAGAACAGCTCTGTTAATGACTGAAAACAGCTCTCGAAGAGATTGTCAAAAGAGACTCCGAAAACGAAACGTTGATCACTTTTGAGCAAAAGGCTGCACACACGCAATTCAAGTTGCTCTGATTGTCATTTAGAGTTACATTATAGGATTATTCAACAACAAGTCAAAATGTGCTCGTGAAAGGCAGAAAACAACACTTTGATAGTTTGATATAACTTGAGAACGAATGCAAAAAACAGTCCACTCTAAGAACAGGCCGCTTGGACACTTTCAGAACAGCTCTGTTAATGACTGAAAACAGCTCTCGAAGAGATTGTCAAAAGAGACTCCGAAAACGAAACGTTGATCACTTTTGAGCAAAAGGCTGCACACACGCAATTCAAGTTGCTCTGATTGTCATTTAGAGTTACATTATAGGATTATTCAACAACAAGTCAAAATGTGCTCGTGAAAGGCAGAAAACAACACTTTGATAGTTTGATATAACTTGAGAACGAATGCAAAAAACAGTCCACTCTAAGAACAGGCCGCTTGGACACTTTCAGAACAGCTCTGTTAATGACTGAAAACAGCTCTCGAAGAGATTGTCAAAAGAGACTCCGAAAACGAAACGTTGATCACTTTTGAGCAAAAGGCTGCACACACGCAATTCAAGTTGCTCTGATTGTCATTTAGAGTTACATTATAGGATTATTCAACAACAAGTCAAAATGTGCTCGTGAAAGGCAGAAAACAACACTTTGATAGTTTGATATAACTTGAGAACGAATGCAAAAAACAGTCCACTCTAAGAACAGGCCGCTTGGACACTTTCAGAACAGCTCTGTTAATGACTGAAAACAGCTCTCGAAGAGATTGTCAAAAGAGACTCCGAAAACGAAACGTTGATCACTTTTGAGCAAAAGGCTGCACACACGCAATTCAAGTTGCTCTGATTGTCATTTAGAGTTACATTATAGGATTATTCAACAACAAGTCAAAATGTGCTCGTGAAAGGCAGAAAACAACACTTTGATAGTTTGATATAACTTGAGAACGAATGCAAAAAACAGTCCACTCTAAGAACAGGCCGCTTGGACACTTTCAGAACAGCTCTGTTAATGACTGAAAACAGCTCTCGAAGAGATTGTCAAAAGAGACTCCGAAAACGAAACGTTGATCACTTTTGAGCAAAAGGCTGCACACACGCAATTCAAGTTGCTCTGATTGTCATTTAGAGTTACATTATAGGATTATTCAACAACAAGTCAAAATGTGCTCGTGAAAGGCAGAAAACAACACTTTGATAGTTTGATATAACTTGAGAACGAATGCAAAAAACAGTCCACTCTAAGAACAGGCCGCTTGGACACTTTCAGAACAGCTCTGTTAATGACTGAAAACAGCTCTCGAAGAGATTGTCAAAAGAGACTCCGAAAACGAAACGTTGATCACTTTTGAGCAAAAGGCTGCACACACGCAATTCAAGTTGCTCTGATTGTCATTTAGAGTTACATTATAGGATTATTCAACAACAAGTCAAAATGTGCTCGTGAAAGGCAGAAAACAACACTTTGATAGTTTGATATAACTTGAGAACGAATGCAAAAAACAGTCCACTCTAAGAACAGGCCGCTTGGACACTTTCAGAACAGCTCTGTTAATGACTGAAAACAGCTCTCGAAGAGATTGTCAAAAGAGACTCCGAAAACGAAACGTTGATCACTTTTGAGCAAAAGGCTGCACACACGCAATTCAAGTTGCTCTGATTGTCATTTAGAGTTACATTATAGGATTATTCAACAACAAGTAAAAATGTGCTCGTGAAAGGCAGAAAACAACACTTTGATAGTTTGATATAACTTGAGAACGAATGCAAAAAACAGTCCACTCTAAGAACAGGCCGCTTGGACACTTTCAGAACAGCTCTGTTAATGACTGAAAACAGCTCTCGAAGAGATTGTCAAAAGAGACTCCGAAAACGAAACGTTGATCACTTTTGAGCAAAAGGCTGCACACACGCAATTCAAGTTGCTCTGATTGTCATTTAGAGTTACATTATAGGATTATTCAACAACAAGTCAAAATGTGCTCGTGAAAGGCAGAAAACAACACTTTGATAGTTTGATATAACTTGAGAACGAATGCAAAAAACAGTCCACTCTCAGAACAGGCCGCTTGGACACTTTCAGAACAGCTCTGTTAATGACTGAAAACAGCTCTCGAAGAGATTGTCAAAAGAGACTCCGAAAACGAAACGTTGATCACTTTTGAGCAAAAGGCTGCACACACGCAATTCAAGTTGCTCTGATTGTCATTTAGAGTTACATTATAGGATTATTCAACAACAAGTCAAAATGTGCTCGTGAAAGGCAGAAAACAACACTTTGATAGTTTGATATAACTTGAGAACGAATGCAAAAAACAGTCCACTCTAAGAACAGGCCGCTTGGACACTTTCAGAACAGCTCTGTTAATGACTGAAAACAGCTCTCGAAGAGATTGTCAAAAGAGACTCCGAAAACGAAACGTTGATCACTTTTGAGCAAAAGGCTGCACACACGCAATTCAAGTTGCTCTGATTGTCATTTAGAGTTACATTATAGGATTATTCAACAACAAGTCAAAATGTGCTCGTGAAAGGCAGAAAACAACACTTTGATAGTTTGATATAACTTGAGAACGAATGCAAAAAACAGTCCACTCTAAGAACAGGCCGCTTGGACACTTTCAGAACAGCTCTGTTAATGACTGAAAACAGCTCTCGAAGAGATTGTCAAAAGAGACTCCGAAAACGAAACGTTGATCACTTTTGAGCAAAAGGCTGCACACACGCAATTCAAGTTGCTCTGATTGTCATTTAGAGTTACATTATAGGATTATTCAACAACAAGTCAAAATGTGCTCGTGAAAGGCAGAAAACAACACTTTGATAGTTTGATATAACTTGAGAACGAATGCAAAAAACAGTCCACTCTAAGAACAGGCCGCTTGGACACTTTCAGAACAGCTCTGTTAATGACTGAAAACAGCTCTCGAAGAGATTGTCAAAAGAGACTCCGAAAACGAAACGTTGATCACTTTTGAGCAAAAGGCTGCACACACGCAATTCAAGTTGCTCTGATTGTCATTTAGAGTTACATTATAGGATTATTCAACAACAAGTCAAAATGTGCTCGTGAAAGGCAGAAAACAACACTTTGATAGTTTGATATAACTTGAGAACGAATGCAAAAAACAGTCCACTCTAAGAACAGGCCGCTTGGACACTTTCAGAACAGCTCTGTTAATGACTGAAAACAGCTCTCGAAGAGATTGTCAAAAGAGACTCCGAAAACGAAACGTTGATCACTTTTGAGCAAAAGGCTGCACACACGCAATTCAAGTTGCTCTGATTGTCATTTAGAGTTACATTATAGGATTATTCAACAACAAGTCAAAATGTGCTCGTGAAAGGCAGAAAACAACACTTTGATAGTTTGATATAACTTGAGAACGAATGCAAAAAACAGTCCACTCTAAGAACAGGCCGCTTGGACACTTTCAGAACAGCTCTGTTAATGACTGAAAACAGCTCTCGAAGAGATTGTCAAAAGAGACTCCGAAAACGAAACGTTGATCACTTTTGAGCAAAAGGCTGCACACACGCAATTCAAGTTGCTCTGATTGTCATTTAGAGTTACATTATAGGATTATTCAACAACAAGTCAAAATGTGCTCGTGAAAGGCAGAAAACAACACTTTGATAGTTTGATATAACTTGAGAACGAATGCAAAAAACAGTCCACTCTCAGAACAGGCCGCTTGGACACTTTCAGAACAGCTCTGTTAATGACTGAAAACAGCTCTCGAAGAGATTGTCAAAAGAGACTCCGAAAACGAAACGTTGATCACTTTTGAGCAAAAGGCTGCACACACGCAATTCAAGTTGCTCTGATTGTCATTTAGAGTTACATTATAGGATTATTCAACAACAAGTAAAAATGTGCTCGTGAAAGGCAGAAAACAACACTTTGATAGTTTGATATAACTTGAGAACGAATGCAAAAAACAGTCCACTCTAAGAACAGGCCGCTTGGACACTTTCAGAACAGCTCTGTTAATGACTGAAAACAGCTCTCGAAGAGATTGTCAAAAGAGACTCCGAAAACGAAACGTTGATCACTTTTGAGCAAAAGGCTGCACACACGCAATTCAAGTTGCTCTGATTGTCATTTAGAGTTACATTATAGGATTATTCAACAACAAGTCAAAATGTGCTCGTGAAAGGCAGAAAACAACACTTTGATAGTTTGATATAACTTGAGAACGAATGCAAAAAACAGTCCACTCTAAGAACAGGCCGCTTGGACACTTTCAGAACAGCTCTGTTAATGACTGAAAACAGCTCTCGAAGAGATTGTCAAAAGAGACTCCGAAAACGAAACGTTGATCACTTTTGAGCAAAAGGCTGCACACACGCAATTCAAGTTGCTCTGATTGTCATTTAGAGTTACATTATAGGATTATTCAACAACAAGTCAAAATGTGCTCGTGAAAGGCAGAAAACAACACTTTGATAGTTTGATATAACTTGAGAACGAATGCAAAAAACAGTCCACTCTAAGAACAGGCCGCTTGGACACTTTCAGAACAGCTCTGTTAATGACTGAAAACAGCTCTCGAAGAGATTGTCAAAAGAGACTCCGAAAACGAAACGTTGATCACTTTTGAGCAAAAGGCTGCACACACGCAATTCAAGTTGCTCTGATTGTCATTTAGAGTTACATTATAGGAACATTCAGCAACAAGTCAAAATGTGCTCCAGAAAAGCAGAAAACAACAATGCAACGAATGCAAAAACAGTCCACTCTCAGAACAGGCCGCTTGGACACTTTCAGAACAGCTCTGTTAATGACTGAAAACAGCTCTCGAAGAGATTGTCAAAAGAGACTCTGAAAACGAAACGTTGATTACTTTTGAGCAAAAGGCTGCACACACGCAATTCAAGTTGCTCTGATTGTCATTTAGAGTAACATTATAGGATTATTCAACAACAAGTCAAAATGTGCTCGTGAAAGGCAGAAAACAACACTTTGATAGTTTGATATAACTTGAGAACGAATGCAAAAAAACAGTCCACTCTAAGAACAGGCCGCTTGGACACTTTCAGAACAGCTCTGTTAATGACTGAAAACAGCTCTCGAAGAGATTGTCAAAAGAGACTCCGAAAACGAAACGTTGATCACTTTTGAGCAAAAGGCTGCACACACGCAATTCAAGTTGCTCTGATTGTCATTTAGAGTTACATTATAGGATTATTCAACAACAAGTCAAAATGTGCTCGTGAAAGGCAGAAAACAACACTTTGATAGTTTGATATAACTTGAGAACGAATGCAAAAAACAGTCCACTCTAAGAACAGGCCGCTTGGACACTTTCAGAACAGCTCTGTTAATGACTGAAAACAGCTCTCGAAGAGATTGTCAAAAGAGACTCCGAAAACGAAACGTTGATCACTTTTGAGCAAAAGGCTACACACACGCAATTCAAGTTGCTCTGATTGTCATTTAGAGTTACATTATAGGATTATTCAACAACAAGTCAAAATGTGCTCGTGAAAGGCAGAAAACAACACTTTGATAGTTTGATATAACTTGAGAACGAATGCAAAAAACAGTCCACTCTAAGAACAGGCCGCTTGGACACTTTCAGAACAGCTCTGTTAATGACTGAAAACAGCTCTCGAAGAGATTGTCAAAAGAGACTCCGAAAACGAAACGTTGATCACTTTTGAGCAAAAGGCTGCACACACGCAATTCAAGTTGCTCTGATTGTCATTTAGAGTTACATTATAGGATTATTCAACAACAAGTCAAAATGTGCTCGTGAAAGGCAGAAAACAACACTTTGATAGTTTGATATAACTTGAGAACGAATGCAAAAAACAGTCCACTCTAAGAACAGGCCGCTTGGACACTTTCAGAACAGCTCTGTTAATGACTGAAAACAGCTCTCGAAGAGATTGTCAAAAGAGACTCCGAAAACGAAACGTTGATCACTTTTGAGCAAAAGGCTGCACACACGCAATTCAAGTTGCTCTGATTGTCATTTAGAGTTACATTATAGGATTATTCAACAACAAGTCAAAATGTGCTCGTGAAAGGCAGAAAACAACACTTTGATAGTTTGATATAACTTGAGAACGAATGCAAAAAACAGTCCACTCTAAGAACAGGCCGCTTGGACACTTTCAGAACAGCTCTGTTAATGACTGAAAACAGCTCTCGAAGAGATTGTCAAAAGAGACTCCGAAAACGAAACGTTGATCACTTTTGAGCAAAAGGCTGCACACACGCAATTCAAGTTGCTCTGATTGTCATTTAGAGTTACATTATAGGATTATTCAACAACAAGTCAAAATGTGCTCGTGAAAGGCAGAAAACAACACTTTGATAGTTTGATATAACTTGAGAACGAATGCAAAAAACAGTCCACTCTAAGAACAGGCCGCTTGGACACTTTCAGAACAGCTCTGTTAATGACTGAAAACAGCTCTCGAAGAGATTGTCAAAAGAGACTCCGAAAACGAAACGTTGATCACTTTTGAGCAAAAGGCTGCACACACGCAATTCAAGTTGCTCTGATTGTCATTTAGAGTTACATTATAGGATTATTCAACAACAAGTCAAAATGTGCTCGTGAAAGGCAGAAAACAACACTTTGATAGTTTGATATAACTTGAGAACGAATGCAAAAAACAGTCCACTCTAAGAACAGGCCGCTTGGACACTTTCAGAACAGCTCTGTTAATGACTGAAAACAGCTCTCGAAGAGATTGTCAAAAGAGACTCCGAAAACGAAACGTTGATCACTTTTGAGCAAAAGGCTGCACACACGCAATTCAAGTTGCTCTGATTGTCATTTAGAGTTACATTATAGGATTATTCAACAACAAGTCAAAATGTGCTCGTGAAAGGCAGAAAACAACACTTTGATAGTTTGATATAACTTGAGAACGAATGCAAAAAACAGTCCACTCTAAGAACAGGCCGCTTGGACACTTTCAGAACAGCTCTGTTAATGACTGAAAACAGCTCTCGAAGAGATTGTCAAAAGAGACTCCGAAAACGAAACGTTGATCACTTTTGAGCAAAAGGCTGCACACACGCAATTCAAGTTGCTCTGATTGTCATTTAGAGTTACATTATAGGATTATTCAACAACAAGTCAAAATGTGCTCGTGAAAGGCAGAAAACAACACTTTGATAGTTTGATATAACTTGAGAACGAATGCAAAAAACAGTCCACTCTAAGAACAGGCCGCTTGGACACTTTCAGAACAGCTCTGTTAATGACTGAAAACAGCTCTCGAAGAGATTGTCAAAAGAGACTCCGAAAACGAAACGTTGATCACTTTTGAGCAAAAGGCTGCACACACGCAATTCAAGTTGCTCTGATTGTCATTTAGAGTTACATTATAGGATTATTCAACAACAAGTCAAAATGTGCTCGTGAAAGGCAGAAAACAACACTTTGATAGTTTGATATAACTTGAGAACGAATGCAAAAAACAGTCCACTCTAAGAACAGGCCGCTTGGACACTTTCAGAACAGCTCTGTTAATGACTGAAAACAGCTCTCGAAGAGATTGTCAAAAGAGACTCCGAAAACGAAACGTTGATCACTTTTGAGCAAAAGGCTGCACACACGCAATTCAAGTTGCTCTGATTGTCATTTAGAGTTACATTATAGGAGCATTCAGCAACAAGTCAAAATGTGCTCCAGAAAAGCAGAAAACAACACTGATAGAACTTGAGAACGAATGCAAAAACAGTCCACTCTCAGAACAGGCCGCTTGGACACTTTCAGAACAGCTCTGTTAATGACTGAAAACAGCTCTCGAAGAGATTGTCAAAAGAGACTCTGAAAACGAAACGTTGATTACTTTTGAGCAAAAGGCTGCACACACGCAATTCAAGTTGCTCTGATTGTCATTTAGAGTTACATTATAGGATTATTCAACAACAAGTCAAAATGTGCTCGTGAAAGGCAGAAAACAACACTTTGATAGTTTGATATAACTTGAGAACGAATGCAAAAAACAGTCCACTCTCAGAACAGGCCGCTTGGACACTTTCAGAACAGCTCTGTTAATGACTGAAAACAGCTCTCGAAGAGATTGTCAAAAGAGACTCCGAAAACGAAACGTTGATCACTTTTGAGCAAAAGGCTGCACACACGCAATTCAAGTTGCTCTGATTGTCATTTAGAGTTACATTATAGGATTATTCAACAACAAGTCAAAATGTGCTCGTGAAAGGCAGAAAACAACACTTTGATAGTTTGATATAACTTGAGAACGAATGCAAAAAACAGTCCACTCTAAGAACAGGCCGCTTGGACACTTTCAGAACAGCTCTGTTAATGACTGAAAACAGCTCTCGAAGAGATTGTCAAAAGAGACTCCGAAAACGAAACGTTGATCACTTTTGAGCAAAAGGCTGCACACACGCAATTCAAGTTGCTCTGATTGTCATTTAGAGTTACATTATAGGATTATTCAACAACAAGTCAAAATGTGCTCGTGAAAGGCAGAAAACAACACTTTGATAGTTTGATATAACTTGAGAACGAATGCAAAAAACAGTCCACTCTAAGAACAGGCCGCTTGGACACTTTCAGAACAGCTCTGTTAATGACTGAAAACAGCTCTCGAAGAGATTGTCAAAAGAGACTCCGAAAACGAAACGTTGATCACTTTTGAGCAAAAGGCTACACACACGCAATTCAAGTTGCTCTGATTGTCATTTAGAGTTACATTATAGGATTATTCAACAACAAGTCAAAATGTGCTCGTGAAAGGCAGAAAACAACACTTTGATAGTTTGATATAACTTGAGAACGAATGCAAAAAACAGTCCACTCTAAGAACAGGCCGCTTGGACACTTTCAGAACAGCTCTGTTAATGACTGAAAACAGCTCTCGAAGAGATTGTCAAAAGAGACTCCGAAAACGAAACGTTGATCACTTTTGAGCAAAAGGCTGCACACACGCAATTCAAGTTGCTCTGATTGTCATTTAGAGTTACATTATAGGATTATTCAACAACAAGTCAAAATGTGCTCGTGAAAGGCAGAAAACAACACTTTGATAGTTTGATATAACTTGAGAACGAATGCAAAAAACAGTCCACTCTAAGAACAGGCCCCTTGGACACTTTCAGAACAGCTCTGTTAATGACTGAAAACAGCTCTCGAAGAGATTGTCAAAAGAGACTCCGAAAACGAAACGTTGATCACTTTTGAGCAAAAGGCTGCACACACGCAATTCAAGTTGCTCTGATTGTCATTTAGAGTTACATTATAGGATTATTCAACAACAAGTCAAAATGTGCTCGTGAAAGGCAGAAAACAACACTTTGATAGTTTGATATAACTTGAGAACGAATGCAAAAAACAGTCCACTCTAAGAACAGGCCGCTTGGACACTTTCAGAACAGCTCTGTTAATGACTGAAAACAGCTCTCGAAGAGATTGTCAAAAGAGACTCCGAAAACGAAACGTTGATCACTTTTGAGCAAAAGGCTGCACACACGCAATTCAAGTTGCTCTGATTGTCATTTAGAGTTACATTATAGGATTATTCAACAACAAGTCAAAATGTGCTCGTGAAAGGCAGAAAACAACACTTTGATAGTTTGATGTAACTTGAGAACGAATGCAAAAAACAGTCCACTCTAAGAACAGGCCGCTTGGACACTTTCAGAACAGCTCTGTTAATGACTGAAAACAGCTCTCGAAGAGATTGTCAAAAGAGACTCCGAAAACGAAACGTTGATCACTTTTGAGCAAAAGGCTGCACACACGCAATTCAAGTTGCTCTGATTGTCATTTAGAGTTACATTATAGGATTATTCAACAACAAGTCAAAATGTGCTCGTGAAAGGCAGAAAACAACACTTTGATAGTTTGATATAACTTGAGAACGAATGCAAAAAACAGTCCACTCTAAGAACAGGCCGCTTGGACACTTTCAGAACAGCTCTGTTAATGACTGAAAACAGCTCTCGAAGAGATTGTCAAAAGAGACTCCGAAAACGAAACGTTGATCACTTTTGAGCAAAAGGCTGCACACACGCAATTCAAGTTGCTCTGATTGTCGTTTAGAGTTACATTATAGGATTATTCAACAAGTCAAAATGTGCTCGTGAAAGGCAGAAAACAACACTTTGATAGTTTGATATAACTTGAGAACGAATGCAAAAAACAGTCCACTCTAAGAACAGGCCGCTTGGACACTTTCAGAACAGCTCTGTTAATGACTGAAAACAGCTCTCGAAGAGATTGTCAAAAGAGACTCCGAAAACGAAACGTTGATCACTTTTGAGCAAAAGGCTGCACACACGCAATTCAAGTTGCTCTGATTGTCATTTAGAGTTACATTATAGGATTATTCAACAACAAGTCAAAATGTGCTCGTGAAAGGCAGAAAACAACACTTTGATAGTTTGATATAACTTGAGAACGAATGCAAAAAACAGTCCACTCTAAGAACAGGCCGCTTGGACACTTTCAGAACAGCTCTGTTAATGACTGAAAACAGCTCTCGAAGAGATTGTCAAAAGAGACTCAGAAAACGAAACGTTGATCACTTTTGAGCAAAAGGCTGCACACACGCAATTCAAGTTGCTCTGATTGTCATTTAGAGTTACATTATAGGATTATTCAACAACAAGTCAAAATGTGCTCGTGAAAGGCAGAAAACAACACTTTGATAGTTTGATATAACTTGAGAACGAATGCAAAAAACAGTCCACTCTAAGAACAGGCCGCTTGGACACTTTCAGAACAGCTCTGTTAATGACTGAAAACAGCTCTCGAAGAGATTGTCAAAAGAGACTCCGAAAACGAAACGTTGATCACTTTTGAGCAAAAGGCTGCACACACGCAATTCAAGTTGCTCTGATTGTCATTTAGAGTTACATTATAGGATTATTCAACAACAAGTAAAAATGTGCTCGTGAAAGGCAGAAAACAACACTTTGATAGTTTGATATAACTTGAGAACGAATGCAAAAAACAGTCCACTCTAAGAACAGGCCGCTTGGACACTTTCAGAACAGCTCTGTTAATGACTGAAAACAGCTCTCGAAGAGATTGTCAAAAGAGACTCCGAAAACGAAACGTTGATCACTTTTGAGCAAAAGGCTGCACACACGCAATTCAAGTTGCTCTGATTGTCATTTAGAGTTACATTATAGGATTATTCAACAACAAGTCAAAATGTGCTCGTGAAAGGCAGAAAACAACACTTTGATAGTTTGATATAACTTGAGAACGAATGCAAAAAACAGTCCACTCTCAGAACAGGCCGCTTGGACACTTTCAGAACAGCTCTGTTAATGACTGAAAACAGCTCTCGAAGAGATTGTCAAAAGAGACTCCGAAAACGAAACGTTGATCACTTTTGAGCAAAAGGCTGCACACACGCAATTCAAGTTGCTCTGATTGTCATTTAGAGTTACATTATAGGATTATTCAACAACAAGTCAAAATGTGCTCGTGAAAGGCAGAAAACAACACTTTGATAGTTTGATATAACTTGAGAACGAATGCAAAAAACAGTCCACTCTAAGAACAGGCCGCTTGGACACTTTCAGAACAGCTCTGTTAATGACTGAAAACAGCTCTCGAAGAGATTGTCAAAAGAGACTCCGAAAACGAAACGTTGATCACTTTTGAGCAAAAGGCTGCACACACGCAATTCAAGTTGCTCTGATTGTCATTTAGAGTTACATTATAGGATTATTCAACAACAAGTCAAAATGTGCTCGTGAAAGGCAGAAAACAACACTTTGATAGTTTGATATAACTTGAGAACGAATGCAAAAAACAGTCCACTCTAAGAACAGGCCGCTTGGACACTTTCAGAACAGCTCTGTTAATGACTGAAAACAGCTCTCGAAGAGATTGTCAAAAGAGACTCTGAAAACGAAACGTTGATTACTTTTGAGCAAAAGGCTGCACACACGCAATTCACGTTGCTCTGATTGTCATTTAGAGTAACATTATAGGATTATTCAACAACAAGTCAAAATGTGCTCGTGAAAGGCAGAAAACAACACTTTGATAGTTTGATATAACTTGAGAACGAATGCAAAAAACAGTCCACTCTAAGAACAGGCCGTTTGGACACTTTCAGAACAGCTCTGTTAATGACTGAAAACAGCTCTCGAAGAGATTGTCAAAAGAGACTCCGAAAACGAAACGTTGATCACTTTTGAGCAAAAGGCTGCACACACGCAATTCAAGTTGCTCTGATTGTCATTTAGAGTTACATTATAGGATTATTCAACAACAAGTCAAAATGTGCTCGTGAAAGGCAGAAAACAACACTTTGATAGTTTGATATAACTTGAGAACGAATGCAAAAAACAGTCCACTCTAAGAACAGGCCGCTTGGACACTTTCAGAACAGCTCTGTTAATGACTGAAAACAGCTCTCGAAGAGATTGTCAAAAGAGACTCCGAAAACGAAACGTTGATCACTTTTGAGCAAAAGGCTGCACACACGCAATTCAAGTTGCTCTGATTGTCATTTAGAGTTACATTATAGGAT
This sequence comes from Nansenia antarctica, assembly GCF_963989245.1. Lineage (NCBI taxonomy): Eukaryota > Metazoa > Chordata > Actinopteri > Argentiniformes > Microstomatidae > Nansenia > Nansenia antarctica. The sequence goes on from NW_027663424.1 coordinate 62,108, forward strand.
TATTCAACAACAAGTCAAAATGTGCTCGTGAAAGGCAGAAAACAACACTTTGATAGTTTGATATAACTTGAGAACGAATGCAAAAAACAGTCCACTCTAAGAACAGGCCGCTTGGACACTTTCAGAACAGCTCTGTTAATGACTGAAAACAGCTCTCGAAGAGATTGTCAAAAGAGACTCCGAAAACGAAACGTTGATCACTTTTGAGCAAAAGGCTGCACACACGCAATTCAAGTTGCTCTGATTGTCATTTAGAGTTACATTATAGGATTATTCAACAACAAGTCAAAATGTGCTCGTGAAAGGCAGAAAACAACACTTTGATAGTTTGATATAACTTGAGAACGAATGCAAAAAACAGTCCACTCTAAGAACAGGCCGCTTGGACACTTTCAGAACAGCTCTGTTAATGACTGAAAACAGCTCTCGAAGAGATTGTCAAAAGAGACTCCGAAAACGAAACGTTGATCACTTTTGAGCAAAAGGCTGCACACACGCAATTCAAGTTGCTCTGATTGTCATTTAGAGTTACATTATAGGATTATTCAACAACAAGTCAAAATGTGCTCGTGAAAGGCAGAAAACAACACTTTGATAGTTTGATATAACTTGAGAACGAATGCAAAAAACAGTCCACTCTAAGAACAGGCCGCTTGGACACTTTCAGAACAGCTCTGTTAATGACTGAAAACAGCTCTCGAAGAGATTGTCAAAAGAGACTCCGAAAACGAAACGTTGATCACTTTTGAGCAAAAGGCTGCACACACGCAATTCAAGTTGCTCTGATTGTCATTTAGAGTTACATTATAGGAGCATTCAGCAACAAGTCAAAATGTGCTCCAGAAAAGCAGAAAACAACACTGATAGAACTTGAGAACGAATGCAAAAACAGTCCACTCTCAGAACAGGCCGCTTGGACACTTTCAGAACAGCTCTGTTAATGACTGAAAACAGCTCTCGAAGAGATTGTCAAAAGAGACTCCGAAAACGAAACGTTGATCACTTTTGAGCAAAAGGCTGCACACACGCAATTCAAGTTGCTCTGATTGTCATTTAGAGTTACATTATAGGATTATTCAACAACAAGTCAAAATGTGCTCGTGAAAGGCAGAAAACAACACTTTGATAGTTTGATATAACTTGAGAACGAATGCAAAAAACAGTCCACTCTAAGAACAGGCCGCTTGGACACTTTCAGAACAGCTCTGTTAATGACTGAAAACAGCTCTCGAAGAGATTGTCAAAAGAGACTCCGAAAACGAAACGTTGATCACTTTTGAGCAAAAGGCTGCACACACGCAATTCAAGTTGCTCTGATTGTCATTTAGAGTTACATTATAGGAGCATTCAGCAACAAGTCAAAATGTGCTCCAGAAAAGCAGAAAACAACACTGATAGAACTTGAGAACGAATGCAAAAACAGTCCACTCTCAGAACAGGCCGCTTGGACACTTTCAGAACAGCTCTGTTAATGACTGAAAACAGCTCTCGAAGAGATTGTCAAAAGAGACTCTGAAAACGAAACTTTGATTACTTTTGAGCAAAAGGCTGCACACACGCAATTCAAGTTGCTCTGATTGTCATTTAGAGTAACATTATAGGATTATTCAACAACAAGTCAAAATGTGCTCGTGAAAGGCAGAAAACAACACTTTGATAGTTTGATATAACTTGAGAACGAATGCAAAAAACAGTCCACTCTCAGAACAGGCCGCTTGGACACTTTCAGAACAGCTCTGTTAATGACTGAAAACAGCTCTCGAAGAGATTGTCAAAAGAGACTCCGAAAACGAAACGTTGATCACTTTTGAGCAAAAGGCTGCACACACGCAATTCAAGTTGCTCTGATTGTCATTTAGAGTTACATTATAGGATTATTCAACAACAAGTCAAAATGTGCTCGTGAAAGGCAGAAAACAACACTTTGATAGTTTGATATAACTTGAGAACGAATGCAAAAAACAGTCCACTCTAAGAACAGGCCGCTTGGACACTTTCAGAACAGCTCTGTTAATGACTGAAAACAGCTCTCGAAGAGATTGTCAAAAGAGACTCCGAAAACGAAACGTTGATCACTTTTGAGCAAAAGGCTGCACACACGCAATTCAAGTTGCTCTGATTGTCATTTAGAGTTACATTATAGGATTATTCAACAACAAGTCAAAATGTGCTCGTGAAAGGCAGAAAACAACACTTTGATAGTTTGATATAACTTGAGAACGAATGCAAAAAACAGTCCACTCTAAGAACAGGCCGCTTGGACACTTTCAGAACAGCTCTGTTAATGACTGAAAACAGCTCTCGAAGAGATTGTCAAAAGAGACTCCGAAAACGAAACGTTGATCACTTTTGAGCAAAAGGCTGCACACACGCAATTCAAGTTGCTCTGATTGTCATTTAGAGTTACATTATAGGATTATTCAACAACAAGTCAAAATGTGCTCGTGAAAGGCAGAAAACAACACTTTGATAGTTTGATATAACTTGAGAACGAATGCAAAAAACAGTCCACTCTAAGAACAGGCCGCTTGGACACTTTCAGAACAGCTCTGTTAATGACTGAAAACAGCTCTCGAAGAGATTGTCAAAAGAGACTCTGAAAACGAAACGTTGATTACTTTTGAGCAAAAGGCTGCACACACGCAATTCACGTTGCTCTGATTGTCATTTAGAGTAACATTATAGGAGTATTCAACAACAAGTCAAAATGTGCTCGTGAAAGGCAGAAAACAACACTTTGATAGTTTGATATAACTTGAGAACGAATGCAAAAAACAGTCCACTCTAAGAACAGGCCGTTTGGACACTTTCAGAACAGCTCTGTTAATGACTGAAAACAGCTCTCGAAGAGATTGTCAAAAGAGACTCCGAAAACGAAACGTTGATCACTTTTGAGCAAAAGGCTGCACACACGCAATTCAAGTTGCTCTGATTGTCATTTAGAGTTACATTATAGGATTATTCAACAACAAGTCAAAATGTGCTCGTGAAAGGCAGAAAACAACACTTTGATAGTTTGATATAACTTGAGAACGAATGCAAAAAACAGTCCACTCTAAGAACAGGCCGCTTGGACACTTTCAGAACAGCTCTGTTAATGACTGAAAACAGCTCTCGAAGAGATTGTCAAAAGAGACTCCGAAAACGAAACGTTGATCACTTTTGAGCAAAAGGCTGCACACACGCAATTCAAGTTGCTCTGATTGTCATTTAGAGTTACATTATAGGATTATTCAACAACAAGTCAAAATGTGCTCGTGAAAGGCAGAAAACAACACTTTGATAGTTTGATATAACTTGAGAACGAATGCAAAAAACAGTCCACTCTAAGAACAGGCCGCTTGGACACTTTCAGAACAGCTCTGTTAATGACTGAAAACAGCTCTCGAAGAGATTGTCAAAAGAGACTCCGAAAACGAAACGTTGATCACTTTTGAGCAAAAGGCTGCACACACGCAATTCAAGTTGCTCTGATTGTCATTTAGAGTTACATTATAGGATTATTCAACAACAAGTAAAAATGTGCTCGTGAAAGGCAGAAAACAACACTTTGATAGTTTGATATAACTTGAGAACGAATGCAAAAAACAGTCCACTCTAAGAACAGGCCGCTTGGACACTTTCAGAACAGCTCTGTTAATGACTGAAAACAGCTCTCGAAGAGATTGTCAAAAGAGACTCCGAAAACGAAACGTTGATCACTTTTGAGCAAAAGGCTGCACACACGCAATTCAAGTTGCTCTGATTGTCATTTAGAGTTACATTATAGGATTATTCAACAACAAGTCAAAATGTGCTCGTGAAAGGCAGAAAACAACACTTTGATAGTTTGATATAACTTGAGAACGAATGCAAAAAACAGTCCACTCTAAGAACAGGCCGCTTGGACACTTTCAGAACAGCTCTGTTAATGACTGAAAACAGCTCTCGAAGAGATTGTCAAAAGAGACTCCGAAAACGAAACGTTGATCACTTTTGAGCAAAAGGCTACACACACGCAATTCAAGTTGCTCTGATTGTCATTTAGAGTTACATTATAGGATTATTCAACAACAAGTCAAAATGTGCTCGTGAAAGGCAGAAAACAACACTTTGATAGTTTGATATAACTTGAGAACGAATGCAAAAAACAGTCCACTCTAAGAACAGGCCGCTTGGACACTTTCAGAACAGCTCTGTTAATGACTGAAAACAGCTCTCGAAGAGATTGTCAAAAGAGACTCCGAAAACGAAACGTTGATCACTTTTGAGCAAAAGGCTGCACACACGCAATTAAAGTTGCTCTGATTGTCATTTAGAGTTACATTATAGGATTATTCAACAACAAGTCAAAATGTGCTCGTGAAAGGCAGAAAACAACACTTTGATAGTTTGATATAACTTGAGAACGAATGCAAAAAACAGTCCACTCTAAGAACAGGCCGCTTGGACACTTTCAGAACAGCTCTGTTAATGACTGAAAACAGCTCTCGAAGAGATTGTCAAAAGAGACTCCGAAAACGAAACGTTGATCACTTTTGAGCAAAAGGCTGCACACACGCAATTCAAGTTGCTCTGATTGTCATTTAGAGTTACATTATAGGATTATTCAACAACAAGTCAAAATGTGCTCGTGAAAGGCAGAAAACAACACTTTGATAGTTTGATATAACTTGAGAACGAATGCAAAAAACAGTCCACTCTAAGAACAGGCCGCTTGGACACTTTCAGAACAGCTCTGTTAATGACTGAAAACAGCTCTCGAAGAGATTGTCAAAAGAGACTCCGAAAACGAAACGTTGATCACTTTTGAGCAAAAGGCTGCACACACGCAATTCAAGTTGCTCTGATTGTCATTTAGAGTTACATTATAGGATTATTCAACAACAAGTCAAAATGTGCTCGTGAAAGGCAGAAAACAACACTTTGATAGTTTGATATAACTTGAGAACGAATGCAAAAAACAGTCCACTCTAAGAACAGGCCGCTTGGACACTTTCAGAACAGCTCTGTTAATGACTGAAAACAGCTCTCGAAGAGATTGTCAAAAGAGACTCCGAAAACGAAACGTTGATCACTTTTGAGCAAAAGGCTGCACACACGCAATTCAAGTTGCTCTGATTGTCATTTAGAGTTACATTATAGGATTATTCAACAACAAGTCAAAATGTGCTCGTGAAAGGCAGAAAACAACACTTTGATAGTTTGATATAACTTGAGAACGAATGCAAAAAACAGTCCACTCTAAGAACAGGCCGCTTGGACACTTTCAGAACAGCTCTGTTAATGACTGAAAACAGCTCTCGAAGAGATTGTCAAAAGAGACTCCGAAAACGAAACGTTGATCACTTTTGAGCAAAAGGCTGCACACACGCAATTCAAGTTGCTCTGATTGTCATTTAGAGTTACATTATAGGATTATTCAACAACAAGTCAAAATGTGCTCGTGAAAGGCAGAAAACAACACTTTGATAGTTTGATATAACTTGAGAACGAATGCAAAAAACAGTCCACTCTAAGAACAGGCCGCTTGGACACTTTCAGAACAGCTCTGTTAATGACTGAAAACAGCTCTCGAAGAGATTGTCAAAAGAGACTCCGAAAACGAAACGTTGATCACTTTTGAGCAAAAGGCTGCACACACGCAATTCAAGTTGCTCTGATTGTCATTTAGAGTTACATTATAGGATTATTCAACAACAAGTCAAAATGTGCTCGTGAAAGGCAGAAAACAACACTTTGATAGTTTGATATAACTTGAGAACGAATGCAAAAAACAGTCCACTCTAAGAACAGGCCGCTTGGACACTTTCAGAACAGCTCTGTTAATGACTGAAAACAGCTCTCGAAGAGATTGTCAAAAGAGACTCCGAAAACGAAACGTTGATCACTTTTGAGCAAAAGGCTGCACACACGCAATTAAAGTTGCTCTGATTGTCATTTAGAGTTACATTATAGGATTATTCAACAACAAGTCAAAATGTGCTCGTGAAAGGCAGAAAACAACACTTTGATAGTTTGATATAACTTGAGAACGAATGCAAAAAACAGTCCACTCTAAGAACAGGCCGCTTGGACACTTTCAGAACAGCTCTGTTAATGACTGAAAACAGCTCTCGAAGAGATTGTCAAAAGAGACTCCGAAAACGAAACGTTGATCACTTTTGAGCAAAAGGCTGCACACACGCAATTCAAGTTGCTCTGATTGTCATTTAGAGTTACATTATAGGATTATTCAACAACAAGTCAAAATGTGCTCGTGAAAGGCAGAAAACAACACTTTGATAGTTTGATATAACTTGAGAACGAATGCAAAAAACAGTCCACTCTAAGAACAGGCCGCTTGGACACTTTCAGAACAGCTCTGTTAATGACTGAAAACAGCTCTCGAAGAGATTGTCAAAAGAGACTCCGAAAACGAAACGTTGATCACTTTTGAGCAAAAGGCTGCACACACGCAATTCAAGTTGCTCTGATTGTCATTTAGAGTTACATTATAGGATTATTCAACAACAAGTCAAAATGTGCTCGTGAAAGGCAGAAAACAACACTTTGATAGTTTGATATAACTTGAGAACGAATGCAAAAAACAGTCCACTCTAAGAACAGGCCGCTTGGACACTTTCAGAACAGCTCTGTTAATGACTGAAAACAGCTCTCGAAGAGATTGTCAAAAGAGACTCCGAAAACGAAACGTTGATCACTTTTGAGCAAAAGGCTGCACACACGCAATTCAAGTTGCTCTGATTGTCATTTAGAGTTACATTATAGGATTATTCAACAACAAGTCAAAATGTGCTCGTGAAAGGCAGAAAACAACACTTTGATAGTTTGATATAACTTGAGAACGAATGCAAAAAACAGTCCACTCTAAGAACAGGCCGCTTGGACACTTTCAGAACAGCTCTGTTAATGACTGAAAACAGCTCTCGAAGAGATTGTCAAAAGAGACTCCGAAAACGAAACGTTGATCACTTTTGAGCAAAAGGCTGCACACACGCAATTCAAGTTGCTCTGATTGTCATTTAGAGTTACATTATAGGATTATTCAACAACAAGTCAAAATGTGCTCGTGAAAGGCAGAAAACAACACTTTGATAGTTTGATATAACTTGAGAACGAATGCAAAAAACAGTCCACTCTAAGAACAGGCCGCTTGGACACTTTCAGAACAGCTCTGTTAATGACTGAAAACAGCTCTCGAAGAGATTGTCAAAAGAGACTCCGAAAACGAAACGTTGATCACTTTTGAGCAAAAGGCTGCACACACGCAATTCAAGTTGCTCTGATTGTCATTTAGAGTTACATTATAGGATTATTCAACAACAAGTCAAAATGTGCTCGTGAAAGGCAGAAAACAACACTTTGATAGTTTGATATAACTTGAGAACGAATGCAAAAAACAGTCCACTCTAAGAACAGGCCGCTTGGACACTTTCAGAACAGCTCTGTTAATGACTGAAAACAGCTCTCGAAGAGATTGTCAAAAGAGACTCCGAAAACGAAACGTTGATCACTTTTGAGCAAAAGGCTGCACACACGCAATTCAAGTTGCTCTGATTGTCATTTAGAGTTACATTATAGGATTATTCAACAACAAGTCAAAATGTGCTCGTGAAAGGCAGAAAACAACACTTTGATAGTTTGATATAACTTGAGAACGAATGCAAAAAACAGTCCACTCTAAGAACAGGCCGCTTGGACACTTTCAGAACAGCTCTGTTAATGACTGAAAACAGCTCTCGAAGAGATTGTCAAAAGAGACTCCGAAAACGAAACGTTGATCACTTTTGAGCAAAAGGCTGCACACACGCAATTCAAGTTGCTCTGATTGTCATTTAGAGTTACATTATAGGATTATTCAACAACAAGTCAAAATGTGCTCGTGAAAGGCAGAAAACAACACTTTGATAGTTTGATATAACTTGAGAACGAATGCAAAAAACAGTCCACTCTAAGAACAGGCCGCTTGGACACTTTCAGAACAGCTCTGTTAATGACTGAAAACAGCTCTCGAAGAGATTGTCAAAAGAGACTCCGAAAACGAAACGTTGATCACTTTTGAGCAAAAGGCTGCACACACGCAATTCAAGTTGCTCTGATTGTCATTTAGAGTTACATTATAGGATTATTCAACAACAAGTCAAAATGTGCTCGTGAAAGGCAGAAAACAACACTTTGATAGTTTGATATAACTTGAGAACGAATGCAAAAAACAGTCCACTCTAAGAACAGGCCGCTTGGACACTTTCAGAACAGCTCTGTTAATGACTGAAAACAGCTCTCGAAGAGATTGTCAAAAGAGACTCCGAAAACGAAACGTTGATCACTTTTGAGCAAAAGGCTGCACACACGCAATTCAAGTTGCTCTGATTGTCATTTAGAGTTACATTATAGGAGCATTCAGCAACAAGTCAAAATGTGCTCCAGAAAAGCAGAAAACAACACTGATAGAACTTGAGAACGAATGCAAAAACAGTCCACTCTCAGAACAGGCCGCTTGGACACTTTCAGAACAGCTCTGTTAATGACTGAAAACAGCTCTCGAAGAGATTGTCAAAAGAGACTCCGAAAACGAAACGTTGATCACTTTTGAGCAAAAGGCTGCACACACGCAATTCAAGTTGCTCTGATTGTCATTTAGAGTTACATTATAGGATTATTCAACAACAAGTCAAAATGTGCTCGTGAAAGGCAGAAAACAACACTTTGATAGTTTGATATAACTTGAGAACGAATGCAAAAAACAGTCCACTCTAAGAACAGGCCGCTTGGACACTTTCAGAACAGCTCTGTTAATGACTGAAAACAGCTCTCGAAGAGATTGTCAAAAGAGACTCCGAAAACGAAACGTTGATCACTTTTGAGCAAAAGGCTGCACACACGCAATTCAAGTTGCTCTGATTGTCATTTAGAGTTACATTATAGGAGCATTCAGCAACAAGTCAAAATGTGCTCCAGAAAAGCAGAAAACAACACTGATAGAACTTGAGAACGAATGCAAAAACAGTCCACTCTCAGAACAGGCCGCTTGGACACTTTCAGAACAGCTCTGTTAATGACTGAAAACAGCTCTCGAAGAGATTGTCAAAAGAGACTCTGAAAACGAAACTTTGATTACTTTTGAGCAAAAGGCTGCACACACGCAATTCAAGTTGCTCTGATTGTCATTTAGAGTAACATTATAGGATTATTCAACAACAAGTCAAAATGTGCTCGTGAAAGGCAGAAAACAACACTTTGATAGTTTGATATAACTTGAGAACGAATGCAAAAAACAGTCCACTCTCAGAACAGGCCGCTTGGACACTTTCAGAACAGCTCTGTTAATGACTGAAAACAGCTCTCGAAGAGATTGTCAAAAGAGACTCCGAAAACGAAACGTTGATCACTTTTGAGCAAAAGGCTGCACACACGCAATTCAAGTTGCTCTGATTGTCATTTAGAGTTACATTATAGGATTATTCAACAACAAGTCAAAATGTGCTCGTGAAAGGCAGAAAACAACACTTTGATAGTTTGATATAACTTGAGAACGAATGCAAAAAACAGTCCACTCTAAGAACAGGCCGCTTGGACACTTTCAGAACAGCTCTGTTAATGACTGAAAACAGCTCTCGAAGAGATTGTCAAAAGAGACTCCGAAAACGAAACGTTGATCACTTTTGAGCAAAAGGCTGCACACACGCAATTCAAGTTGCTCTGATTGTCATTTAGAGTTACATTATAGGATTATTCAACAACAAGTCAAAATGTGCTCGTGAAAGGCAGAAAACAACACTTTGATAGTTTGATATAACTTGAGAACGAATGCAAAAAACAGTCCACTCTAAGAACAGGCCGCTTGGACACTTTCAGAACAGCTCTGTTAATGACTGAAAACAGCTCTCGAAGAGATTGTCAAAAGAGACTCCGAAAACGAAACGTTGATCACTTTTGAGCAAAAGGCTGCACACACGCAATTCAAGTTGCTCTGATTGTCATTTAGAGTTACATTATAGGATTATTCAACAACAAGTCAAAATGTGCTCGTGAAAGGCAGAAAACAACACTTTGATAGTTTGATATAACTTGAGAACGAATGCAAAAAACAGTCCACTCTAAGAACAGGCCGCTTGGACACTTTCAGAACAGCTCTGTTAATGACTGAAAACAGCTCTCGAAGAGATTGTCAAAAGAGACTCTGAAAACGAAACGTTGATTACTTTTGAGCAAAAGGCTGCACACACGCAATTCACGTTGCTCTGATTGTCATTTAGAGTAACATTATAGGAGTATTCAACAACAAGTCAAAATGTGCTCGTGAAAGGCAGAAAACAACACTTTGATAGTTTGATATAACTTGAGAACGAATGCAAAAAACAGTCCACTCTAAGAACAGGCCGTTTGGACACTTTCAGAACAGCTCTGTTAATGACTGAAAACAGCTCTCGAAGAGATTGTCAAAAGAGACTCCGAAAACGAAACGTTGATCACTTTTGAGCAAAAGGCTGCACACACGCAATTCAAGTTGCTCTGATTGTCATTTAGAGTTACATTATAGGATTATTCAACAACAAGTCAAAATGTGCTCGTGAAAGGCAGAAAACAACACTTTGATAGTTTGATATAACTTGAGAACGAATGCAAAAAACAGTCCACTCTAAGAACAGGCCGCTTGGACACTTTCAGAACAGCTCTGTTAATGACTGAAAACAGCTCTCGAAGAGATTGTCAAAAGAGACTCCGAAAACGAAACGTTGATCACTTTTGAGCAAAAGGCTGCACACACGCAATTCAAGTTGCTCTGATTGTCATTTAGAGTTACATTATAGGATTATTCAACAACAAGTCAAAATGTGCTCGTGAAAGGCAGAAAACAACACTTTGATAGTTTGATATAACTTGAGAACGAATGCAAAAAACAGTCCACTCTAAGAACAGGCCGCTTGGACACTTTCAGAACAGCTCTGTTAATGACTGAAAACAGCTCTCGAAGAGATTGTCAAAAGAGACTCCGAAAACGAAACGTTGATCACTTTTGAGCAAAAGGCTGCACACACGCAATTCAAGTTGCTCTGATTGTCATTTAGAGTTACATTATAGGATTATTCAACAACAAGTAAAAATGTGCTCGTGAAAGGCAGAAAACAACACTTTGATAGTTTGATATAACTTGAGAACGAATGCAAAAAACAGTCCACTCTAAGAACAGGCCGCTTGGACACTTTCAGAACAGCTCTGTTAATGACTGAAAACAGCTCTCGAAGAGATTGTCAAAAGAGACTCCGAAAACGAAACGTTGATCACTTTTGAGCAAAAGGCTGCACACACGCAATTCAAGTTGCTCTGATTGTCATTTAGAGTTACATTATAGGATTATTCAACAACAAGTCAAAATGTGCTCGTGAAAGGCAGAAAACAACACTTTGATAGTTTGATATAACTTGAGAACGAATGCAAAAAACAGTCCACTCTAAGAACAGGCCGCTTGGACACTTTCAGAACAGCTCTGTTAATGACTGAAAACAGCTCTCGAAGAGATTGTCAAAAGAGACTCCGAAAACGAAACGTTGATCACTTTTGAGCAAAAGGCTACACACACGCAATTCAAGTTGCTCTGATTGTCATTTAGAGTTACATTATAGGATTATTCAACAACAAGTCAAAATGTGCTCGTGAAAGGCAGAAAACAACACTTTGATAGTTTGATATAACTTGAGAACGAATGCAAAAAACAGTCCACTCTAAGAACAGGCCGCTTGGACACTTTCAGAACAGCTCTGTTAATGACTGAAAACAGCTCTCGAAGAGATTGTCAAAAGAGACTCCGAAAACGAAACGTTGATCACTTTTGAGCAAAAGGCTGCACACACGCAATTAAAGTTGCTCTGATTGTCATTTAGAGTTACATTATAGGATTATTCAACAACAAGTCAAAATGTGCTCGTGAAAGGCAGAAAACAACACTTTGATAGTTTGATATAACTTGAGAACGAATGCAAAAAACAGTCCACTCTAAGAACAGGCCGCTTGGACACTTTCAGAACAGCTCTGTTAATGACTGAAAACAGCTCTCGAAGAGATTGTCAAAAGAGACTCCGAAAACGAAACGTTGATCACTTTTGAGCAAAAGGCTGCACACACGCAATTCAAGTTGCTCTGATTGTCATTTAGAGTTACATTATAGGATTATTCAACAACAAGTCAAAATGTGCTCGTGAAAGGCAGAAAACAACACTTTGATAGTTTGATATAACTTGAGAACGAATGCAAAAAACAGTCCACTCTAAGAACAGGCCGCTTGGACACTTTCAGAACAGCTCTGTTAATGACTGAAAACAGCTCTCGAAGAGATTGTCAAAAGAGACTCCGAAAACGAAACGTTGATCACTTTTGAGCAAAAGGCTGCACACACGCAATTCAAGTTGCTCTGATTGTCATTTAGAGTTACATTATAGGATTATTCAACAACAAGTCAAAATGTGCTCGTGAAAGGCAGAAAACAACACTTTGATAGTTTGATATAACTTGAGAACGAATGCAAAAAACAGTCCACTCTAAGAACAGGCCGCTTGGACACTTTCAGAACAGCTCTGTTAATGACTGAAAACAGCTCTCGAAGAGATTGTCAAAAGAGACTCCGAAAACGAAACGTTGATCACTTTTGAGCAAAAGGCTGCACACACGCAATTCAAGTTGCTCTGATTGTCATTTAGAGTTACATTATAGGATTATTCAACAACAAGTCAAAATGTGCTCGTGAAAGGCAGAAAACAACACTTTGATAGTTTGATATAACTTGAGAACGAATGCAAAAAACAGTCCACTCTAAGAACAGGCCGCTTGGACACTTTCAGAACAGCTCTGTTAATGACTGAAAACAGCTCTCGAAGAGATTGTCAAAAGAGACTCCGAAAACGAAACGTTGATCACTTTTGAGCAAAAGGCTGCACACACGCAATTCAAGTTGCTCTGATTGTCATTTAGAGTTACATTATAGGATTATTCAACAACAAGTCAAAATGTGCTCGTGAAAGGCAGAAAACAACACTTTGATAGTTTGATATAACTTGAGAACGAATGCAAAAAACAGTCCACTCTAAGAACAGGCCGCTTGGACACTTTCAGAACAGCTCTGTTAATGACTGAAAACAGCTCTCGAAGAGATTGTCAAAAGAGACTCCGAAAACGAAACGTTGATCACTTTTGAGCAAAAGGCTGCACACACGCAATTCAAGTTGCTCTGATTGTCATTTAGAGTTACATTATAGGATTATTCAACAACAAGTAAAAATGTGCTCGTGAAAGGCAGAAAACAACACTTTGATAGTTTGATATAACTTGAGAACGAATGCAAAAAACAGTCCACTCTAAGAACAGGCCGCTTGGACACTTTCAGAACAGCTCTGTTAATGACTGAAAACAGCTCTCGAAGAGATTGTCAAAAGAGACTCCGAAAACGAAACGTTGATCACTTTTGAGCAAAAGGCTGCACACACGCAATTCAAGTTGCTCTGATTGTCATTTAGAGTTACATTATAGGATTATTCAACAACAAGTCAAAATGTGCTCGTGAAAGGCAGAAAACAACACTTTGATAGTTTGATATAACTTGAGAACGAATGCAAAAAACAGTCCACTCTAAGAACAGGCCGCTTGGACACTTTCAGAACAGCTCTGTTAATGACTGAAAACAGCTCTCGAAGAGATTGTCAAAAGAGACTCCGAAAACGAAACGTTGATCACTTTTGAGCAAAAGGCTACACACACGCAATTCAAGTTGCTCTGATTGTCATTTAGAGTTACATTATAGGATTATTCAACAACAAGTCAAAATGTGCTCGTGAAAGGCAGAAAACAACACTTTGATAGTTTGATATAACTTGAGAACGAATGCAAAAAACAGTCCACTCTAAGAACAGGCCGCTTGGACACTTTCAGAACAGCTCTGTTAATGACTGAAAACAGCTCTCGAAGAGATTGTCAAAAGAGACTCCGAAAACGAAACGTTGATCACTTTTGAGCAAAAGGCTGCACACACGCAATTAAAGTTGCTCTGATTGTCATTTAGAGTTACATTATAGGATTATTCAACAACAAGTCAAAATGTGCTCGTGAAAGGCAGAAAACAACACTTTGATAGTTTGATATAACTTGAGAACGAATGCAAAAAACAGTCCACTCTAAGAACAGGCCGCTTGGACACTTTCAGAACAGCTCTGTTAATGACTGAAAACAGCTCTCGAAGAGATTGTCAAAAGAGACTCCGAAAACGAAACGTTGATCACTTTTGAGCAAAAGGCTGCACACACGCAATTCAAGTTGCTCTGATTGTCATTTAGAGTTACATTATAGGATTATTCAACAACAAGTCAAAATGTGCTCGTGAAAGGCAGAAAACAACACTTTGATAGTTTGATATAACTTGAGAACGAATGCAAAAAACAGTCCACTCTAAGAACAGGCCGCTTGGACACTTTCAGAACAGCTCTGTTAATGACTGAAAACAGCTCTCGAAGAGATTGTCAAAAGAGACTCCGAAAACGAAACGTTGATCACTTTTGAGCAAAAGGCTGCACACACGCAATTCAAGTTGCTCTGATTGTCATTTAGAGTTACATTATAGGATTATTCAACAACAAGTCAAAATGTGCTCGTGAAAGGCAGAAAACAACACTTTGATAGTTTGATATAACTTGAGAACGAATGCAAAAAACAGTCCACTCTAAGAACAGGCCGCTTGGACACTTTCAGAACAGCTCTGTTAATGACTGAAAACAGCTCTCGAAGAGATTGTCAAAAGAGACTCCGAAAACGAAACGTTGATCACTTTTGAGCAAAAGGCTGCACACACGCAATTCAAGTTGCTCTGATTGTCATTTAGAGTTACATTATAGGATTATTCAACAACAAGTCAAAATGTGCTCGTGAAAGGCAGAAAACAACACTTTGATAGTTTGATATAACTTGAGAACGAATGCAAAAAACAGTCCACTCTAAGAACAGGCCGCTTGGACACTTTCAGAACAGCTCTGTTAATGACTGAAAACAGCTCTCGAAGAGATTGTCAAAAGAGACTCCGAAAACGAAACGTTGATCACTTTTGAGCAAAAGGCTGCACACACGCAATTCAAGTTGCTCTGATTGTCATTTAGAGTTACATTATAGGATTATTCAACAACAAGTCAAAATGTGCTCGTGAAAGGCAGAAAACAACACTTTGATAGTTTGATATAACTTGAGAACGAATGCAAAAAACAGTCCACTCTAAGAACAGGCCGCTTGGACACTTTCAGAACAGCTCTGTTAATGACTGAAAACAGCTCTCGAAGAGATTGTCAAAAGAGACTCCGAAAACGAAACGTTGATCACTTTTGAGCAAAAGGCTGCACACACGCAATTCAAGTTGCTCTGATTGTCATTTAGAGTTACATTATAGGATTATTCAACAACAAGTCAAAATGTGCTCGTGAAAGGCAGAAAACAACACTTTGATAGTTTGATATAACTTGAGAACGAATGCAAAAAACAGTCCACTCTCAGAACAGGCCGCTTGGACACTTTCAGAACAGCTCTGTTAATGACTGAAAACAGCTCTCGAAGAGATTGTCAAAAGAGACTCCGAAAACGAAACGTTGATCACTTTTGAGCAAAAGGCTGCACACACGCAATTCAAGTTGCTCTGATTGTCATTTAGAGTTACATTATAGGATTATTCAACAACAAGTCAAAATGTGCTCGTGAAAGGCAGAAAACAACACTTTGATAGTTTGATATAACTTGAGAACGAATGCAAAAAACAGTCCACTCTAAGAACAGGCCGCTTGGACACTTTCAGAACAGCTCTGTTAATGACTGAAAACAGCTCTCGAAGAGATTGTCAAAAGAGACTCCGAAAACGAAACGTTGATCACTTTTGAGCAAAAGGCTGCACACACGCAATTCAAGTTGCTCTGATTGTCATTTAGAGTTACATTATAGGATTATTCAACAACAAGTCAAAATGTGCTCGTGAAAGGCAGAAAACAACACTTTGATAGTTTGATATAACTTGAGAACGAATGCAAAAAACAGTCCACTCTCAGAACAGGCCGCTTGGACACTTTCAGAACAGCTCTGTTAATGACTGAAAACAGCTCTCGAAGAGATAGTCAAAAGAGACTCCGAAAACGAAACGTTGATCACTTTTGAGCAAAAGGCTGCACACACGCAATTCAAGTTGCTCTGATTGTCATTTAGAGTTACATTATAGGATTATTCAACAACAAGTCAAAATGTGCTCGTGAAAGGCAGAAAACAACACTTTGATAGTTTGATATAACTTGAGAACGAATGCAAAAAACAGTCCACTCTAAGAACAGGCCGCTTGGACACTTTCAGAACAGCTCTGTTAATGACTGAAAACAGCTCTCGAAGAGATTGTCAAAAGAGACTCCGAAAACGAAACGTTGATCACTTTTGAGCAAAAGGCTGCACACACGCAATTCAAGTTGCTCTGATTGTCATTTAGAGTTACATTATAGGATTATTCAACAACAAGTCAAAATGTGCTCGTGAAAGGCAGAAAACAACACTTTGATAGTTTGATATAACTTGAGAACGAATGCAAAAAACAGTCCACTCTAAGAACAGGCCGCTTGGACACTTTCAGAACAGCTCTGTTAATGACTGAAAACAGCTCTCGAAGAGATTGTCAAAAGAGACTCCGAAAACGAAACGTTGATCACTTTTGAGCAAAAGGCTACACACATGCAATTCAAGTTGCTCTGATTGTCATTTAGAGTTACATTATAGGATTATTCAACAACAAGTCAAAATGTGCTCGTGAAAGGCAGAAAACAACACTTTGATAGTTTGATATAACTTGAGAACGAATGCAAAAAACAGTCCACTCTAAGAACAGGCCGCTTGGACACTTTCAGAACAGCTCTGTTAATGACTGAAAACAGCTCTCGAAGAGATTGTCAAAAGAGACTCCGAAAACGAAACGTTGATCACTTTTGAGCAAAAGGCTGCACACACGCAATTCAAGTTGCTCTGATTGTCATTTAGAGTTACATTATAGGATTATTCAACAACAAGTCAAAATGTGCTCGTGAAAGGCAGAAAACAACACTTTGATAGTTTGATATAACTTGAGAACGAATGCAAAAAACAGTCCACTCTAAGAACAGGCCCCTTGGACACTTTCAGAACAGCTCTGTTAATGACTGAAAACAGCTCTCGAAGAGATTGTCAAAAGAGACTCCGAAAACGAAACGTTGATCACTTTTGAGCAAAAGGCTGCACACACGCAATTCAAGTTGCTCTGATTGTCATTTAGAGTTACATTATAGGATTATTCAACAACAAGTCAAAATGTGCTCGTGAAAGGCAGAAAACAACACTTTGATAGTTTGATATAACTTGAGAACGAATGCAAAAAACAGTCCACTCTAAGAACAGGCCGCTTGGACACTTTCAGAACAGCTCTGTTAATGACTGAAAACAGCTCTCGAAGAGATTGTCAAAAGAGACTCCGAAAACGAAACGTTGATCACTTTTGAGCAAAAGGCTGCACACACGCAATTCAAGTTGCTCTGATTGTCATTTAGAGTTACATTATAGGATTATTCAACAACAAGTCAAAATGTGCTCGTGAAAGGCAGAAAACAACACTTTGATAGTTTGATATAACTTGAGAACGAATGCAAAAAACAGTCCACTCTAAGAACAGGCCGCTTGGACACTTTCAGAACAGCTCTGTTAATGACTGAAAACAGCTCTCGAAGAGATTGTCAAAAGAGACTCCGAAAACGAAACGTTGATCACTTTTGAGCAAAAGGCTGCACACAAGCAATTCAAGTTGCTCTGATTGTCATTTAGAGTTACATTATAGGATTATTCAACAACAAGTCAAAATGTGCTCGTGAAAGGCAGAAAACAACACTTTGATAGTTTGATATAACTTGAGAACGAATGCAAAAAACAGTCCACTCTAAGAACAGGCCGCTTGGACACTTTCAGAACAGCTCTGTTAATGACTGAAAACAGCTCTCGAAGAGATTGTCAAAAGAGACTCCGAAAACGAAACGTTGATCACTTTTGAGCAAAAGGCTGCACACACGCAATTCAAGTTGCTCTGATTGTCATTTAGAGTTACATTATAGGATTATTCAACAACAAGTCAAAATGTGCTCGTGAAAGGCAGAAAACAACACTTTGATAGTTTGATATAACTTGAGAACGAATGCAAAAAACAGTCCACTCTAAGAACAGGCCGCTTGGACACTTTCAGAACAGCTCTGTTAATGACTGAAAACAGCTCTCGAAGAGATTGTCAAAAGAGACTCCGAAAACGAAACGTTGATCACTTTTGAGCAAAAGGCTGCACACACGCAATTCAAGTTGCTCTGATTGTCATTTAGAGTTACATTATAGGATTATTCAACAACAAGTCAAAATGTGCTCGTGAAAGGCAGAAAACAACACTTTGATAGTTTGATATAACTTGAGAACGAATGCAAAAAACAGTCCACTCTCAGAACAGGCCGCTTGGACACTTTCAGAACAGCTCTGTTAATGACTGAAAACAGCTCTCGAAGAGATTGTCAAAAGAGACTCCGAAAACGAAACGTTGATCACTTTTGAGCAAAAGGCTGCACACACGCAATTCAAGTTGCTCTGATTGTCATTTAGAGTTACATTATAGGATTATTCAACAACAAGTCAAAATGTGCTCGTGAAAGGCAGAAAACAACACTTTGATAGTTTGATATAACTTGAGAACGAATGCAAAAAACAGTCCACTCTAAGAACAGGCCGCTTGGACACTTTCAGAACAGCTCTGTTAATGACTGAAAACAGCTCTCGAAGAGATTGTCAAAAGAGACTCCGAAAACGAAACGTTGATCACTTTTGAGCAAAAGGCTGCACACACGCAATTCAAGTTGCTCTGATTGTCATTTAGAGTTACATTATAGGATTATTCAACAACAAGTCAAAATGTGCTCGTGAAAGGCAGAAAACAACACTTTGATAGTTTGATATAACTTGAGAACGAATGCAAAAAACAGTCCACTCTCAGAACAGGCCGCTTGGACACTTTCAGAACAGCTCTGTTAATGACTGAAAACAGCTCTCGAAGAGATAGTCAAAAGAGACTCCGAAAACGAAACGTTGATCACTTTTGAGCAAAAGGCTGCACACACGCAATTCAAGTTGCTCTGATTGTCATTTAGAGTTACATTATAGGATTATTCAACAACAAGTCAAAATGTGCTCGTGAAAGGCAGAAAACAACACTTTGATAGTTTGATATAACTTGAGAACGAATGCAAAAAACAGTCCACTCTAAGAACAGGCCGCTTGGACACTTTCAGAACAGCTCTGTTAATGACTGAAAACAGCTCTCGAAGAGATTGTCAAAAGAGACTCCGAAAACGAAACGTTGATCACTTTTGAGCAAAAGGCTGCACACACGCAATTCAAGTTGCTCTGATTGTCATTTAGAGTTACATTATAGGATTATTCAACAACAAGTCAAAATGTGCTCGTGAAAGGCAGAAAACAACACTTTGATAGTTTGATATAACTTGAGAACGAATGCAAAAAACAGTCCACTCTAAGAACAGGCCGCTTGGACACTTTCAGAACAGCTCTGTTAATGACTGAAAACAGCTCTCGAAGAGATTGTCAAAAGAGACTCCGAAAACGAAACGTTGATCACTTTTGAGCAAAAGGCTACACACATGCAATTCAAGTTGCTCTGATTGTCATTTAGAGTTACATTATAGGATTATTCAACAACAAGTCAAAATGTGCTCGTGAAAGGCAGAAAACAACACTTTGATAGTTTGATATAACTTGAGAACGAATGCAAAAAACAGTCCACTCTAAGAACAGGCCGCTTGGACACTTTCAGAACAGCTCTGTTAATGACTGAAAACAGCTCTCGAAGAGATTGTCAAAAGAGACTCCGAAAACGAAACGTTGATCACTTTTGAGCAAAAGGCTGCACACACGCAATTCAAGTTGCTCTGATTGTCATTTAGAGTTACATTATAGGATTATTCAACAACAAGTCAAAATGTGCTCGTGAAAGGCAGAAAACAACACTTTGATAGTTTGATATAACTTGAGAACGAATGCAAAAAACAGTCCACTCTAAGAACAGGCCCCTTGGACACTTTCAGAACAGCTCTGTTAATGACTGAAAACAGCTCTCGAAGAGATTGTCAAAAGAGACTCCGAAAACGAAACGTTGATCACTTTTGAGCAAAAGGCTGCACACACGCAATTCAAGTTGCTCTGATTGTCATTTAGAGTTACATTATAGGATTATTCAACAACAAGTCAAAATGTGCTCGTGAAAGGCAGAAAACAACACTTTGATAGTTTGATATAACTTGAGAACGAATGCAAAAAACAGTCCACTCTAAGAACAGGCCGCTTGGACACTTTCAGAACAGCTCTGTTAATGACTGAAAACAGCTCTCGAAGAGATTGTCAAAAGAGACTCCGAAAACGAAACGTTGATCACTTTTGAGCAAAAGGCTGCACACACGCAATTCAAGTTGCTCTGATTGTCATTTAGAGTTACATTATAGGATTATTCAACAACAAGTCAAAATGTGCTCGTGAAAGGCAGAAAACAACACTTTGATAGTTTGATATAACTTGAGAACGAATGCAAAAAACAGTCCACTCTAAGAACAGGCCGCTTGGACACTTTCAGAACAGCTCTGTTAATGACTGAAAACAGCTCTCGAAGAGATTGTCAAAAGAGACTCCGAAAACGAAACGTTGATCACTTTTGAGCAAAAGGCTGCACACACGCAATTCAAGTTGCTCTGATTGTCATTTAGAGTTACATTATAGGATTATTCAACAACAAGTCAAAATGTGCTCGTGAAAGGCAGAAAACAACACTTTGATAGTTTGATATAACTTGAGAACGAATGCAAAAAACAGTCCACTCTAAGAACAGGCCGCTTGGACACTTTCAGAACAGCTCTGTTAATGACTGAAAACAGCTCTCGAAGAGATTGTCAAAAGAGACTCCGAAAACGAAACGTTGATCACTTTTGAGCAAAAGGCTGCACACACGCAATTCAAGTTGCTCTGATTGTCGTTTAGAGTTACATTATAGGATTATTCAACAAGTCAAAATGTGCTCGTGAAAGGCAGAAAACAACACTTTGATAGTTTGATATAACTTGAGAACGAATGCAAAAAACAGTCCACTCTAAGAACAGGCCGCTTGGACACTTTCAGAACAGCTCTGTTAATGACTGAAAACAGCTCTCGAAGAGATTGTCAAAAGAGACTCCGAAAACGAAACGTTGATCACTTTTGAGCAAAAGGCTGCACACACGCAATTCAAGTTGCTCTGATTGTCATTTAGAGTTACATTATAGGATTATTCAACAACAAGTCAAAATGTGCTCGTGAAAGGCAGAAAACAACACTTTGATAGTTTGATATAACTTGAGAACGAATGCAAAAAACAGTCCACTCTAAGAACAGGCCGCTTGGACACTTTCAGAACAGCTCTGTTAATGACTGAAAACAGCTCTCGAAGAGATTGTCAAAAGAGACTCCGAAAACGAAACGTTGATCACTTTTGAGCAAAAGGCTGCACACACGCAATTCAAGTTGCTCTGATTGTCATTTAGAGTTACATTATAGGATTATTCAACAACAAGTCAAAATGTGCTCGTGAAAGGCAGAAAACAACACTTTGATAGTTTGATATAACTTGAGAACGAATGCAAAAAACAGTCCACTCTAAGAACAGGCCGCTTGGACACTTTCAGAACAGCTCTGTTAATGACTGAAAACAGCTCTCGAAGAGATTGTCAAAAGAGACTCCGAAAACGAAACGTTGATCACTTTTGAGCAAAAGGCTGCACACACGCAATTCAAGTTGCTCTGATTGTCATTTAGAGTTACATTATAGGAGCATTCAGCAACAAGTCAAAATGTGCTCCAGAAAAGCATAAAACAACACTGATAGAACTTGAGAACGAATGCAAAAACAGTCCACTCTCAGAACAGGCCGCTTGGACACTTTCAGAACAGCTCTGTTAATGACTGAAAACAGCTCTCGAAGAGATTGTCAAAAGAGACTCTGAAAACGAAACGTTGATTACTTTTGAGCAAAAGGCTGCACACACGCAATTCAAGTTGCTCTGATTGTCATTTAGAGTTACATTATAGGATTATTCAACAACAAGTCAAAATGTGCTCGTGAAAGGCAGAAAACAACACTTTGATAGTTTGATATAACTTGAGAACGAATGCAAAAAACAGTCCACTCTAAGAACAGGCCGCTTGGACACTTTCAGAACAGCTCTGTTAATGACTGAAAACAGCTCTCGAAGAGATTGTCAAAAGAGACTCCGAAAACGAAACGTTGATCACTTTTGAGCAAAAGGCTGCACACACGCAATTCAAGTTGCTCTGATTGTCATTTAGAGTTACATTATAGGATTATTCAACAACAAGTCAAAATGTGCTCGTGAAAGGCAGAAAACAACACTTTGATAGTTTGATATAACTTGAGAACGAATGCAAAAAACAGTCCACTCTCAGAACAGGCCGCTTGGACACTTTCAGAACAGCTCTGTTAATGACTGAAAACAGCTCTCGAAGAGATTGTCAAAAGAGACTCCGAAAACGAAACGTTGATCACTTTTGAGCAAAAGGCTGCACACACGCAATTCAAGTTGCTCTGATTGTCATTTAGAGTTACATTATAGGATTATTCAACAACAAGTCAAAATGTGCTCGTGAAAGGCAGAAAACAACACTTTGATAGTTTGATATAACTTGAGAACGAATGCAAAAAACAGTCCACTCTAAGAACAGGCCGCTTGGACACTTTCAGAACAGCTCTGTTAATGACTGAAAACAGCTCTCGAAGAGATTGTCAAAAGAGACTCCGAAAACGAAACGTTGATCACTTTTGAGCAAAAGGCTGCACACACGCAATTCAAGTTGCTCTGATTGTCATTTAGAGTTACATTATAGGATTATTCAACAACAAGTCAAAATGTGCTCGTGAAAGGCAGAAAACAACACTTTGATAGTTTGATATAACTTGAGAACGAATGCAAAAAACAGTCCACTCTAAGAACAGGCCGCTTGGACACTTTCAGAACAGCTCTGTTAATGACTGAAAACAGCTCTCGAAGAGATTGTCAAAAGAGACTCCGAAAACGAAACGTTGATCACTTTTGAGCAAAAGGCTACACACACGCAATTCAAGTTGCTCTGATTGTCATTTAGAGTTACATTATAGGATTATTCAACAACAAGTCAAAATGTGCTCGTGAAAGGCAGAAAACAACACTTTGATAGTTTGATATAACTTGAGAACGAATGCAAAAAACAGTCCACTCTAAGAACAGGCCGCTTGGACACTTTCAGAACAGCTCTGTTAATGACTGAAAACAGCTCTCGAAGAGATTGTCAAAAGAGACTCCGAAAACGAAACGTTGATCACTTTTGAGCAAAAGGCTGCACACACGCAATTCAAGTTGCTCTGATTGTCATTTAGAGTTACATTATAGGATTATTCAACAACAAGTCAAAATGTGCTCGTGAAAGGCAGAAAACAACACTTTGATAGTTTGATATAACTTGAGAACGAATGCAAAAAACAGTCCACTCTAAGAACAGGCCGCTTGGACACTTTCAGAACAGCTCTGTTAATGACTGAAAACAGCTCTCGAAGAGATTGTCAAAAGAGACTCCGAAAACGAAACGTTGATCACTTTTGAGCAAAAGGCTGCACACACGCAATTCAAGTTGCTCTGATTGTCATTTAGAGTTACATTATAGGATTATTCAACAACAAGTCAAAATGTGCTCGTGAAAGGCAGAAAACAACACTTTGATAGTTTGATATAACTTGAGAACGAATGCAAAAAACAGTCCACTCTAAGAACAGGCCGCTTGGACACTTTCAGAACAGCTCTGTTAATGACTGAAAACAGCTCTCGAAGAGATTGTCAAAAGAGACTCCGAAAACGAAACGTTGATCACTTTTGAGCAAAAGGCTGCACACACGCAATTCAAGTTGCTCTGATTGTCATTTAGAGTTACATTATAGGAGCATTCAGCAACAAGTCAAAATGTGCTCCAGAAAAGCATAAAACAACACTGATAGAACTTGAGAACGAATGCAAAAACAGTCCACTCTCAGAACAGGCCGCTTGGACACTTTCAGAACAGCTCTGTTAATGACTGAAAACAGCTCTCGAAGAGATTGTCAAAAGAGACTCTGAAAACGAAACGTTGATTACTTTTGAGCAAAAGGCTGCACACACGCAATTCAAGTTGCTCTGATTGTCATTTAGAGTTACATTATAGGATTATTCAACAACAAGTCAAAATGTGCTCGTGAAAGGCAGAAAACAACACTTTGATAGTTTGATATAACTTGAGAACGAATGCAAAAAACAGTCCACTCTAAGAACAGGCCGCTTGGACACTTTCAGAACAGCTCTGTTAATGACTGAAAACAGCTCTCGAAGAGATTGTCAAAAGAGACTCCGAAAACGAAACGTTGATCACTTTTGAGCAAAAGGCTGCACACACGCAATTCAAGTTGCTCTGATTGTCATTTAGAGTTACATTATAGGATTATTCAACAACAAGTCAAAATGTGCTCGTGAAAGGCAGAAAACAACACTTTGATAGTTTGATATAACTTGAGAACGAATGCAAAAAACAGTCCACTCTCAGAACAGGCCGCTTGGACACTTTCAGAACAGCTCTGTTAATGACTGAAAACAGCTCTCGAAGAGATTGTCAAAAGAGACTCCGAAAACGAAACGTTGATCACTTTTGAGCAAAAGGCTGCACACACGCAATTCAAGTTGCTCTGATTGTCATTTAGAGTTACATTATAGGATTATTCAACAACAAGTCAAAATGTGCTCGTGAAAGGCAGAAAACAACACTTTGATAGTTTGATATAACTTGAGAACGAATGCAAAAAACAGTCCACTCTAAGAACAGGCCGCTTGGACACTTTCAGAACAGCTCTGTTAATGACTGAAAACAGCTCTCGAAGAGATTGTCAAAAGAGACTCCGAAAACGAAACGTTGATCACTTTTGAGCAAAAGGCTGCACACACGCAATTCAAGTTGCTCTGATTGTCATTTAGAGTTACATTATAGGATTATTCAACAACAAGTCAAAATGTGCTCGTGAAAGGCAGAAAACAACACTTTGATAGTTTGATATAACTTGAGAACGAATGCAAAAAACAGTCCACTCTAAGAACAGGCCGCTTGGACACTTTCAGAACAGCTCTGTTAATGACTGAAAACAGCTCTCGAAGAGATTGTCAAAAGAGACTCCGAAAACGAAACGTTGATCACTTTTGAGCAAAAGGCTACACACACGCAATTCAAGTTGCTCTGATTGTCATTTAGAGTTACATTATAGGATTATTCAACAACAAGTCAAAATGTGCTCGTGAAAGGCAGAAAACAACACTTTGATAGTTTGATATAACTTGAGAACGAATGCAAAAAACAGTCCACTCTAAGAACAGGCCGCTTGGACACTTTCAGAACAGCTCTGTTAATGACTGAAAACAGCTCTCGAAGAGATTGTCAAAAGAGACTCCGAAAACGAAACGTTGATCACTTTTGAGCAAAAGGCTGCACACACGCAATTCAAGTTGCTCTGATTGTCATTTAGAGTTACATTATAGGATTATTCAACAACAAGTCAAAATGTGCTCGTGAAAGGCAGAAAACAACACTTTGATAGTTTGATATAACTTGAGAACGAATGCAAAAAACAGTCCACTCTAAGAACAGGCCCCTTGGACACTTTCAGAACAGCTCTGTTAATGACTGAAAACAGCTCTCGAAGAGATTGTCAAAAGAGACTCCGAAAACGAAACGTTGATCACTTTTGAGCAAAAGGCTGCACACACGCAATTCAAGTTGCTCTGATTGTCATTTAGAGTTACATTATAGGATTATTCAACAACAAGTCAAAATGTGCTCGTGAAAGGCAGAAAACAACACTTTGATAGTTTGATATAACTTGAGAACGAATGCAAAAAACAGTCCACTCTAAGAACAGGCCGCTTGGACACTTTCAGAACAGCTCTGTTAATGACTGAAAACAGCTCTCGAAGAGATTGTCAAAAGAGACTCCGAAAACGAAACGTTGATCACTTTTGAGCAAAAGGCTGCACACACGCAATTCAAGTTGCTCTGATTGTCATTTAGAGTTACATTATAGGATTATTCAACAACAAGTCAAAATGTGCTCGTGAAAGGCAGAAAACAACACTTTGATAGTTTGATATAACTTGAGAACGAATGCAAAAAACAGTCCACTCTAAGAACAGGCCGCTTGGACACTTTCAGAACAGCTCTGTTAATGACTGAAAACAGCTCTCGAAGAGATTGTCAAAAGAGACTCCGAAAACGAAACGTTGATCACTTTTGAGCAAAAGGCTGCACACACGCAATTCAAGTTGCTCTGATTGTCATTTAGAGTTACATTATAGGATTATTCAACAACAAGTCAAAATGTGCTCGTGAAAGGCAGAAAACAACACTTTGATAGTTTGATATAACTTGAGAACGAATGCAAAAAACAGTCCACTCTAAGAACAGGCCGCTTGGACACTTTCAGAACAGCTCTGTTAATGACTGAAAACAGCTCTCGAAGAGATTGTCAAAAGAGACTCCGAAAACGAAACGTTGATCACTTTTGAGCAAAAGGCTGCACACACGCAATTCAAGTTGCTCTGATTGTCATTTAGAGTTACATTATAGGATTATTCAACAACAAGTCAAAATGTGCTCGTGAAAGGCAGAAAACAACACTTTGATAGTTTGATATAACTTGAGAACGAATGCAAAAAACAGTCCACTCTAAGAACAGGCCGCTTGGACACTTTCAGAACAGCTCTGTTAATGACTGAAAACAGCTCTCGAAGAGATTGTCAAAAGAGACTCCGAAAACGAAACGTTGATCACTTTTGAGCAAAAGGCTGCACACACGCAATTCAAGTTGCTCTGATTGTCATTTAGAGTTACATTATAGGATTATTCAACAACAAGTCAAAATGTGCTCGTGAAAGGCAGAAAACAACACTTTGATAGTTTGATATAACTTGAGAACGAATGCAAAAACCAGTCCACTCTAAGAACAGGCCGCTT
This sequence comes from Nansenia antarctica, assembly GCF_963989245.1. Classification (NCBI taxonomy): domain Eukaryota; kingdom Metazoa; phylum Chordata; class Actinopteri; order Argentiniformes; family Microstomatidae; genus Nansenia; species Nansenia antarctica. The sequence goes on from NW_027663424.1 coordinate 89,252, forward strand.
GGACACTTTCAGAACAGCTCTGTTAATGACTGAAAACAGCTCTCGAAGAGATTGTCAAAAGAGACTCCGAAAACGAAACGTTGATCACTTTTGAGCAAAAGGCTGCACACACGCAATTCAAGTTGCTCTGATTGTCATTTAGAGTTACATTATAGGAGCATTCAGCAACAAGTCAAAATGTGCTCCAGAAAAGCATAAAACAACACTGATAGAACTTGAGAACGAATGCAAAAACAGTCCACTCTCAGAACAGGCCGCTAGGACACTTTCAGAACAGCTCTGTTAATGACTGAAAACAGCTCTCGAAGAGATTGTCAAAAGAGACTCTGAAAACGAAACGTTGATTACTTTTGAGCAAAAGGCTGCACACACGCAATTCAAGTTGCTCTGATTGTCATTTAGAGTAACATTATAGGATTATTCAACAACAAGTCAAAATGTGCTCGTGAAAGGCAGAAAACAACACTTTGATAGTTTGATATAACTTGAGAACGAATGCAAAAAAACAGTCCACTCTAAGAACAGGCCGCTTGGACACTTTCAGAACAGCTCTGTTAATGACTGAAAACAGCTCTCGAAGAGATTGTCAAAAGAGACTCCGAAAACGAAACGTTGATCACTTTTGAGCAAAAGGCTGCACACACGCAATTCAAGTTGCTCTGATTGTCATTTAGAGTTACATTATAGGATTATTCAACAACAAGTCAAAATGAGCTCGTGAAAGGCAGAAAACAACACTTTGATAGTTTGATATAACTTGAGAACGAATGCAAAAAACAGTCCACTCTAAGAACAGGCCGCTTGGACACTTTCAGAACAGCTCTGTTAATGACTGAAAACAGCTCTCGAAGAGATTGTCAAAAGAGACTCCGAAAACGAAACGTTGATCACTTTTAAGCAAAAGGCTGCACACACGCAATTCAAGTTGCTCTGATTGTCATTTAGAGTTACATTATAGGATTATTCAACAACAAGTCAAAATGTGCTCGTGAAAGGCAGAAAACAACACTTTGATAGTTTGATATAACTTGAGAACGAATGCAAAAAACAGTCCACTCTAAGAACAGGCCGCTTGGACACTTTCAGAACAGCTCTGTTAATGACTGAAAACAGCTCTCGAAGAGATTGTCAAAAGAGACTCCGAAAACGAAACGTTGATCACTTTTGAGCAAAAGGCTGCACACACGCAATTCAAGTTGCTCTGATTGTCATTTAGAGTTACATTATAGGATTATTCAACAACAAGTCAAAATGTGCTCGTGAAAGGCAGAAAACAACACTTTGATAGTTTGATATAACTTGAGAACGAATGCAAAAAACAGTCCACTCTAAGAACAGGCCGCTTGGACACTTTCAGAACAGCTCTGTTAATGACTGAAAACAGCTCTCGAAGAGATTGTCAAAAGAGACTCCGAAAACGAAACGTTGATCACTTTTGAGCAAAAGGCTGCACACACGCAATTCAAGTTGCTCTGATTGTCATTTAGAGTTACATTATAGGATTATTCAACAACAAGTCAAAATGTGCTCGTGAAAGGCAGAAAACAACACTTTGATAGTTTGATATAACTTGAGAACGAATGCAAAAAACAGTCCACTCTAAGAACAGGCCCCTTGGACACTTTCAGAACAGCTCTGTTAATGACTGAAAACAGCTCTCGAAGAGATTGTCAAAAGAGACTCCGAAAACGAAACGTTGATCACTTTTGAGCAAAAGGCTGCACACACGCAATTCAAGTTGCTCTGATTGTCATTTAGAGTTACATTATAGGAGCATTCAGCAACAAGTCAAAATGTGCTCCAGAAAAGCAGAAAACAACACTGATAGAACTTGAGAACGAATGCAAAAACAGTCCACTCTCAGAACAGGCCGCTTGGACACTTTCAGAACAGCTGTGTTAATGACTGAAAACAGCTCTCGAAGAGATTGTCAAAAGAGACTCTGAAAACGAAACGTTGATTACTTTTGAGCAAAAGGCTGCACACACGCAATTCAAGTTGCTCTGATTGTCATTTAGAGTAACATTATAGGATTATTCAACAACAAGTCAAAATGTGCTCGTGAAAGGCAGAAAACAACACTTTGATAGTTTGATATAACTTGAGAACGAATGCAAAAAAACAGTCCACTCTAAGAACAGGCCGCTTGGACACTTTCAGAACAGCTCTGTTAATGACTGAAAACAGCTCTCGAAGAGATTGTCAAAAGAGACTCTGAAAACGAAACGTTGATCACTTTTGAGCAAAAGGCTGCACACACGCAATTCAAGTTGCTCTGATTGTCATTTAGAGTAACATTATAGGATTATTCAACAACAAGTCAAAATGTGCTCGTGAAAGGCAGAAAACAACACTTTGATAGTTTGATATAACTTGAGAACGAATGCAAAAAACAGTCCACTCTAAGAACAGGCCGCTTGGACACTTTCAGAACAGCTCTGTTAATGACTGAAAACAGCTCTCGAAGAGATTGTCAAAAGAGACTCCGAAAACGAAACGTTGATCACTTTTGAGCAAAAGGCTGCACACACGCAATTCAAGTTGCTCTGATTGTCATTTAGAGTTACATTATAGGATTATTCAACAACAAGTCAAAATGTGCTCGTGAAAGGCAGAAAACAACACTTTGATAGTTTGATATAACTTGAGAACGAATGCAAAAAACAGTCCACTCTAAGAACAGGCCGCTTGGACACTTTCAGAACAGCTCTGTTAATGACTGAAAACAGCTCTCGAAGAGATTGTCAAAAGAGACTCCGAAAACGAAACGTTGATCACTTTTGAGCAAAAGGCTGCACACACGCAATTCAAGTTGCTCTGATTGTCATTTAGAGTTACATTATAGGATTATTCAACAACAAGTCAAAATGTGCTCGTGAAAGGCAGAAAACAACACTTTGATAGTTTGATATAACTTGAGAACGAATGCAAAAAACAGTCCACTCTAAGAACAGGCCGCTTGGACACTTTCAGAACAGCTCTGTTAATGACTGAAAACAGCTCTCGAAGAGATTGTCAAAAGAGACTCCGAAAACGAAACGTTGATCACTTTTGAGCAAAAGGCTGCACACACGCAATTCAAGTTGCTCTGATTGTCATTTAGAGTTACATTATAGGATTATTCAACAACAAGTCAAAATGTGCTCGTGAAAGGCAGAAAACAACACTTTGATAGTTTGATATAACTTGAGAACGAATGCAAAAAACAGTCCACTCTAAGAACAGGCCGCTTGGACACTTTCAGAACAGCTCTGTTAATGACTGAAAACAGCTCTCGAAGAGATTGTCAAAAGAGACTCCGAAAACGAAACGTTGATCACTTTTGAGCAAAAGGCTGCACACACGCAATTCAAGTTGCTCTGATTGTCATTTAGAGTTACATTATAGGATTATTCAACAACAAGTCAAAATGTGCTCGTGAAAGGCAGAAAACAACACTTTGATAGTTTGATATAACTTGAGAACGAATGCAAAAAACAGTCCACTCTAAGAACAGGCCGCTTGGACACTTTCAGAACAGCTCTGTTAATGACTGAAAACAGCTCTCGAAGAGATTGTCAAAAGAGACTCCGAAAACGAAACGTTGATCACTTTTGAGCAAAAGGCTGCACACACGCAATTCAAGTTGCTCTGATTGTCATTTAGAGTTACATTATAGGATTATTCAACAACAAGTCAAAATGTGCTCGTGAAAGGCAGAAAACAACACTTTGATAGTTTGATATAACTTGAGAACGAATGCAAAAAACAGTCCACTCTAAGAACAGGCCGCTTGGACACTTTCAGAACAGCTCTGTTAATGACTGAAAACAGCTCTCGAAGAGATTGTCAAAAGAGACTCCGAAAACGAAACGTTGATCACTTTTGAGCAAAAGGCTGCACACACGCAATTCAAGTTGCTCTGATTGTCATTTAGAGTTACATTATAGGATTATTCAACAACAAGTCAAAATGTGCTCGTGAAAGGCAGAAAACAACACTTTGATAGTTTGATATAACTTGAGAACGAATGCAAAAAACAGTCCACTCTAAGAACAGGCCGCTTGGACACTTTCAGAACAGCTCTGTTAATGACTGAAAACAGCTCTCGAAGAGATTGTCAAAAGAGACTCCGAAAACGAAACGTTGATCACTTTTGAGCAAAAGGCTGCACACACGCAATTCAAGTTGCTCTGATTGTCATTTAGAGTTACATTATAGGATTATTCAACAACAAGTCAAAATGTGCTCGTGAAAGGCAGAAAACAACACTTTGATAGTTTGATATAACTTGAGAACGAATGCAAAAAACAGTCCACTCTCAGAACAGGCCGCTTGGACACTTTCAGAACAGCTCTGTTAATGACTGAAAACAGCTCTCGAAGAGATTGTCAAAAGAGACTCCGAAAACGAAACGTTGATCACTTTTGAGCAAAAGGCTGCACACACGCAATTCAAGTTGCTCTGATTGTCATTTAGAGTTACATTATAGGATTATTCAACAACAAGTCAAAATGTGCTCGTGAAAGGCAGAAAACAACACTTTGATAGTTTGATATAACTTGAGAACGAATGCAAAAAACAGTCCACTCTAAGAACAGGCCGCTTGGACACTTTCAGAACAGCTCTGTTAATGACTGAAAACAGCTCTCGAAGAGATTGTCAAAAGAGACTCCGAAAACGAAACGTTGATCACTTTTGAGCAAAAGGCTGCACACACGCAATTCAAGTTGCTCTGATTGTCATTTAGAGTTACATTATAGGATTATTCAACAACAAGTCAAAATGTGCTCGTGAAAGGCAGAAAACAACACTTTGATAGTTTGATATAACTTGAGAACGAATGCAAAAAACAGTCCACTCTAAGAACAGGCCGCTTGGACACTTTCAGAACAGCTCTGTTAATGACTGAAAACAGCTCTCGAAGAGATTGTCAAAAGAGACTCCGAAAACGAAACGTTGATCACTTTTGAGCAAAAGGCTGCACACACGCAATTCAAGTTGCTCTGATTGTCATTTAGAGTTACATTATAGGATTATTCAACAACAAGTCAAAATGTGCTCGTGAAAGGCAGAAAACAACACTTTGATAGTTTGATATAACTTGAGAACGAATGCAAAAAACAGTCCACTCTCAGAACAGGCCGCTTGGACACTTTCAGAACAGCTCTGTTAATGACTGAAAACAGCTCTCGAAGAGATTGTCAAAAGAGACTCCGAAAACGAAACGTTGATCACTTTTGAGCAAAAGGCTGCACACACGCAATTCAAGTTGCTCTGATTGTCATTTAGAGTTACATTATAGGATTATTCAACAACAAGTCAAAATGTGCTCGTGAAAGGCAGAAAACAACACTTTGATAGTTTGATATAACTTGAGAACGAATGCAAAAAACAGTCCACTCTAAGAACAGGCCGCTTGGACACTTTCAGAACAGCTCTGTTAATGACTGAAAACAGCTCTCGAAGAGATTGTCAAAAGAGACTCCGAAAACGAAACGTTGATCACTTTTGAGCAAAAGGCTGCACACACGCAATTCAAGTTGCTCTGATTGTCATTTAGAGTTACATTATAGGATTATTCAACAACAAGTCAAAATGTGCTCGTGAAAGGCAGAAAACAACACTTTGATAGTTTGATATAACTTGAGAACGAATGCAAAAAACAGTCCACTCTAAGAACAGGCCGCTTGGACACTTTCAGAACAGCTCTGTTAATGACTGAAAACAGCTCTCGAAGAGATTGTCAAAAGAGACTCCGAAAACGAAACGTTGATCACTTTTGAGCAAAAGGCTACACACACGCAATTCAAGTTGCTCTGATTGTCATTTAGAGTTACATTATAGGATTATTCAACAACAAGTCAAAATGTGCTCGTGAAAGGCAGAAAACAACACTTTGATAGTTTGATATAACTTGAGAACGAATGCAAAAAACAGTCCACTCTAAGAACAGGCCGCTTGGACACTTTCAGAACAGCTCTGTTAATGACTGAAAACAGCTCTCGAAGAGATTGTCAAAAGAGACTCCGAAAACGAAACGTTGATCACTTTTGAGCAAAAGGCTGCACACACGCAATTCAAGTTGCTCTGATTGTCATTTAGAGTTACATTATAGGATTATTCAACAACAAGTCAAAATGTGCTCGTGAAAGGCAGAAAACAACACTTTGATAGTTTGATATAACTTGAGAACGAATGCAAAAAAACAGTCCACTCTAAGAACAGGCCGCTTGGACACTTTCAGAACAGCTCTGTTAATGACTGAAAACAGCTCTCGAAGAGATTGTCAAAAGAGACTCCGAAAACGAAACGTTGATCACTTTTGAGCAAAAGGCTGCACACACGCAATTCAAGTTGCTCTGATTGTCATTTAGAGTTACATTATAGGATTATTCAACAACAAGTCAAAATGTGCTCGTGAAAGGCAGAAAACAACACTTTGATAGTTTGATATAACTTGAGAACGAATGCAAAAAACAGTCCACTCTAAGAACAGGCCGCTTGGACACTTTCAGAACAGCTCTGTTAATGACTGAAAACAGCTCTCGAAGAGATTGTCAAAAGAGACTCCGAAAACGAAACGTTGATCACTTTTGAGCAAAAGGCTGCACACACGCAATTCAAGTTGCTCTGATTGTCATTTAGAGTTACATTATAGGATTATTCAACAAGTCAAAATGTGCTCGTGAAAGGCAGAAAACAACACTTTGATAGTTTGATATAACTTGAGAACGAATGCAAAAAACAGTCCACTCTAAGAACAGGCCGCTTGGACACTTTCAGAACAGCTCTGTTAATGACTGAAAACAGCTCTCGAAGAGATTGTCAAAAGAGACTCCGAAAACGAAACGTTGATCACTTTTGAGCAAAAGGCTGCACACACGCAATTCAAGTTGCTCTGATTGTCATTTAGAGTTACATTATAGGATTATTCAACAACAAGTCAAAATGTGCTCGTGAAAGGCAGAAAACAACACTTTGATAGTTTGATATAACTTGAGAACGAATGCAAAAAACAGTCCACTCTAAGAACAGGCCGCTTGTACACTTTCAGAACAGCTCTGTTAATGACTGAAAACAGCTCTCGAAGAGATTGTCAAAAGAGACTCCGAAAACGAAACGTTGATCACTTTTGAGCAAAAGGCTGCACACACGCAATTCAAGTTGCTCTGATTGTCATTTAGAGTTACATTATAGGATTATTCAACAACAAGTCAAAATGTGCTCGTGAAAGGCAGAAAACAACACTTTGATAGTTTGATATAACTTGAGAACGAATGCAAAAAAACAGTCCACTCTAAGAACAGGCCGCTTGGACACTTTCAGAACAGCTCTGTTAATGACTGAAAACAGCTCTCGAAGAGATTGTCAAAAGAGACTCCGAAAACGAAACGTTGATCACTTTTGAGCAAAAGGCTGCACACACGCAATTCAAGTTGCTCTGATTGTCATTTAGAGTTACATTATAGGATTATTCAACAACAAGTCAAAATGTGCTCGTGAAAGGCAGAAAACAACACTTTGATAGTTTGATATAACTTGAGAACGAATGCAAAAAACAGTCCACTCTAAGAACAGGCCGCTTGGACACTTTCAGAACAGCTCTGTTAATGACTGAAAACAGCTCTCGAAGAGATTGTCAAAAGAGACTCCGAAAACGAAACGTTGATCACTTTTGAGCAAAAGGCTACACACGCAATTCAAGTTGCTCTGATTGTCATTTAGAGTTACATTATAGGATTATTCAACAACAAGTCAAAATGTGCTCGTGAAAGGCAGAAAACAACACTTTGATAGTTTGATATAACTTGAGAACGAATGCAAAAAACAGTCCACTCTAAGAACAGGCCGCTTGGACACTTTCAGAACAGCTCTGTTAATGACTGAAAACAGCTCTCGAAGAGATTGTCAAAAGAGACTCCGAAAACGAAACGTTGATCACTTTTGAGCAAAAGGCTGCACACACGCAATTCAAGTTGCTCTGATTGTCATTTAGAGTTACATTATAGGATTATTCAACAACAAGTCAAAATGTGCTCGTGAAAGGCAGAAAACAACACTTTGATAGTTTGATATAACTTGAGAACGAATGCAAAAAAACAGTCCACTCTAAGAACAGGCCGCTTGGACACTTTCAGAACAGCTCTGTTAATGACTGAAAACAGCTCTCGAAGAGATTGTCAAAAGAGACTCCGAAAACGAAACGTTGATCACTTTTGAGCAAAAGGCTGCACACACGCAATTCAAGTTGCTCTGATTGTCATTTAGAGTTACATTATAGGATTATTCAACAACAAGTCAAAATGTGCTCGTGAAAGGCAGAAAACAACACTTTGATAGTTTGATATAACTTGAGAACGAATGCAAAAAACAGTCCACTCTAAGAACAGGCCGCTTGGACACTTTCAGAACAGCTCTGTTAATGACTGAAAACAGCTCTCGAAGAGATTGTCAAAAGAGACTCCGAAAACGAAACGTTGATCACTTTTGAGCAAAAGGCTACACACGCAATTCAAGTTGCTCTGATTGTCATTTAGAGTTACATTATAGGATTATTCAACAACAAGTCAAAATGTGCTCGTGAAAGGCAGAAAACAACACTTTGATAGTTTGATATAACTTGAGAACGAATGCAAAAAACAGTCCACTCTAAGAACAGGCCGCTTGGACACTTTCAGAACAGCTCTGTTAATGACTGAAAACAGCTCTCGAAGAGATTGTCAAAAGAGACTCCGAAAACGAAACGTTGATCACTTTTGAGCAAAAGGCTGCACACACGCAATTCAAGTTGCTCTGATTGTCATTTAGAGTTACATTATAGGATTATTCAACAACAAGTCAAAATGTGCTCGTGAAAGGCAGAAAACAACACTTTGATAGTTTGATATAACTTGAGAACGAATGCAAAAAAACAGTCCACTCTAAGAACAGGCCGCTTGGACACTTTCAGAACAGCTCTGTTAATGACTGAAAACAGCTCTCGAAGAGATTGTCAAAAGAGACTCCGAAAACGAAACGTTGATCACTTTTGAGCAAAAGGCTGCACACACGCAATTCAAGTTGCTCTGATTGTCATTTAGAGTTACATTATAGGATTATTCAACAACAAGTCAAAATGTGCTCGTGAAAGGCAGAAAACAACACTTTGATAGTTTGATATAACTTGAGAACGAATGCAAAAAACAGTCCACTCTAAGAACAGGCCGCTTGGACACTTTCAGAACAGCTCTGTTAATGACTGAAAACAGCTCTCGAAGAGATTGTCAAAAGAGACTCCGAAAACGAAACGTTGATCACTTTTGAGCAAAAGGCTGCACACACGCAATTCAAGTTGCTCTGATTGTCATTTAGAGTTACATTATAGGATTATTCAACAACAAGTCAAAATGTGCTCGTGAAAGGCAGAAAACAACACTTTGATAGTTTGATATAACTTGAGAACGAATGCAAAAAAACAGTCCACTCTAAGAACAGGCCGCTTGGACACTTTCAGAACAGCTCTGTTAATGACTGAAAACAGCTCTCGAAGAGATTGTCAAAAGAGACTCCGAAAACGAAACGTTGATCACTTTTGAGCAAAAGGCTGCACACACGCAATTCAAGTTGCTCTGATTGTCATTTAGAGTTACATTATAGGATTATTCAACAACAAGTCAAAATGTGCTCGTGAAAGGCAGAAAACAACACTTTGATAGTTTGATATAACTTGAGAACGAATGCAAAAAACAGTCCACTCTAAGAACAGGCCGCTTGGACACTTTCAGAACAGCTCTGTTAATGACTGAAAACAGCTCTCGAAGAGATTGTCAAAAGAGACTCCGAAAACGAAACGTTGATCACTTTTGAGCAAAAGGCTACACACGCAATTCAAGTTGCTCTGATTGTCATTTAGAGTTACATTATAGGATTATTCAACAACAAGTCAAAATGTGCTCGTGAAAGGCAGAAAACAACACTTTGATAGTTTGATATAACTTGAGAACGAATGCAAAAAACAGTCCACTCTAAGAACAGGCCGCTTGGACACTTTCAGAACAGCTCTGTTAATGACTGAAAACAGCTCTCGAAGAGATTGTCAAAAGAGACTCCGAAAACGAAACGTTGATCACTTTTGAGCAAAAGGCTGCACACACGCAATTCAAGTTGCTCTGATTGTCATTTAGAGTTACATTATAGGATTATTCAACAACAAGTCAAAATGTGCTCGTGAAAGGCAGAAAACAACACTTTGATAGTTTGATATAACTTGAGAACGAATGCAAAAAAACAGTCCACTCTAAGAACAGGCCGCTTGGACACTTTCAGAACAGCTCTGTTAATGACTGAAAACAGCTCTCGAAGAGATTGTCAAAAGAGACTCCGAAAACGAAACGTTGATCACTTTTGAGCAAAAGGCTGCACACACGCAATTCAAGTTGCTCTGATTGTCATTTAGAGTTACATTATAGGATTATTCAACAACAAGTCAAAATGTGCTCGTGAAAGGCAGAAAACAACACTTTGATAGTTTGATATAACTTGAGAACGAATGCAAAAAACAGTCCACTCTAAGAACAGGCCGCTTGGACACTTTCAGAACAGCTCTGTTAATGACTGAAAACAGCTCTCGAAGAGATTGTCAAAAGAGACTCCGAAAACGAAACGTTGATCACTTTTGAGCAAAAGGCTGCACACACGCAATTCAAGTTGCTCTGATTGTCATTTAGAGTTACATTATAGGATTATTCAACAAGTCAAAATGTGCTCGTGAAAGGCAGAAAACAACACTTTGATAGTTTGATATAACTTGAGAACGAATGCAAAAAACAGTCCACTCTAAGAACAGGCCGCTTGGACACTTTCAGAACAGCTCTGTTAATGACTGAAAACAGCTCTCGAAGAGATTGTCAAAAGAGACTCCGAAAACGAAACGTTGATCACTTTTGAGCAAAAGGCTGCACACACGCAATTCAAGTTGCTCTGATTGTCATTTAGAGTTACATTATAGGATTATTCAACAACAAGTCAAAATGTGCTCGTGAAAGGCAGAAAACAACACTTTGATAGTTTGATATAACTTGAGAACGAATGCAAAAAACAGTCCACTCTAAGAACAGGCCGCTTGGACACTTTCAGAACAGCTCTGTTAATGACTGAAAACAGCTCTCGAAGAGATTGTCAAAAGAGACTCCGAAAACGAAACGTTGATCACTTTTGAGCAAAAGGCTGCACACACGCAATTCAAGTTGCTCTGATTGTCATTTAGAGTTACATTATAGGATTATTCAACAACAAGTCAAAATGTGCTCGTGAAAGGCAGAAAACAACACTTTGATAGTTTGATATAACTTGAGAACGAATGCAAAAAAACAGTCCACTCTAAGAACAGGCCGCTTGGACACTTTCAGAACAGCTCTGTTAATGACTGAAAACAGCTCTCGAAGAGATTGTCAAAAGAGACTCCGAAAACGAAACGTTGATCACTTTTGAGCAAAAGGCTGCACACACGCAATTCAAGTTGCTCTGATTGTCATTTAGAGTTACATTATAGGATTATTCAACAACAAGTCAAAATGTGCTCGTGAAAGGCAGAAAACAACACTTTGATAGTTTGATATAACTTGAGAACGAATGCAAAAAACAGTCCACTCTAAGAACAGGCCGCTTGGACACTTTCAGAACAGCTCTGTTAATGACTGAAAACAGCTCTCGAAGAGATTGTCAAAAGAGACTCCGAAAACGAAACGTTGATCACTTTTGAGCAAAAGGCTGCACACACGCAATTCAAGTTGCTCTGATTGTCATTTAGAGTTACATTATAGGATTATTCAACAAGTCAAAATGTGCTCGTGAAAGGCAGAAAACAACACTTTGATAGTTTGATATAACTTGAGAACGAATGCAAAAAACAGTCCACTCTAAGAACAGGCCGCTTGGACACTTTCAGAACAGCTCTGTTAATGACTGAAAACAGCTCTCGAAGAGATTGTCAAAAGAGACTCCGAAAACGAAACGTTGATCACTTTTGAGCAAAAGGCTGCACACACGCAATTCAAGTTGCTCTGATTGTCATTTAGAGTTACATTATAGGATTATTCAACAACAAGTCAAAATGTGCTCGTGAAAGGCAGAAAACAACACTTTGATAGTTTGATATAACTTGAGAACGAATGCAAAAAACAGTCCACTCTAAGAACAGGCCGCTTGGACACTTTCAGAACAGCTCTGTTAATGACTGAAAACAGCTCTCGAAGAGATTGTCAAAAGAGACTCCGAAAACGAAACGTTGATCACTTTTGAGCAAAAGGCTGCACACACGCAATTCAAGTTGCTCTGATTGTCATTTAGAGTTACATTATAGGATTATTCAACAACAAGTCAAAATGTGCTCGTGAAAGGCAGAAAACAACACTTTGATAGTTTGATATAACTTGAGAACGAATGCAAAAAACAGTCCACTCTAAGAACAGGCCGCTTGGACACTTTCAGAACAGCTCTGTTAATGACTGAAAACAGCTCTCGAAGAGATTGTCAAAAGAGACTCCGAAAACGAAACGTTGATCACTTTTGAGCAAAAGGCTGCACACACGCAATTCAAGTTGCTCTGATTGTCATTTAGAGTTACATTATAGGAGCATTCAGCAACAAGTCAAAATGTGCTCCAGAAAAGCATAAAACAACACTGATAGAACTTGAGAACGAATGCAAAAACAGTCCACTCTCAGAACAGGCCGCTTGGACACTTTCAGAACAGCTCTGTTAATGACTGAAAACAGCTCTCGAAGAGATTGTCAAAAGAGACTCTGAAAACGAAACGTTGATTACTTTTGAGCAAAAGGCTGCACACACGCAATTCAAGTTGCTCTGATTGTCATTTAGAGTAACATTATAGGATTATTCAACAACAAGTCAAAATGTGCTCGTGAAAGGCAGAAAACAACACTTTGATAGTTTGATATAACTTGAGAACGAATGCAAAAAAACAGTCCACTCTAAGAACAGGCCGCTTGGACACTTTCAGAACAGCTCTGTTAATGACTGAAAACAGCTCTCGAAGAGATTGTCAAAAGAGACTCCGAAAACGAAACGTTGATCACTTTTGAGCAAAAGGCTGCACACACGCAATTCAAGTTGCTCTGATTGTCATTTAGAGTAACATTATAGGATTATTCAACAACAAGTCAAAATGTGCTCGTGAAAGGCAGAAAACAACACTTTGATAGTTTGATATAACTTGAGAACGAATGCAAAAAACAGTCCACTCTAAGAACAGGCCGCTTGGACACTTTCAGAACAGCTCTGTTAATGACTGAAAACAGCTCTCGAAGAGATTGTCAAAAGAGACTCCGAAAACGAAACGTTGATCACTTTTGAGCAAAAGGCTGCACACACGCAATTCAAGTTGCTCTGATTGTCATTTAGAGTTACATTATAGGATTATTCAACAACAAGTCAAAATGTGCTCGTGAAAGGCAGAAAACAACACTTTGATAGTTTGATATAACTTGAGAACGAATGCAAAAAACAGTCCACTCTAAGAACAGGCCGCTTGGACACTTTCAGAACAGCTCTGTTAATGACTGAAAACAGCTCTCGAAGAGATTGTCAAAAGAGACTCCGAAAACGAAACGTTGATCACTTTTGAGCAAAAGGCTGCACACACGCAATTCAAGTTGCTCTGATTGTCATTTAGAGTTACATTATAGGATTATTCAACAACAAGTCAAAATGTGCTCGTGAAAGGCAGAAAACAACACTTTGATAGTTTGATATAACTTGAGAACGAATGCAAAAAACAGTCCACTCTAAGAACAGGCCGCTTGGACACTTTCAGAACAGCTCTGTTAATGACTGAAAACAGCTCTCGAAGAGATTGTCAAAAGAGACTCCGAAAACGAAACGTTGATCACTTTTGAGCAAAAGGCTGCACACACGCAATTCAAGTTGCTCTGATTGTCATTTAGAGTTACATTATAGGATTATTCAACAACAAGTCAAAATGTGCTCGGGAAAGGCAGAAAACAACACTTTGATAGTTTGATATAACTTGAGAACGAATGCAAAAAACAGTCCACTCTCAGAACAGGCCGCTTGGACACTTTCAGAACAGCTCTGTTAATGACTGAAAACAGCTCTCGAAGAGATTGTCAAAAGAGACTCCGAAAACGAAACGTTGATCACTTTTGAGCAAAAGGCTGCACACACGCAATTCAAGTTGCTCTGATTGTCATTTAGAGTTACATTATAGGATTATTCAACAACAAGTCAAAATGTGCTCGTGAAAGGCAGAAAACAACACTTTGATAGTTTGATATAACTTGAGAACGAATGCAAAAAACAGTCCACTCTAAGAACAGGCCGCTTGGACACTTTCAGAACAGCTCTGTTAATGACTGAAAACAGCTCTCGAAGAGATTGTCAAAAGAGACTCCGAAAACGAAACGTTGATCACTTTTGAGCAAAAGGCTGCACACACGCAATTCAAGTTGCTCTGATTGTCATTTAGAGTTACATTATAGGATTATTCAACAACAAGTCAAAATGTGCTCGTGAAAGGCAGAAAACAACACTTTGATAGTTTGATATAACTTGAGAACGAATGCAAAAAACAGTCCACTCTAAGAACAGGCCGCTTGGACACTTTCAGAACAGCTCTGTTAATGACTGAAAACAGCTCTCGAAGAGATTGTCAAAAGAGACTCCGAAAACGAAACGTTGATCACTTTTGAGCAAAAGGCTGCACACACGCAATTCAAGTTGCTCTGATTGTCATTTAGAGTTACATTATAGGATTATTCAACAACAAGTCAAAATGTGCTCGTGAAAGGCAGAAAACAACACTTTGATAGTTTGATATAACTTGAGAACGAATGCAAAAAACAGTCCACTCTAAGAACAGGCCGCTTGGACACTTTCAGAACAGCTCTGTTAATGACTGAAAACAGCTCTCGAAGAGATTGTCAAAAGAGACTCCGAAAACGAAACGTTGATCACTTTTGAGCAAAAGGCTGCACACACGCAATTCAAGTTGCTCTGATTGTCATTTAGAGTTACATTATAGGATTATTCAACAACAAGTCAAAATGTGCTCGTGAAAGGCAGAAAACAACACTTTGATAGTTTGATATAACTTGAGAACGAATGCAAAAAACAGTCCACTCTAAGAACAGGCCGCTTGGACACTTTCAGAACAGCTCTGTTAATGACTGAAAACAGCTCTCGAAGAGATTGTCAAAAGAGACTCCGAAAACGAAACGTTGATCACTTTTGAGCAAAAGGCTGCACACACGCAATTCAAGTTGCTCTGATTGTCATTTAGAGTTACATTATAGGATTATTCAACAACAAGTCAAAATGTGCTCGTGAAAGGCAGAAAACAACACTTTGATAGTTTGATATAACTTGAGAACGAATGCAAAAAACAGTCCACTCTAAGAACAGGCCGCTTGGACACTTTCAGAACAGCTCTGTTAATGACTGAAAACAGCTCTCGAAGAGATTGTCAAAAGAGACTCCGAAAACGAAACGTTGATCACTTTTGAGCAAAAGGCTGCACACACGCAATTCAAGTTGCTCTGATTGTCATTTAGAGTTACATTATAGGATTATTCAACAACAAGCAGGGTTCGAGTTATGTGGGAGCCAATGGGAGCTGAGCTCCCATAGAGATGGTCTGAGGCTCTCTGAGCTCCCATGAAGGCAGTAAAATCAAAAATCTGTGGGGGTCGCTAATAATACATTACCACAACTATTATTTGATCAAAATGTCAATGTAATGAATATTATTTAATTTATATTATAAATATTGTAAAATAAACACGTTTTTCAAAAGAACTACGCGCACCATTAATCTCCTGTGAATGACAGTATGCCTTTGACTGCCTGCACTTCACCACCAAGACACCATGGGGCGCAGTAGAATATTGTGCAACAGCAAAAGGTTGATTAATCAGCTGTGCGGTAAACCGTTGGAACACACAGTGCACAGCTGATTAATCAATTAAACCAATAGAGTGAGACACCAGTTGCCTTTCAGGAAGTAGTGAGATCGTGCACCTAGCCTATTATTGAGAAGCAAACATTCATTCATTAGCTATACAGGAGTATATACATACAGTAGCTACCATGCCGCCCAAAAAAAGGCCACTGCTGCCGACCGGGTCATCAAGCCTAGAAAATGTCGGGTTTTTATCAAAGAAACCTGCTATGACACCTAACGTTAGCCCTGCTGCTACTACTGTTACTACTACTGCTGCTACTACTGAGGACTCTGCTACCTACTGAAAACAGACCACTCAGCCTACTGAAAACAGACCACTCAGCCTACTGAAAACAGACCACTCAGCCTACTGAAAACAGACCACTCAGCCTACTGAAAACAGACCACTCAGCCTACTGAAAACAGACCACTTTGGTCTATCTTGTCTCCGTAAAGGTAAGGTGGCTTTTACTTTTTACTAACCTAGTGTACTAACCTAATGTATTTTTCGCTCCTTCTGTATAGCAAAAATAACAAAATTATTGGCCGAGATACATGTGTGACTATCGCTTTTATAGCTGTTGTTTCATGTGGGGCTGTTGATGTGGTGAAATTAGTAGCCTGCAGCTGTAGCGTCAGGATATGTTGGGATTTGAGGATGAGGATGATGTTTCTGTACCGGTACCGTTTTTAAAGTATCGATTTGTCACCGGTATCGAATAAAACCCAAACTGTACCCAACCCTAACTATATGTTTACATGCCAACTAATTAGCTAATTCATTTCTTTCATTTAGAGCTGAGGGGAGCAACAGAGAGACGGACAACAGGACAGCAACAGAGAGACAGACAACAGGACAGCAACAGAGAGACAGACAACAGGACAGTAACAGAGAGACAACGGGAGAGGAGAGCAATAGAGACAGAACTGAATGCACTGAACCTTTTTTTTATTCTTTGCATTATTAACACTGTTGTGTTATTGTGTTATTAAAGTGTTTAAGTGTTTTATGGTAAAGCATTATGAGTGGTGTGTGTGTGCAGGGTGCTCGTGAGTTGTATATTTTGGGGAGGGGGGAGGCTTGTGTATGGGGGCGGGGGGTCCTCACACAAAGGAGTAGCCTAGGGCCACTGACCACCTTAATCCGCTACTGCCTATAGCTAATTAAAACTTGTAAGTCCCATCGCTGTGTGGGCATGATTCGCGCGTGCATGAGAACATTTCGCACTGTTATTTTGGAGACCCCCACAGAGTTCAGCTTATAACTCGAACCCTGACAACAAGTCAAAATGTGCTCGTGAAAGGCAGAAAACAACACTTTGATAGTTTGATATAACTTGAGAACGAATGCAAAAAACAGTCCACTCTAAGAACAGGCCGCTTGGACACTTTCAGAACAGCTCTGTTAATGACTGAAAACAGCTCTCGAAGAGATTGTCAAAAGAGACTCCGAAAATGAAACGTTGATCACTTTTGAGCAAAAGGCTGCACACACGCAATTCAAGTTGCTCTGATTGTCATTTAGAGTTACATTATAGGAGCATTCAGCAACAAGTCAAAATGTGCTCCAGAAAAGCAGAAAACAACACTGATAGAACTTGAGAACGAATGCAAAAACAGTCCACTCTCAGAACAGGCCGCTTGGACACTTTCAGAACAGCTCTGTTAATGACTGAAAACAGCTCTCGAAGAGATTGTCAAAAGAGACTCTGAAAACGAAACGTTGATTACTTTTGAGCAAAAGGCTGCACACACGCAATTCAAGTTGCTCTGATTGTCATTTAGAGTAACATTATAGGATTATTCAACAACAAGTCAAAATGTGCTCGTGAAAGGCAGAAAACAACACTTTGATAGTTTGATATAACTTGAGAACGAATGCAAAAAAACAGTCCACTCTAAGAACAGGCCGCTTGGACACTTTCAGAACAGCTCTGTTAATGACTGAAAACAGCTCTCGAAGAGATTGTCAAAAGAGACTCTGAAAACGAAACGTTGATCACTTTTGAGCAAAAGGCTGCACACACGCAATTCAAGTTGCTCTGATTGTCATTTAGAGTAACATTATAGGATTATTCAACAACAAGTCAAAATGTGCTCGTGAAAGGCAGAAAACAACACTTTGATAGTTTGATATAACTTGAGAACGAATGCAAAAAACAGTCCACTCTAAGAACAGGCCGCTTGGACACTTTCAGAACAGCTCTGTTAATGACTGAAAACAGCTCTCGAAGAGATTGTCAAAAGAGACTCCGAAAACGAAACGTTGATCACTTTTGAGCAAAAGGCTGCACACACGCAATTCAAGTTGCTCTGATTGTCATTTAGAGTTACATTATAGGATTATTCAACAACAAGTCAAAATGTGCTCGTGAAAGGCAGAAAACAACACTTTGATAGTTTGATATAACTTGAGAACGAATGCAAAAAACAGTCCACTCTAAGAACAGGCCGCTTGGACACTTTCAGAACAGCTCTGTTAATGACTGAAAACAGCTCTCGAAGAGATTGTCAAAAGAGACTCCGAAAACGAAACGTTGATCACTTTTGAGCAAAAGGCTGCACACACGCAATTCAAGTTGCTCTGATTGTCATTTAGAGTTACATTATAGGATTATTCAACAACAAGTCAAAATGTGCTCGTGAAAGGCAGAAAACAACACTTTGATAGTTTGATATAACTTGAGAACGAATGCAAAAAACAGTCCACTCTAAGAACAGGCCGCTTGGACACTTTCAGAACAGCTCTGTTAATGACTGAAAACAGCTCTCGAAGAGATTGTCAAAAGAGACTCCGAAAACGAAACGTTGATCACTTTTGAGCAAAAGGCTGCACACACGCAATTCAAGTTGCTCTGATTGTCATTTAGAGTTACATTATAGGATTATTCAACAACAAGTCAAAATGTGCTCGTGAAAGGCAGAAAACAACACTTTGATAGTTTGATATAACTTGAGAACGAATGCAAAAAAACAGTCCACTCTAAGAACAGGCCGCTTGGACACTTTCAGAACAGCTCTGTTAATGACTGAAAACAGCTCTCGAAGAGATTGTCAAAAGAGACTCTGAAAACGAAACGTTGATCACTTTTGAGCAAAAGGCTGCACACACGCAATTCAAGTTGCTCTGATTGTCATTTAGAGTAACATTATAGGATTATTCAACAACAAGTCAAAATGTGCTCGTGAAAGGCAGAAAACAACACTTTGATAGTTTGATATAACTTGAGAACGAATGCAAAAAACAGTCCACTCTAAGAACAGGCCGCTTGGACACTTTCAGAACAGCTCTGTTAATGACTGAAAACAGCTCTCGAAGAGATTGTCAAAAGAGACTCCGAAAACGAAACGTTGATCACTTTTGAGCAAAAGGCTGCACACACGCAATTCAAGTTGCTCTGATTGTCATTTAGAGTTACATTATAGGATTATTCAACAACAAGTCAAAATGTGCTCGTGAAAGGCAGAAAACAACACTTTGATAGTTTGATATAACTTGAGAACGAATGCAAAAAACAGTCCACTCTAAGAACAGGCCGCTTGGACACTTTCAGAACAGCTCTGTTAATGACTGAAAACAGCTCTCGAAGAGATTGTTAAAAGAGACTCCGAAAACGAAACGTTGATCACTTTTGAGCAAAAGGCTGCACACACGCAATTCAAGTTGCTCTGATTGTCATTTAGAGTTACATTATAGGATTATTCAACAACAAGTCAAAATGTGCTCGTGAAAGGCAGAAAACAACACTTTGATAGTTTGATATAACTTGAGAACGAATGCAAAAAACAGTCCACTCTAAGAACAGGCCGCTTGGACACTTTCAGAACAGCTCTGTTAATGACTGAAAACAGCTCTCGAAGAGATTGTCAAAAGAGACTCCGAAAACGAAACGTTGATCACTTTTGAGCAAAAGGCTGCACACACGCAATTCAAGTTGCTCTGATTGTCATTTAGAGTTACATTATAGGATTATTCAACAACAAGTCAAAATGTGCTCGTGAAAGGCAGAAAACAACACTTTGATAGTTTGATATAACTTGAGAACGAATGCAAAAAACAGTCCACTCTAAGAACAGGCCGCTTGGACACTTTCAGAACAGCTCTGTTAATGACTGAAAACAGCTCTCGAAGAGATTGTCAAAAGAGACTCCGAAAACGAAACGTTGATCACTTTTGAGCAAAAGGCTGCACACACGCAATTCAAGTTGCTCTGATTGTCATTTAGAGTTACATTATAGGATTATTCAACAACAAGTCAAAATGTGCTCGTGAAAGGCAGAAAACAACACTTTGATAGTTTGATATAACTTGAGAACGAATGCAAAAAAACAGTCCACTCTAAGAACAGGCCGCTTGGACACTTTCAGAACAGCTCTGTTAATGACTGAAAACAGCTCTCGAAGAGATTGTCAAAAGAGACTCTGAAAACGAAACGTTGATCACTTTTGAGCAAAAGGCTGCACACACGCAATTCAAGTTGCTCTGATTGTCATTTAGAGTAACATTATAGGATTATTCAACAACAAGTCAAAATGTGCTCGTGAAAGGCAGAAAACAACACTTTGATAGTTTGATATAACTTGAGAACGAATGCAAAAAACAGTCCACTCTAAGAACAGGCCGCTTGGACACTTTCAGAACAGCTCTGTTAATGACTGAAAACAGCTCTCGAAGAGATTGTCAAAAGAGACTCCGAAAACGAAACGTTGATCACTTTTGAGCAAAAGGCTGCACACACGCAATTCAAGTTGCTCTGATTGTCATTTAGAGTTACATTATAGGATTATTCAACAACAAGTCAAAATGTGCTCGTGAAAGGCAGAAAACAACACTTTGATAGTTTGATATAACTTGAGAACGAATGCAAAAAACAGTCCACTCTAAGAACAGGCCGCTTGGACACTTTCAGAACAGCTCTGTTAATGACTGAAAACAGCTCTCGAAGAGATTGTCAAAAGAGACTCCGAAAACGAAACGTTGATCACTTTTGAGCAAAAGGATGCACACACGCAATTCAAGTTGCTCTGATTGTCATTTAGAGTTACATTATAGGATTATTCAACAACAAGTCAAAATGTGCTCGTGAAAGGCAGAAAACAACACTTTGATAGTTTGATATAACTTGAGAACGAATGCAAAAAACAGTCCACTCTAAGAACAGGCCGCTTGGACACTTTCAGAACAGCTCTGTTAATGACTGAAAACAGCTCTCGAAGAGATTGTCAAAAGAGACTCCGAAAACGAAACGTTGATCACTTTTGAGCAAAAGGCTGCACACACGCAATTCAAGTTGCTCTGATTGTCATTTAGAGTTACATTATAGGATTATTCAACAACAAGTCAAAATGTGCTCGTGAAAGGCAGAAAACAACACTTTGATAGTTTGATATAACTTGAGAACGAATGCAAAAAACAGTCCACTCTAAGAACAGGCCGCTTGGACACTTTCAGAACAGCTCTGTTAATGACTGAAAACAGCTCTCGAAGAGATTGTCAAAAGAGACTCCGAAAACGAAACGTTGATCACTTTTGAGCAAAAGGCTGCACACACGCAATTCAAGTTGCTCTGATTGTCATTTAGAGTTACATTATAGGATTATTCAACAACAAGTCAAAATGTGCTCGTGAAAGGCAGAAAACAACACTTTGATAGTTTGATATAACTTGAGAACGAATGCAAAAAACAGTCCACTCTAAGAACAGGCCGCTTGGACACTTTCAGAACAGCTCTGTTAATGACTGAAAACAGCTCTCGAAGAGATTGTCAAAAGAGACTCCGAAAACGAAACGTTGATCACTTTTGAGCAAAAGGCTGCACACACGCAATTCAAGTTGCTCTGATTGTCATTTAGAGTTACATTATAGGATTATTCAACAACAAGTCAAAATGTGCTCGTGAAAGGCAGAAAACAACACTTTGATAGTTTGATATAACTTGAGAACGAATGCAAAAAACAGTCCACTCTAAGAACAGGCCGCTTGGACACTTTCAGAACAGCTCTGTTAATGACTGAAAACAGCTCTCGAAGAGATTGTCAAAAGAGACTCCGAAAACGAAACGTTGATCACTTTTGAGCAAAAGGCTGCACACACGCAATTCAAGTTGCTCTGATTGTCATTTAGAGTTACATTATAGGATTATTCAACAACAAGTCAAAATGTGCTCGTGAAAGGCAGAAAACAACACTTTGATAGTTTGATATAACTTGAGAACGAATGCAAAAAACAGTCCACTCTAAGAACAGGCCGCTTGGACACTTTCAGAACAGCTCTGTTAATGACTGAAAACAGCTCTCGAAGAGATTGTCAAAAGAGACTCCGAAAACGAAACGTTGATCACTTTTGAGCAAAAGGCTGCACACACGCAATTCAAGTTGCTCTGATTGTCATTTAGAGTTACATTATAGGATTATTCAACAACAAGTCAAAATGTGCTCGTGAAAGGCAGAAAACAACACTTTGATAGTTTGATATAACTTGAGAACGAATGCAAAAAACAGTCCACTCTAAGAACAGGCCCCTTGGACACTTTCAGAACAGCTCTGTTAATGACTGAAAACAGCTCTCGAAGAGATTGTCAAAAGAGACTCCGAAAACGAAACGTTGATCACTTTTGAGCAAAAGGCTGCACACACGCAATTCAAGTTGCTCTGATTGTCATTTAGAGTTACATTATAGGATTATTCAACAACAAGTCAAAATGTGCTCGTGAAAGGCAGAAAACAACACTTTGATAGTTTGATATAACTTGAGAACGAATGCAAAAAACAGTCCACTCTAAGAACAGGCCGCTTGGACACTTTCAGAACAGCTCTGTTAATGACTGAAAACAGCTCTCGAAGAGATTGTCAAAAGAGACTCCGAAAACGAAACGTTGATCACTTTTGAGCAAAAGGCTGCACACACGCAATTCAAGTTGCTCTGATTGTCATTTAGAGTTACATTATAGGATTATTCAACAACAAGTCAAAATGTGCTCGTGAAAGGCAGAAAACAACACTTTGATAGTTTGATATAACTTGAGAACGAATGCAAAAAACAGTCCACTCTAAGAATAGGCCGCTTGGACACTTTCAGAACAGCTCTGTTAATGACTGAAAACAGCTCTCGAAGAGATTGTCAAAAGAGACTCCGAAAACGAAACGTTGATCACTTTTGAGCAAAAGGCTGCACACACGCAATTCAAGTTGCTCTGATTGTCATTTAGAGTTACATTATAGGATTATTCAACAACAAGTCAAAATGTGCTCGTGAAAGGCAGAAAACAACACTTTGATAGTTTGATATAACTTGAGAACGAATGCAAAAAACAGTCCACTCTAAGAACAGGCCGCTTGGACACTTTCAGAACAGCTCTGTTAATGACTGAAAACAGCTCTCGAAGAGATTGTCAAAAGAGACTCCGAAAACGAAACGTTGATCACTTTTGAGCAAAAGGCTGCACACACGCAATTCAAGTTGCTCTGATTGTCATTTAGAGTTACATTATAGGATTATTCAACAACAAGTCAAAATGTGCTCGTGAAAGGCAGAAAACAACACTTTGATAGTTTGATATAACTTGAGAACGAATGCAAAAAACAGTCCACTCTAAGAACAGGCCGCTTGGACACTTTCAGAACAGCTCTGTTAATGACTGAAAACAGCTCTCGAAGAGATTGTCAAAAGAGACTCCGAAAACGAAACGTTGATCACTTTTGAGCAAAAGGCTGCACACACGCAATTCAAGTTGCTCTGATTGTCATTTAGAGTTACATTATAGGATTATTCAACAACAAGTCAAAATGTGCTCGTGAAAGGCAGAAAACAACACTTTGATAGTTTGATATAACTTGAGAACGAATGCAAAAAACAGTCCACTCTAAGAACAGGCCGCTTGGACACTTTCAGAACAGCTCTGTTAATGACTGAAAACAGCTCTCGAAGAGATTGTCAAAAGAGACTCCGAAAACGAAACGTTGATCACTTTTGAGCAAAAGGCTGCACACACGCAATTCAAGTTGCTCTGATTGTCATTTAGAGTTACATTATAGGATTATTCAACAACAAGTCAAAATGTGCTCGTGAAAGGCAGAAAACAACACTTTGATAGTTTGATATAACTTGAGAACGAATGCAAAAAACAGTCCACTCTAAGAACAGGCCGCTTGGACACTTTCAGAACAGCTCTGTTAATGACTGAAAACAGCTCTCGAAGAGATTGTCAAAAGAGACTCCGAAAACGAAACGTTGATCACTTTTGAGCAAAAGGCTGCACACACGCAATTCAAGTTGCTCTGATTGTCATTTAGAGTTACATTATAGGATTATTCAACAACAAGTCAAAATGTGCTCGTGAAAGGCAGAAAACAACACTTTGATAGTTTGATATAACTTGAGAACGAATGCAAAAAACAGTCCACTCTAAGAACAGGCCCCTTGGACACTTTCAGAACAGCTCTGTTAATGACTGAAAACAGCTCTCGAAGAGATTGTCAAAAGAGACTCCGAAAACGAAACGTTGATCACTTTTGAGCAAAAGGCTGCACACACGCAATTCAAGTTGCTCTGATTGTCATTTAGAGTTACATTATAGGATTATTCAACAACAAGTCAAAATGTGCTCGTGAAAGGCAGAAAACAACACTTTGATAGTTTGATATAACTTGAGAACGAATGCAAAAAACAGTCCACTCTAAGAACAGGCCGCTTGGACACTTTCAGAACAGCTCTGTTAATGACTGAAAACAGCTCTCGAAGAGATTGTCAAAAGAGACTCCGAAAACGAAACGTTGATCACTTTTGAGCAAAAGGCTGCACACACGCAATTCAAGTTGCTCTGATTGTCATTTAGAGTTACATTATAGGATTATTCAACAACAAGTCAAAATGTGCTCGTGAAAGGCAGAAAACAACACTTTGATAGTTTGATATAACTTGAGAACGAATGCAAAAAACAGTCCACTCTAAGAACAGGCCGCTTGGACACTTTCAGAACAGCTCTGTTAATGACTGAAAACAGCTCTCGAAGAGATTGTCAAAAGAGACTCCGAAAACGAAACGTTGATCACTTTTGAGCAAAAGGCTGCACACACGCAATTCAAGTTGCTCTGATTGTCATTTAGAGTTACATTATAGGATTATTCAACAACAAGTCAAAATGTGCTCGTGAAAGGCAGAAAACAACACTTTGATAGTTTGATATAACTTGAGAACGAATGCAAAAAACAGTCCACTCTAAGAACAGGCCGCTTGGACACTTTCAGAACAGCTCTGTTAATGACTGAAAACAGCTCTCGAAGAGATTGTCAAAAGAGACTCCGAAAACGAAACGTTGATCACTTTTGAGCAAAAGGCTGCACACACGCAATTCAAGTTGCTCTGATTGTCATTTAGAGTTACATTATAGGATTATTCAACAACAAGTCAAAATGTGCTCGTGAAAGGCAGAAAACAACACTTTGATAGTTTGATATAACTTGAGAACGAATGCAAAAAACAGTCCACTCTAAGAACAGGCCCCTTGGACACTTTCAGAACAGCTCTGTTAATGACTGAAAACAGCTCTCGAAGAGATTGTCAAAAGAGACTCCGAAAACGAAACGTTGATCACTTTTGAGCAAAAGGCTGCACACACGCAATTCAAGTTGCTCTGATTGTCATTTAGAGTTACATTATAGGATTATTCAACAACAAGTCAAAATGTGCTCGTGAAAGGCAGAAAACAACACTTTGATAGTTTGATATAACTTGAGAACGAATGCAAAAAACAGTCCACTCTAAGAACAGGCCGCTTGGACACTTTCAGAACAGCTCTGTTAATGACTGAAAACAGCTCTCGAAGAGATTGTCAAAAGAGACTCCGAAAACGAAACGTTGATCACTTTTGAGCAAAAGGCTGCACACACGCAATTCAAGTTGCTCTGATTGTCATTTAGAGTTACATTATAGGAGCATTCAGCAACAAGTCAAAATGTGCTCCAGAAAAGCATAAAACAACACTGATAGAACTTGAGAACGAATGCAAAAACAGTCCACTCTCAGAACAGGCCGCTTGGACACTTTCAGAACAGCTCTGTTAATGACTGAAAACAGCTCTCGAAGAGATTGTCAAAAGAGACTCTGAAAACGAAACGTTGATTACTTTTGAGCAAAAGGCTGCACACACGCAATTCAAGTTGCTCTGATTGTCATTTAGAGTAACATTATAGGATTATTCAACAACAAGTCAAAATGTGCTCGTGAAAGGCAGAAAACAACACTTTGATAGTTTGATATAACTTGAGAACGAATGCAAAAAAACAGTCCACTCTAAGAACAGGCCGCTTGGACACTTTCAGAACAGCTCTGTTAATGACTGAAAACAGCTCTCGAAGAGATTGTCAAAAGAGACTCCGAAAACGAAACGTTGATCACTTTTGAGCAAAAGGCTGCACACACGCAATTCAAGTTGCTCTGATTGTCATTTAGAGTTACATTATAGGATTATTCAACAACAAGTCAAAATGTGCTCGTGAAAGGCAGAAAACAACACTTTGATAGTTTGATATAACTTGAGAACGAATGCAAAAAACAGTCCACTCTAAGAACAGGCCGCTTGGACACTTTCAGAACAGCTCTGTTAATGACTGAAAACAGCTCTCGAAGAGATTGTCAAAAGAGACTCCGAAAACGAAACGTTGATCACTTTTGAGCAAAAGGCTGCACACACGCAATTCAAGTTGCTCTGATTGTCATTTA
Organism: Nansenia antarctica; assembly: GCF_963989245.1. Taxonomy (NCBI): domain Eukaryota; kingdom Metazoa; phylum Chordata; class Actinopteri; order Argentiniformes; family Microstomatidae; genus Nansenia; species Nansenia antarctica. The sequence goes on from NW_027663424.1 coordinate 115,912, forward strand.
GAGTTACATTATAGGATTATTCAACAACAAGTCAAAATGTGCTCGTGAAAGGCAGAAAACAACACTTTGATAGTTTGATATAACTTGAGAACGAATGCAAAAAACAGTCCACTCTAAGAACAGGCCGCTTGGACACTTTCAGAACAGCTCTGTTAATGACTGAAAACAGCTCTCGAAGAGATTGTCAAAAGAGACTCCGAAAACGAAACGTAGATCACTTTTGAGCAAAAGGCTGCACACACGCAATTCAAGTTGCTCTGATTGTCATTTAGAGTTACATTATAGGATTATTCAACAACAAGTCAAAATGTGCACGTGAAAGGCAGAAAACAACACTTTGATAGTTTGATATAACTTGAGAACGAATGCAAAAAACAGTCCACTCCAGGCCGCTTGGACACTTTCAGAACAGCTCTGTTAATGACTGAAAACAGCTCTCGAAGAGATTGTCAAAAGAGACTCCGAAAACGAAACGTTGATCACTTTTGAGCAAAAGGCTGCACACACGCAATTCAAGTTGCTCTGATTGTCATTTAGAGTTACATTATAGGATTATTCAACAACAAGTCAAAATGTGCTCGTGAAAGGCAGAAAACAACACTTTGATAGTTTGATATAACTTGAGAACGAATGCAAAAAACAGTCCACTCTAAGAACAGGCCGCTTGGACACTTTCAGAACAGCTCTGTTAATGACTGAAAACAGCTCTCGAAGAGATTGTCAAAAGAGACTCCGAAAACGAAACGTTGATCACTTTTGAGCAAAAGGCTGCACACACGCAATTCAAGTTGCTCTGATTGTCATTTAGAGTTACATTATAGGAGCATTCAGCAACAAGTCAAAATGTGCTCCAGAAAAGCATAAAACAACACTGATAGAACTTGAGAACGAATGCAAAAACAGTCCACTCTCAGAACAGGCCGCTTGGACACTTTCAGAACAGCTCTGTTAATGACTGAAAACAGCTCTCGAAGAGATTGTCAAAAGAGACTCTGAAAACGAAACGTTGATTACTTTTGAGCAAAAGGCTGCACACACGCAATTCAAGTTGCTCTGATTGTCATTTAGAGTAACATTATAGGATTATTCAACAACAAGTCAAAATGTGCTCGTGAAAGGCAGAAAACAACACTTTGATAGTTTGATATAACTTGAGAACGAATGCAAAAAAACAGTCCACTCTAAGAACAGGCCGCTTGGACACTTTCAGAACAGCTCTGTTAATGACTGAAAACAGCTCTCGAAGAGATTGTCAAAAGAGACTCCGAAAACGAAACGTTGATCACTTTTGAGCAAAAGGCTGCACACACGCAATTCAAGTTGCTCTGATTGTCATTTAGAGTTACATTATAGGATTATTCAACAACAAGTCAAAATGTGCTCGTGAAAGGCAGAAAACAACACTTTGATAGTTTGATATAACTTGAGAACGAATGCAAAAAACAGTCCACTCTAAGAACAGGCCGCTTGGACACTTTCAGAACAGCTCTGTTAATGACTGAAAACAGCTCTCGAAGAGATTGTCAAAAGAGACTCCGAAAACGAAACGTTGATCACTTTTGAGCAAAAGGCTGCACACACGCAATTCAAGTTGCTCTGATTGTCATTTAGAGTTACATTATAGGATTATTCAACAACAAGTCAAAATGTGCTCGTGAAAGGCAGAAAACAACACTTTGATAGTTTGATATAACTTGAGAACGAATGCAAAAAACAGTCCACTCTAAGAACAGGCCGCTTGGACACTTTCAGAACAGCTCTGTTAATGACTGAAAACAGCTCTCGAAGAGATTGTCAAAAGAGACTCCGAAAACGAAACGTTGATCACTTTTGAGCAAAAGGCTGCACACACGCAATTCAAGTTGCTCTGATTGTCATTTAGAGTTACATTATAGGATTATTCAACAACAAGTCAAAATGTGCTCGTGAAAGGCAGAAAACAACACTTTGATAGTTTGATATAACTTGAGAACGAATGCAAAAAACAGTCCACTCTAAGAACAGGCCGCTTGGACACTTTCAGAACAGCTCTGTTAATGACTGAAAACAGCTCTCGAAGAGATTGTCAAAAGAGACTCCGAAAACGAAACGTTGATCACTTTTGAGCAAAAGGCTGCACACACGCAATTCAAGTTGCTCTGATTGTCATTTAGAGTTACATTATAGGAGCATTCAGCAACAAGTCAAAATGTGCTCCAGAAAAGCAGAAAACAACACTGATAGAACTTGAGAACGAATGCAAAAACAGTCCACTCTCAGAACAGGCCGCTTGGACACTTTCAGAACAGCTCTGTTAATGACTGAAAACAGCTCTCGAAGAGATTGTCAAAAGAGACTCTGAAAACGAAACGTTGATTACTTTTGAGCAAAAGGCTGCACACACGCAATTCAAGTTGCTCTGATTGTCATTTAGAGTAACATTATAGGATTATTCAACAACAAGTCAAAATGTGCTCGTGAAAGGCAGAAAACAACACTTTGATAGTTTGATATAACTTGAGAACGAATGCAAAAAAACAGTCCACTCTAAGAACAGGCCGCTTGGACACTTTCAGAACAGCTCTGTTAATGACTGAAAACAGCTCTCGAAGAGATTGTCAAAAGAGACTCTGAAAACGAAACGTTGATCACTTTTGAGCAAAAGGCTGCACACACGCAATTCAAGTTGCTCTGATTGTCATTTAGAGTAACATTATAGGATTATTCAACAACAAGTCAAAATGTGCTCGTGAAAGGCAGAAAACAACACTTTGATAGTTTGATATAACTTGAGAACGAATGCAAAAAACAGTCCACTCTAAGAACAGGCCGCTTGGACACTTTCAGAACAGCTCTGTTAATGACTGAAAACAGCTCTCGAAGAGATTGTCAAAAGAGACTCCGAAAACGAAACGTTGATCACTTTTGAGCAAAAGGCTGCACACACGCAATTCAAGTTGCTCTGATTGTCATTTAGAGTTACATTATAGGATTATTCAACAACAAGTCAAAATGTGCTCGTGAAAGGCAGAAAACAACACTTTGATAGTTTGATATAACTTGAGAACGAATGCAAAAAACAGTCCACTCTAAGAACAGGCCGCTTGGACACTTTCAGAACAGCTCTGTTAATGACTGAAAACAGCTCTCGAAGAGATTGTCAAAAGAGACTCCGAAAACGAAACGTTGATCACTTTTGAGCAAAAGGCTGCACACACGCAATTCAAGTTGCTCTGATTGTCATTTAGAGTTACATTATAGGATTATTCAACAACAAGTCAAAATGTGCTCGTGAAAGGCAGAAAACAACACTTTGATAGTTTGATATAACTTGAGAACGAATGCAAAAAACAGTCCACTCTAAGAACAGGCCGCTTGGACACTTTCAGAACAGCTCTGTTAATGACTGAAAACAGCTCTCGAAGAGATTGTCAAAAGAGACTCCGAAAACGAAACGTTGATCACTTTTGAGCAAAAGGCTGCACACACGCAATTCAAGTTGCTCTGATTGTCATTTAGAGTTACATTATAGGATTATTCAACAACAAGTCAAAATGTGCTCGTGAAAGGCAGAAAACAACACTTTGATAGTTTGATATAACTTGAGAACGAATGCAAAAAACAGTCCACTCTAAGAACAGGCCGCTTGGACACTTTCAGAACAGCTCTGTTAATGACTGAAAACAGCTCTCGAAGAGATTGTCAAAAGAGACTCCGAAAACGAAACGTTGATCACTTTTGAGCAAAAGGCTGCACACACGCAATTCAAGTTGCTCTGATTGTCATTTAGAGTTACATTATAGGATTATTCAACAACAAGTCAAAATGTGCTCGTGAAAGGCAGAAAACAACACTTTGATAGTTTGATATAACTTGAGAACGAATGCAAAAAACAGTCCACTCTAAGAACAGGCCGCTTGGACACTTTCAGAACAGCTCTGTTAATGACTGAAAACAGCTCTCGAAGAGATTGTCAAAAGAGACTCCGAAAACGAAACATTGATCACTTTTGAGCAAAAGGCTGCACACACGCAATTCAAGTTGCTCTGATTGTCATTTAGAGTTACATTATAGGATTATTCAACAACAAGTCAAAATGTGCTCGTGAAAGGCAGAAAACAACACTTTGATAGTTTGATATAACTTGAGAACGAATGCAAAAAACAGTCCACTCTCAGAACAGGCCGCTTGGACACTTTCAGAACAGCTCTGTTAATGACTGAAAACAGCTCTCGAAGAGATTGTCAAAAGAGACTCCGAAAACGAAACGTTGATCACTTTTGAGCAAAAGGCTGCACACACGCAATTCAAGTTGCTCTGATTGTCATTTAGAGTTACATTATAGGATTATTCAACAACAAGTCAAAATGTGCTCGTGAAAGGCAGAAAACAACACTTTGATAGTTTGATATAACTTGAGAACGAATGCAAAAAACAGTCCACTCTAAGAACAGGCCGCTTGGACACTTTCAGAACAGCTCTGTTAATGACTGAAAACAGCTCTCGAAGAGATTGTCAAAAGAGACTCCGAAAACGAAACGTTGATCACTTTTGAGCAAAAGGCTGCACACACGCAATTCAAGTTGCTCTGATTGTCATTTAGAGTTACATTATAGGATTATTCAACAACAAGTCAAAATGTGCTCGTGAAAGGCAGAAAACAACACTTTGATAGTTTGATATAACTTGAGAACGAATGCAAAAAACAGTCCACTCTCAGAACAGGCCGCTTGGACACTTTCAGAACAGCTCTGTTAATGACTGAAAACAGCTCTCGAAGAGATTGTCAAAAGAGACTCCGAAAACGAAACGTTGATCACTTTTGAGCAAAAGGCTGCACACACGCAATTCAAGTTGCTCTGATTGTCATTTAGAGTTACATTATAGGATTATTCAACAACAAGTCAAAATGTGCTCCAGAAAAGCAGAAAACAACACTGATAGAACTTGAGAACGAATGCAAAAACAGTCCACTCTCAGAACAGGCCGCTTGGACACTTTCAGAACAGCTCTGTTAATGACTGAAAACAGCTCTCGAAGAGATTGTCAAAAGAGACTCTGAAAACGAAACGTTGATTACTTTTGAGCAAAAGGCTGCACACACGCAATTCAAGTTGCTCTGATTGTCATTTAGAGTAACATTATAGGATTATTCAACAACAAGTCAAAATGTGCTCGTGAAAGGCAGAAAACAACACTTTGATAGTTTGATATAACTTGAGAACGAATGCAAAAAAACAGTCCACTCTAAGAACAGGCCGCTTGGACACTTTCAGAACAGCTCTGTTAATGACTGAAAACAGCTCTCGAAGAGATTGTCAAAAGAGACTCTGAAAACGAAACGTTGATCACTTTTGAGCAAAAGGCTGCACACACGCAATTCAAGTTGCTCTGATTGTCATTTAGAGTAACATTATAGGATTATTCAACAACAAGTCAAAATGTGCTCGTGAAAGGCAGAAAACAACACTTTGATAGTTTGATATAACTTGAGAACGAATGCAAAAAACAGTCCACTCTAAGAACAGGCCGCTTGGACACTTTCAGAACAGCTCTGTTAATGACTGAAAACAGCTCTCGAAGAGATTGTCAAAAGAGACTCCGAAAACGAAACGTTGATCACTTTTGAGCAAAAGGCTGCACACACGCAATTCAAGTTGCTCTGATTGTCATTTAGAGTTACATTATAGGATTATTCAACAACAAGTCAAAATGTGCTCGTGAAAGGCAGAAAACAACACTTTGATAGTTTGATATAACTTGAGAACGAATGCAAAAAACAGTCCACTCTAAGAACAGGCCGCTTGGACACTTTCAGAACAGCTCTGTTAATGACTGAAAACAGCTCTCGAAGAGATTGTCAAAAGAGACTCCGAAAACGAAACGTTGATCACTTTTGAGCAAAAGGCTGCACACACGCAATTCAAGTTGCTCTGATTGTCATTTAGAGTTACATTATAGGATTATTCAACAACAAGTCAAAATGTGCTCGTGAAAGGCAGAAAACAACACTTTGATAGTTTGATATAACTTGAGAACGAATGCAAAAAACAGTCCACTCTAAGAACAGGCCGCTTGGACACTTTCAGAACAGCTCTGTTAATGACTGAAAACAGCTCTCGAAGAGATTGTCAAAAGAGACTCCGAAAACGAAACGTTGATCACTTTTGAGCAAAAGGCTGCACACACGCAATTCAAGTTGCTCTGATTGTCATTTAGAGTTACATTATAGGATTATTCAACAACAAGTCAAAATGTGCTCGTGAAAGGCAGAAAACAACACTTTGATAGTTTGATATAACTTGAGAACGAATGCAAAAAACAGTCCACTCTAAGAACAGGCCGCTTGGACACTTTCAGAACAGCTCTGTTAATGACTGAAAACAGCTCTCGAAGAGATTGTCAAAAGAGACTCCGAAAACGAAACGTTGATCACTTTTGAGCAAAAGGCTGCACACACGCAATTCAAGTTGCTCTGATTGTCATTTAGAGTTACATTATAGGATTATTCAACAACAAGTCAAAATGTGCTCGTGAAAGGCAGAAAACAACACTTTGATAGTTTGATATAACTTGAGAACGAATGCAAAAAACAGTCCACTCTAAGAACAGGCCGCTTGGACACTTTCAGAACAGCTCTGTTAATGACTGAAAACAGCTCTCGAAGAGATTGTCAAAAGAGACTCCGAAAACGAAACATTGATCACTTTTGAGCAAAAGGCTGCACACACGCAATTCAAGTTGCTCTGATTGTCATTTAGAGTTACATTATAGGATTATTCAACAACAAGTCAAAATGTGCTCGTGAAAGGCAGAAAACAACACTTTGATAGTTTGATATAACTTGAGAACGAATGCAAAAAACAGTCCACTCTCAGAACAGGCCGCTTGGACACTTTCAGAACAGCTCTGTTAATGACTGAAAACAGCTCTCGAAGAGATTGTCAAAAGAGACTCCGAAAACGAAACGTTGATCACTTTTGAGCAAAAGGCTGCACACACGCAATTCAAGTTGCTCTGATTGTCATTTAGAGTTACATTATAGGATTATTCAACAACAAGTCAAAATGTGCTCGTGAAAGGCAGAAAACAACACTTTGATAGTTTGATATAACTTGAGAACGAATGCAAAAAACAGTCCACTCTAAGAACAGGCCGCTTGGACACTTTCAGAACAGCTCTGTTAATGACTGAAAACAGCTCTCGAAGAGATTGTCAAAAGAGACTCCGAAAACGAAACGTTGATCACTTTTGAGCAAAAGGCTGCACACACGCAATTCAAGTTGCTCTGATTGTCATTTAGAGTTACATTATAGGATTATTCAACAACAAGTCAAAATGTGCTCGTGAAAGGCAGAAAACAACACTTTGATAGTTTGATATAACTTGAGAACGAATGCAAAAAACAGTCCACTCTCAGAACAGGCCGCTTGGACACTTTCAGAACAGCTCTGTTAATGACTGAAAACAGCTCTCGAAGAGATTGTCAAAAGAGACTCCGAAAACGAAACGTTGATCACTTTTGAGCAAAAGGCTGCACACACGCAATTCAAGTTGCTCTGATTGTCATTTAGAGTTACATTATAGGATTATTCAACAACAAGTCAAAATGTGCTCGTGAAAGGCAGAAAACAACACTTTGATAGTTTGATATAACTTGAGAACGAATGCAAAAAACAGTCCACTCTAAGAACAGGCCGCTTGGACACTTTCAGAACAGCTCTGTTAATGACTGAAAACAGCTCTCGAAGAGATTGTCAAAAGAGACTCCGAAAACGAAACGTTGATCACTTTTGAGCAAAAGGCTGCACACACGCAATTCAAGTTGCTCTGATTGTCATTTAGAGTTACATTATAGGATTATTCAACAACAAGTCAAAATGTGCTCGTGAAAGGCAGAAAACAACACTTTGATAGTTTGATATAACTTGAGAACGAATGCAAAAAACAGTCCACTCTAAGAACAGGCCGCTTGGACACTTTCAGAACAGCTCTGTTAATGACTGAAAACAGCTCTCGAAGAGATTGTCAAAAGAGACTCCGAAAACGAAACGTTGATCACTTTTGAGCAAAAGGCTACACACACGCAATTCAAGTTGCTCTGATTGTCATTTAGAGTTACATTATAGGATTATTCAACAACAAGTCAAAATGTGCTCGTGAAAGGCAGAAAACAACACTTTGATAGTTTGATATAACTTGAGAACGAATGCAAAAAACAGTCCACTCTAAGAACAGGCCGCTTGGACACTTTCAGAACAGCTCTGTTAATGACTGAAAACAGCTCTCGAAGAGATTGTCAAAAGAGACTCCGAAAACGAAACGTTGATCACTTTTGAGCAAAAGGCTGCACACACGCAATTCAAGTTGCTCTGATTGTCATTTAGAGTTACATTATAGGATTATTCAACAACAAGTCAAAATGTGCTCGTGAAAGGCAGAAAACAACACTTTGATAGTTTGATATAACTTGAGAACGAATGCAAAAAACAGTCCACTCTAAGAACAGGCCCCTTGGACACTTTCAGAACAGCTCTGTTAATGACTGAAAACAGCTCTCGAAGAGATTGTCAAAAGAGACTCCGAAAACGAAACGTTGATCACTTTTGAGCAAAAGGCTGCACACACGCAATTCAAGTTGCTCTGATTGTCATTTAGAGTTACATTATAGGATTATTCAACAACAAGTCAAAATGTGCTCGTGAAAGGCAGAAAACAACACTTTGATAGTTTGATATAACTTGAGAACGAATGCAAAAAACAGTCCACTCTAAGAACAGGCCGCTTGGACACTTTCAGAACAGCTCTGTTAATGACTGAAAACAGCTCTCGAAGAGATTGTCAAAAGAGACTCCGAAAACGAAACGTTGATCACTTTTGAGCAAAAGGCTGCACACACGCAATTCAAGTTGCTCTGATTGTCATTTAGAGTTACATTATAGGATTATTCAACAACAAGTCAAAATGTGCTCGTGAAAGGCAGAAAACAACACTTTGATAGTTTGATATAACTTGAGAACGAATGCAAAAAACAGTCCACTCTAAGAACAGGCCGCTTGGACACTTTCAGAACAGCTCTGTTAATGACTGAAAACAGCTCTCGAAGAGATTGTCAAAAGAGACTCCGAAAACGAAACGTTGATCACTTTTGAGCAAAAGGCTGCACACACGCAATTCAAGTTGCTCTGATTGTCATTTAGAGTTACATTATAGGAGCATTCAGCAACAAGTCAAAATGTGCTCCAGAAAAGCATAAAACAACACTGATAGAACTTGAGAACGAATGCAAAAACAGTCCACTCTCAGAACAGGCCGCTTGGACACTTTCAGAACAGCTCTGTTAATGACTGAAAACAGCTCTCGAAGAGATTGTCAAAAGAGACTCTGAAAACGAAACGTTGATTACTTTTGAGCAAAAGGCTGCACACACGCAATTCAAGTTGCTCTGATTGTCATTTAGAGTAACATTATAGGATTATTCAACAACAAGTCAAAATGTGCTCGTGAAAGGCAGAAAACAACACTTTGATAGTTTGATATAACTTGAGAACGAATGCAAAAAAACAGTCCACTCTAAGAACAGGCCGCTTGGACACTTTCAGAACAGCTCTGTTAATGACTGAAAACAGCTCTTGAAGAGATTGTCAAAAGAGACTCCGAAAACGAAACGTTGATCACTTTTGAGCAAAAGGCTGCACACACGCAATTCAAGTTGCTCTGATTGTCATTTAGAGTTACATTATAGGATTATTCAACAACAAGTCAAAATGTGCTCGTGAAAGGCAGAAAACAACACTTTGATAGTTTGATATAACTTGAGAACGAATGCAAAAAACAGTCCACTCTAAGAACAGGCCGCTTGGACACTTTCAGAACAGCTCTGTTAATGACTGAAAACAGCTCTCGAAGAGATTGTCAAAAGAGACTCCGAAAACGAAACGTTGATCACTTTTGAGCAAAAGGCTGCACACACGCAATTCAAGTTGCTCTGATTGTCATTTAGAGTTACATTATAGGATTATTCAACAACAAGTCAAAATGTGCTCGTGAAAGGCAGAAAACAACACTTTGATAGTTTGATAGAACTTGAGAACGAATGCAAAAACAGTCCACTCTCAGAACAGGCCGCTTGGACACTTTCAGAACAGCTCTGTTAATGACTGAAAACAGCTCTCGAAGAGATTGTCAAAAGAGACTCTGAAAACGAAACGTTGATTACTTTTGAGCAAAAGGCTGCACACACGCAATTCAAGTTGCTCTGATTGTCATTTAGAGTAACATTATAGGATTATTCAACAACAAGTCAAAATGTGCTCGTGAAAGGCAGAAAACAACACTTTGATAGTTTGATATAACTTAAGGAACGAATGCAAAAAAACAGTCCACTCTAAGAACAGGCCGCTTGGACACTTTCAGAACAGCTCTGTTAATGACTGAAAACAGCTCTCGAAGAGATTGTCAAAAGAGACTCCGAAAACGAAACGTTGATCACTTTTGAGCAAAAGGCTGCACACACGCAATTCAAGTTGCTCTGATTGTCATTTAGAGTTACATTATAGGATTATTCAACAACAAGTCAAAATGTGCTCGTGAAAGGCAGAAAACAACACTTTGATAGTTTGATATAACTTGAGAACGAATGCAAAAAACAGTCCACTCTAAGAACAGGCCGCTTGGACACTTTCAGAACAGCTCTGTTAATGACTGAAAACAGCTCTCGAAGAGATTGTCAAAAGAGACTCCGAAAACGAAACGTTGATCACTTTTGAGCAAAAGGCTGCACACACGCAATTCAAGTTGCTCTGATTGTCATTTAGAGTTACATTATAGGATTATTCAACAACAAGTCAAAATGTGCTCGTGAAAGGCAGAAAACAACACTTTGATAGTTTGATATAACTTGAGAACGAATGCAAAAAACAGTCCACTCTAAGAACAGGCCGCTTGGACACTTTCAGAACAGCTCTGTTAATGACTGAAAACAGCTCTCGAAGAGATTGTCAAAAGAGACTCCGAAAACGAAACGTTGATCACTTTTGAGCAAAAGGCTGCACACACGCAATTCAAGTTGCTCTGATTGTCATTTAGAGTTACATTATAGGATTATTCAACAACAAGTCAAAATGTGCTCGTGAAAGGCAGAAAACAACACTTTGATAGTTTGATATAACTTGAGAACGAATGCAAAAAACAGTCCACTCTAAGAACAGGCCGCTTGGACACTTTCAGAACAGCTCTGTTAATGACTGAAAACAGCTCTCGAAGAGATTGTCAAAAGAGACTCCGAAAACGAAACGTTGATCACTTTTGAGCAAAAGGCTGCACACACGCAATTCAAGTTGCTCTGATTGTCATTTAGAGTTACATTATAGGAGCATTCAGCAACAAGTCAAAATGTGCTCCAGAAAAGCATAAAACAACACTGATAGAACTTGAGAACGAATGCAAAAACAGTCCACTCTCAGAACAGGCCGCTTGGACACTTTCAGAACAGCTCTGTTAATGACTGAAAACAGCTCTCGAAGAGATTGTCAAAAGAGACTCTGAAAACGAAACGTTGATTACTTTTGAGCAAAAGGCTGCACACACGCAATTCAAGTTGCTCTGATTGTCATTTAGAGTAACATTATAGGATTATTCAACAACAAGTCAAAATGTGCTCGTGAAAGGCAGAAAACAACACTTTGATAGTTTGATATAACTTGAGAACGAATGCAAAAAAACAGTCCACTCTAAGAACAGGCCGCTTGGACACTTTCAGAACAGCTCTGTTAATGACTGAAAACAGCTCTTGAAGAGATTGTCAAAAGAGACTCCGAAAACGAAACGTTGATCACTTTTGAGCAAAAGGCTGCACACACGCAATTCAAGTTGCTCTGATTGTCATTTAGAGTTACATTATAGGATTATTCAACAACAAGTCAAAATGTGCTCGTGAAAGGCAGAAAACAACACTTTGATAGTTTGATATAACTTGAGAACGAATGCAAAAAACAGTCCACTCTAAGAACAGGCCGCTTGGACACTTTCAGAACAGCTCTGTTAATGACTGAAAACAGCTCTCGAAGAGATTGTCAAAAGAGACTCCGAAAACGAAACGTTGATCACTTTTGAGCAAAAGGCTGCACACACGCAATTCAAGTTGCTCTGATTGTCATTTAGAGTTACATTATAGGATTATTCAACAACAAGTCAAAATGTGCTCGTGAAAGGCAGAAAACAACACTTTGATAGTTTGATAGAACTTGAGAACGAATGCAAAAACAGTCCACTCTCAGAACAGGCCGCTTGGACACTTTCAGAACAGCTCTGTTAATGACTGAAAACAGCTCTCGAAGAGATTGTCAAAAGAGACTCTGAAAACGAAACGTTGATTACTTTTGAGCAAAAGGCTGCACACACGCAATTCAAGTTGCTCTGATTGTCATTTAGAGTAACATTATAGGATTATTCAACAACAAGTCAAAATGTGCTCGTGAAAGGCAGAAAACAACACTTTGATAGTTTGATATAACTTAAGGAACGAATGCAAAAAAACAGTCCACTCTAAGAACAGGCCGCTTGGACACTTTCAGAACAGCTCTGTTAATGACTGAAAACAGCTCTCGAAGAGATTGTCAAAAGAGACTCCGAAAACGAAACGTTGATCACTTTTGAGCAAAAGGCTGCACACACGCAATTCAAGTTGCTCTGATTGTCATTTAGAGTTACATTATAGGATTATTCAACAACAAGTCAAAATGTGCTCGTGAAAGGCAGAAAACAACACTTTGATAGTTTGATATAACTTGAGAACGAATGCAAAAAACAGTCCACTCTAAGAACAGGCCGCTTGGACACTTTCAGAACAGCTCTGTTAATGACTGAAAACAGCTCTCGAAGAGATTGTCAAAAGAGACTCCGAAAACGAAACGTTGATCACTTTTGAGCAAAAGGCTGCACACACGCAATTCAAGTTGCTCTGATTGTCATTTAGAGTTACATTATAGGATTATTCAACAACAAGTCAAAATGTGCTCGTGAAAGGCAGAAAACAACACTTTGATAGTTTGATATAACTTGAGAACGAATGCAAAAAACAGTCCACTCTAAGAACAGGCCGCTTGGACACTTTCAGAACAGCTCTGTTAATGACTGAAAACAGCTCTCGAAGAGATTGTCAAAAGAGACTCCGAAAACGAAACGTTGATCACTTTTGAGCAAAAGGCTGCACACACGCAATTCAAGTTGCTCTGATTGTCATTTAGAGTTACATTATAGGAGCATTCAGCAACAAGTCAAAATGTGCTCCAGAAAAGCAGAAAACAACACTGATAGAACTTGAGAACGAATGCAAAAACAGTCCACTCTCAGAACAGGCCGCTTGGACACTTTCAGAACAGCTCTGTTAATGACTGAAAACAGCTCTCGAAGAGATTGTCAAAAGAGACTCTGAAAACAAAACGTTGATTACTTTTGAGCAAAAGGCTGCACACACGCAATTCAAGTTGCTCTGATTGTCATTTAGAGTAACATTATAGGATTATTCAACAACAAGTCAAAATGTGCTCGTGAAAGGCAGAAAACAACACTTTGATAGTTTGATATAACTTGAGAACGAATGCAAAAAAACAGTCCACTCTAAGAACAGGCCGCTTGGACACTTTCAGAACAGCTCTGTTAATGACTGAAAACAGCTCTCGAAGAGATTGTCAAAAGAGACTCTGAAAACGAAACGTTGATCACTTTTGAGCAAAAGGCTGCACACACGCAATTCAAGTTGCTCTGATTGTCATTTAGAGTAACATTATAGGATTATTCAACAACAAGTCAAAATGTGCTCGTGAAAGGCAGAAAACAACACTTTGATAGTTTGATATAACTTGAGAACGAATGCAAAAAACAGTCCACTCTAAGAACAGGCCGCTTGGACACTTTCAGAACAGCTCTGTTAATGACTGAAAACAGCTCTCGAAGAGATTGTCAAAAGAGACTCCGAAAACGAAACGTTGATCACTTTTGAGCAAAAGGCTGCACACACGCAATTCAAGTTGCTCTGATTGTCATTTAGAGTTACATTATAGGATTATTCAACAACAAGTCAAAATGTGCTCGTGAAAGGCAGAAAACAACACTTTGATAGTTTGATATAACTTGAGAACGAATGCAAAAAACAGTCCACTCTAAGAACAGGCCGCTTGGACACTTTCAGAACAGCTCTGTTAATGACTGAAAACAGCTCTCGAAGAGATTGTCAAAAGAGACTACGAAAACGAAACGTTGATCACTTTTGAGCAAAAGGCTGCACACACGCAATTCAAGTTGCTCTGATTGTCATTTAGAGTTACATTATAGGATTATTCAACAACAAGTCAAAATGTGCTCGTGAAAGGCAGAAAACAACACTTTGATAGTTTGATATAACTTGAGAACGAATGCAAAAAACAGTCCACTCTAAGAACAGGCCGCTTGGACACTTTCAGAACAGCTCTGTTAATGACTGAAAACAGCTCTCGAAGAGATTGTCAAAAGAGACTCCGAAAACGAAACGTTGATCACTTTTGAGCAAAAGGCTGCACACACGCAATTCAAGTTGCTCTGATTGTCATTTAGAGTTACATTATAGGAGCATTCAGCAACAAGTCAAAATGTGCTCCAGAAAAGCAGAAAACAACACTGATAGAACTTGACAACGAATGCAAAAACAGTCCACTCTCAGAACAGGCCGCTTGGACACTTTCAGAACAGCTCTGTTAATGACTGAAAACAGCTCTCGAAGAGATTGTCAAAAGAGACTCTGAAAACGAAACGTTGATTACTTTTGAGCAAAAGGCTGCACACACGCAATTCAAGTTGCTCTGATTGTCATTTAGAGTAACATTATAGGATTATTCAACAACAAGTCAAAATGTGCTCGTGAAAGGCAGAAAACAACACTTTGATAGTTTGATATAACTTGAGAACGAATGCAAAAAAACAGTCCACTCTAAGAACAGGCCGCTTGGACACTTTCAGAACAGCTCTGTTAATGACTGAAAACAGCTCTCGAAGAGATTGTCAAAAGAGACTCTGAAAACGAAACGTTGATCACTTTTGAGCAAAAGGCTGCACACACGCAATTCAAGTTGCTCTGATTGTCATTTAGAGTAACATTATAGGATTATTCAACAACAAGTCAAAATGTGCTCGTGAAAGGCAGAAAACAACACTTTGATAGTTTGATATAACTTGAGAACGAATGCAAAAAACAGTCCACTCTAAGAACAGGCCGCTTGGACACTTTCAGAACAGCTCTGTTAATGACTGAAAACAGCTCTCGAAGAGATTGTCAAAAGAGACTCCGAAAACGAAACGTTGATCACTTTTGAGCAAAAGGCTGCACACACGCAATTCAAGTTGCTCTGATTGTCATTTAGAGTTACATTATAGGATTATTCAACAACAAGTCAAAATGTGCTCGTGAAAGGCAGAAAACAACACTTTGATAGTTTGATATAACTTGAGAACGAATGCAAAAAACAGTCCACTCTAAGAACAGGCCGCTTGGACACTTTCAGAACAGCTCTGTTAATGACTGAAAACAGCTCTCGAAGAGATTGTCAAAAGAGACTCCGAAAACGAAACGTTGATCACTTTTGAGCAAAAGGCTGCACACACGCAATTCAAGTTGCTCTGATTGTCATTTAGAGTTACATTATAGGATTATTCAACAACAAGTCAAAATGTGCTCGTGAAAGGCAGAAAACAACACTTTGATAGTTTGATATAACTTGAGAACGAATGCAAAAAACAGTCCACTCTAAGAACAGGCCGCTTGGACACTTTCAGAACAGCTCTGTTAATGACTGAAAACAGCTCTCGAAGAGATTGTCAAAAGAGACTCCGAAAACGAAACGTTGATCACTTTTGAGCAAAAGGCTGCACACACGCAATTCAAGTTGCTCTGATTGTCATTTAGAGTTACATTATAGGATTATTCAACAACAAGTCAAAATGTGCTCGTGAAAGGCAGAAAACAACACTTTGATAGTTTGATATAACTTGAGAACGAATGCAAAAAACAGTCCACTCTAAGAACAGGCCGCTTGGACACTTTCAGAACAGCTCTGTTAATGACTGAAAACAGCTCTCGAAGAGATTGTCAAAAGAGACTCCGAAAACGAAACGTTGATCACTTTTGAGCAAAAGGCTGCACACACGCAATTCAAGTTGCTCTGATTGTCATTTAGAGTTACATTATAGGATTATTCAACAACAAGTCAAAATGTGCTCGTGAAAGGCAGAAAACAACACTTTGATAGTTTGATAGAACTTGAGAACGAATGCAAAAACAGTCCACTCTCAGAACAGGCCGCTTGGACACTTTCAGAACAGCTCTGTTAATGACTGAAAACAGCTCTCGAAGAGATTGTCAAAAGAGACTCTGAAAACGAAACGTTGATTACTTTTGAGCAAAAGGCTGCACACACGCAATTCAAGTTGCTCTGATTGTCATTTAGAGTAACATTATAGGATTATTCAACAACAAGTCAAAATGTGCTCGTGAAAGGCAGAAAACAACACTTTGATAGTTTGATATAACTTAAGGAACGAATGCAAAAAAACAGTCCACTCTAAGAACAGGCCGCTTGGACACTTTCAGAACAGCTCTGTTAATGACTGAAAACAGCTCTCGAAGAGATTGTCAAAAGAGACTCCGAAAACGAAACGTTGATCACTTTTGAGCAAAAGGCTGCACACACGCAATTCAAGTTGCTCTGATTGTCATTTAGAGTTACATTATAGGATTATTCAACAACAAGTCAAAATGTGCTCGTGAAAGGCAGAAAACAACACTTTGATAGTTTGATATAACTTGAGAACGAATGCAAAAAACAGTCCACTCTAAGAACAGGCCGCTTGGACACTTTCAGAACAGCTCTGTTAATGACTGAAAACAGCTCTCGAAGAGATTGTCAAAAGAGACTCCGAAAACGAAACGTTGATCACTTTTGAGCAAAAGGCTGCACACACGCAATTCAAGTTGCTCTGATTGTCATTTAGAGTTACATTATAGGATTATTCAACAACAAGTCAAAATGTGCTCGTGAAAGGCAGAAAACAACACTTTGATAGTTTGATATAACTTGAGAACGAATGCAAAAAACAGTCCACTCTAAGAACAGGCCGCTTGGACACTTTCAGAACAGCTCTGTTAATGACTGAAAACAGCTCTCGAAGAGATTGTCAAAAGAGACTCCGAAAACGAAACGTTGATCACTTTTGAGCAAAAGGCTGCACACACGCAATTCAAGTTGCTCTGATTGTCATTTAGAGTTACATTATAGGATTATTCAACAACAAGTCAAAATGTGCTCGTGAAAGGCAGAAAACAACACTTTGATAGTTTGATATAACTTGAGAACGAATGCAAAAAACAGTCCACTCTAAGAACAGGCCGCTTGGACACTTTCAGAACAGCTCTGTTAATGACTGAAAACAGCTCTCGAAGAGATTGTCAAAAGAGACTCCGAAAACGAAACGTTGATCACTTTTGAGCAAAAGGCTGCACACACGCAATTCAAGTTGCTCTGATTGTCATTTAGAGTTACATTATAGGAGCATTCAGCAACAAGTCAAAATGTGCTCCAGAAAAGCATAAAACAACACTGATAGAACTTGAGAACGAATGCAAAAACAGTCCACTCTCAGAACAGGCCGCTTGGACACTTTCAGAACAGCTCTGTTAATGACTGAAAACAGCTCTCGAAGAGATTGTCAAAAGAGACTCTGAAAACGAAACGTTGATTACTTTTGAGCAAAAGGCTGCACACACGCAATTCAAGTTGCTCTGATTGTCATTTAGAGTAACATTATAGGATTATTCAACAACAAGTCAAAATGTGCTCGTGAAAGGCAGAAAACAACACTTTGATAGTTTGATATAACTTGAGAACGAATGCAAAAAAACAGTCCACTCTAAGAACAGGCCACTTGGACACTTTCAGAACAGCTCTGTTAATGACTGAAAACAGCTCTTGAAGAGATTGTCAAAAGAGACTCCGAAAACGAAACGTTGATCACTTTTGAGCAAAAGGCTGCACACACGCAATTCAAGTTGCTCTGATTGTCATTTAGAGTTACATTATAGGATTATTCAACAACAAGTCAAAATGTGCTCGTGAAAGGCAGAAAACAACACTTTGATAGTTTGATATAACTTGAGAACGAATGCAAAAAACAGTCCACTCTAAGAACAGGCCGCTTGGACACTTTCAGAACAGCTCTGTTAATGACTGAAAACAGCTCTCGAAGAGATTGTCAAAAGAGACTCCGAAAACGAAACGTTGATCACTTTTGAGCAAAAGGCTGCACACACGCAATTCAAGTTGCTCTGATTGTCATTTAGAGTTACATTATAGGATTATTCAACAACAAGTCAAAATGTGCTCGTGAAAGGCAGAAAACAACACTTTGATAGTTTGATAGAACTTGAGAACGAATGCAAAAACAGTCCACTCTCAGAACAGGCCGCTTGGACACTTTCAGAACAGCTCTGTTAATGACTGAAAACAGCTCTCGAAGAGATTGTCAAAAGAGACTCTGAAAACGAAACGTTGATTACTTTTGAGCAAAAGGCTGCACACACGCAATTCAAGTTGCTCTGATTGTCATTTAGAGTAACATTATAGGATTATTCAACAACAAGTCAAAATGTGCTCGTGAAAGGCAGAAAACAACACTTTGATAGTTTGATATAACTTAAGGAACGAATGCAAAAAAACAGTCCACTCTAAGAACAGGCCGCTTGGACACTTTCAGAACAGCTCTGTTAATGACTGAAAACAGCTCTCGAAGAGATTGTCAAAAGAGACTCCGAAAACGAAACGTTGATCACTTTTGAGCAAAAGGCTGCACACACGCAATTCAAGTTGCTCTGATTGTCATTTAGAGTTACATTATAGGATTATTCAACAACAAGTCAAAATGTGCTCGTGAAAGGCAGAAAACAACACTTTGATAGTTTGATATAACTTGAGAACGAATGCAAAAAACAGTCCACTCTAAGAACAGGCCGCTTGGACACTTTCAGAACAGCTCTGTTAATGACTGAAAACAGCTCTCGAAGAGATTGTCAAAAGAGACTCCGAAAACGAAACGTTGATCACTTTTGAGCAAAAGGCTGCACACACGCAATTCAAGTTGCTCTGATTGTCATTTAGAGTTACATTATAGGATTATTCAACAACAAGTCAAAATGTGCTCGTGAAAGGCAGAAAACAACACTTTGATAGTTTGATATAACTTGAGAACGAATGCAAAAAACAGTCCACTCTAAGAACAGGCCGCTTGGACACTTTCAGAACAGCTCTGTTAATGACTGAAAACAGCTCTCGAAGAGATTGTCAAAAGAGACTCCGAAAACGAAACGTTGATCACTTTTGAGCAAAAGGCTGCACACACGCAATTCAAGTTGCTCTGATTGTCATTTAGAGTTACATTATAGGATTATTCAACAACAAGTCAAAATGTGCTCGTGAAAGGCAGAAAACAACACTTTGATAGTTTGATATAACTTGAGAACGAATGCAAAAAACAGTCCACTCTAAGAACAGGCCGCTTGGACACTTTCAGAACAGCTCTGTTAATGACTGAAAACAGCTCTCGAAGAGATTGTCAAAAGAGACTCCGAAAACGAAACGTTGATCACTTTTGAGCAAAAGGCTGCACACACGCAATTCAAGTTGCTCTGATTGTCATTTAGAGTTACATTATAGGAGCATTCAGCAACAAGTCAAAATGTGCTCCAGAAAAGCAGAAAACAACACTGATAGAACTTGAGAACGAATGCAAAAACAGTCCACTCTCAGAACAGGCCGCTTGGACACTTTCAGAACAGCTCTGTTAATGACTGAAAACAGCTCTCGAAGAGATTGTCAAAAGAGACTCTGAAAACAAAACGTTGATTACTTTTGAGCAAAAGGCTGCACACACGCAATTCAAGTTGCTCTGATTGTCATTTAGAGTAACATTATAGGATTATTCAACAACAAGTCAAAATGTGCTCGTGAAAGGCAGAAAACAACACTTTGATAGTTTGATATAACTTGAGAACGAATGCAAAAAAACAGTCCACTCTAAGAACAGGCCGCTTGGACACTTTCAGAACAGCTCTGTTAATGACTGAAAACAGCTCTCGAAGAGATTGTCAAAAGAGACTCTGAAAACGAAACGTTGATCACTTTTGAGCAAAAGGCTGCACACACGCAATTCAAGTTGCTCTGATTGTCATTTAGAGTAACATTATAGGATTATTCAACAACAAGTCAAAATGTGCTCGTGAAAGGCAGAAAACAACACTTTGATAGTTTGATATAACTTGAGAACGAATGCAAAAAACAGTCCACTCTAAGAACAGGCCGCTTGGACACTTTCAGAACAGCTCTGTTAATGACTGAAAACAGCTCTCGAAGAGATTGTCAAAAGAGACTCCGAAAACGAAACGTTGATCACTTTTGAGCAAAAGGCTGCACACACGCAATTCAAGTTGCTCTGATTGTCATTTAGAGTTACATTATAGGATTATTCAACAACAAGTCAAAATGTGCTCGTGAAAGGCAGAAAACAACACTTTGATAGTTTGATATAACTTGAGAACGAATGCAAAAAACAGTCCACTCTAAGAACAGGCCGCTTGGACACTTTCAGAACAGCTCTGTTAATGACTGAAAACAGCTCTCGAAGAGATTGTCAAAAGAGACTACGAAAACGAAACGTTGATCACTTTTGAGCAAAAGGCTGCACACACGCAATTCAAGTTGCTCTGATTGTCATTTAGAGTTACATTATAGGATTATTCAACAACAAGTCAAAATGTGCTCGTGAAAGGCAGAAAACAACACTTTGATAGTTTGATATAACTTGAGAACGAATGCAAAAAACAGTCCACTCTAAGAACAGGCCGCTTGGACACTTTCAGAACAGCTCTGTTAATGACTGAAAACAGCTCTCGAAGAGATTGTCAAAAGAGACTCCGAAAACGAAACGTTGATCACTTTTGAGCAAAAGGCTGCACACACGCAATTCAAGTTGCTCTGATTGTCATTTAGAGTTACATTATAGGAGCATTCAGCAACAAGTCAAAATGTGCTCCAGAAAAGCAGAAAACAACACTGATAGAACTTGACAACGAATGCAAAAACAGTCCACTCTCAGAACAGGCCGCTTGGACACTTTCAGAACAGCTCTGTTAATGACTGAAAACAGCTCTCGAAGAGATTGTCAAAAGAGACTCTGAAAACGAAACGTTGATTACTTTTGAGCAAAAGGCTGCACACACGCAATTCAAGTTGCTCTGATTGTCATTTAGAGTAACATTATAGGATTATTCAACAACAAGTCAAAATGTGCTCGTGAAAGGCAGAAAACAACACTTTGATAGTTTGATATAACTTGAGAACGAATGCAAAAAAACAGTCCACTCTAAGAACAGGCCGCTTGGACACTTTCAGAACAGCTCTGTTAATGACTGAAAACAGCTCTCGAAGAGATTGTCAAAAGAGACTCTGAAAACGAAACGTTGATCACTTTTGAGCAAAAGGCTGCACACACGCAATTCAAGTTGCTCTGATTGTCATTTAGAGTAACATTATAGGATTATTCAACAACAAGTCAAAATGTGCTCGTGAAAGGCAGAAAACAACACTTTGATAGTTTGATATAACTTGAGAACGAATGCAAAAAACAGTCCACTCTAAGAACAGGCCGCTTGGACACTTTCAGAACAGCTCTGTTAATGACTGAAAACAGCTCTCGAAGAGATTGTCAAAAGAGACTCCGAAAACGAAACGTTGATCACTTTTGAGCAAAAGGCTGCACACACGCAATTCAAGTTGCTCTGATTGTCATTTAGAGTAACATTATAGGATTATTCAACAACAAGTCAAAATGTGCTCGTGAAAGGCAGAAAACAACACTTTGATAGTTTGATATAACTTGAGAACGAATGCAAAAAACAGTCCACTCTAAGAACAGGCCGCTTGGACACTTTCAGAACAGCTCTGTTAATGACTGAAAACAGCTCTCGAAGAGATTGTCAAAAGAGACTCCGAAAACGAAACGTTGATCACTTTTGAGCAAAAGGCTGCACACACGCAATTCAAGTTGCTCTGATTGTCATTTAGAGTTACATTATAGGATTATTCAACAACAAGTCAAAATGTGCTCGTGAAAGGCAGAAAACAACACTTTGATAGTTTGATATAACTTGAGAACGAATGCAAAAAACAGTCCACTCTAAGAACAGGCCGCTTGGACACTTTCAGAACAGCTCTGTTAATGACTGAAAACAGCTCTCGAAGAGATTGTCAAAAGAGACTCCGAAAACGAAACGTTGATCACTTTTGAGCAAAAGGCTGCACACACGCAATTCAAGTTGCTCTGATTGTCATTTAGAGTTACATTATAGGATTATTCAACAACAAGTCAAAATGTGCTCGTGAAAGGCAGAAAACAACACTTTGATAGTTTGATATAACTTGAGAACGAATGCAAAAAACAGTCCACTCTAAGAACAGGCCGCTTGGACACTTTCAGAACAGCTCTGTTAATGACTGAAAACAGCTCTCGAAGAGATTGTCAAAAGAGACTCCGAAAACGAAACGTTGATCACTTTTGAGCAAAAGGCTGCACACACGCAATTCAAGTTGCTCTGATTGTCATTTAGAGTTACATTATAGGATTATTCAACAACAAGTCAAAATGTGCTCGTGAAAGGCAGAAAACAACACTTTGATAGTTTGATAGAACTTGAGAACGAATGCAAAAACAGTCCACTCTCAGAACAGGCCGCTTGGACACTTTCAGAACAGCTCTGTTAATGACTGAAAACAGCTCTCGAAGAGATTGTCAAAAGAGACTCTGAAAACGAAACGTTGATTACTTTTGAGCAAAAGGCTGCACACACGCAATTCAAGTTGCTCTGATTGTCATTTAGAGTAACATTATAGGATTATTCAACAACAAGTCAAAATGTGCTCGTGAAAGGCAGAAAACAACACTTTGATAGTTTGATATAACTTAAGGAACGAATGCAAAAAAACAGTCCACTCTAAGAACAGGCCGCTTGGACACTTTCAGAACAGCTCTGTTAATGACTGAAAACAGCTCTCGAAGAGATTGTCAAAAGAGACTCCGAAAACGAAACGTTGATCACTTTTGAGCAAAAGGCTGCACACACGCAATTCAAGTTGCTCTGATTGTCATTTAGAGTTACATTATAGGATTATTCAACAACAAGTCAAAATGTGCTCGTGAAAGGCAGAAAACAACACTTTGATAGTTTGATATAACTTGAGAACGAATGCAAAAAACAGTCCACTCTAAGAACAGGCCGCTTGGACACTTTCCGAACAGCTCTGTTAATGACTGAAAACAGCTCTCGAAGAGATTGTCAAAAGAGACTCCGAAAACGAAACGTTGATCACTTTTGAGCAAAAGGCTGCACACACGCAATTCAAGTTGCTCTGATTGTCATTTAGAGTTACATTATAGGATTATTCAACAACAAGTCAAAATGTGCTCGTGAAAGGCAGAAAACAACACTTTGATAGTTTGATATAACTTGAGAACGAATGCAAAAAACAGTCCACTCTAAGAACAGGCCGCTTGGACACTTTCAGAACAGCTCTGTTAATGACTGAAAACAGCTCTCGAAGAGATTGTCAAAAGAGACTCCGAAAACGAAACGTTGATCACTTTTGAGCAAAAGGCTGCACACACGCAATTCAAGTTGCTCTGATTGTCATTTAGAGTTACATTATAGGATTATTCAACAACAAGTCAAAATGTGCTCGTGAAAGGCAGAAAACAACACTTTGATAGTTTGATATAACTTGAGAACGAATGCAAAAAACAGTCCACTCTAAGAACAGGCCGCTTGGACACTTTCAGAACAGCTCTGTTAATGACTGAAAACAGCTCTCGAAGAGATTGTCAAAAGAGACTCCGAAAACGAAACGTTGATCACTTTTGAGCAAAAGGCTGCACACACGCAATTCAAGTTGCTCTGATTGTCATTTAGAGTTACATTATAGGAGCATTCAGCAACAAGTCAAAATGTGCTCCAGAAAAGCATAAAACAACACTGATAGAACTTGAGAACGAATGCAAAAACAGTCCACTCTCAGAACAGGCCGCTTGGACACTTTCAGAACAGCTCTGTTAATGACTGAAAACAGCTCTCGAAGAGATTGTCAAAAGAGACTCTGAAAACGAAACGTTGATTACTTTTGAGCAAAAGGCTGCACACACGCAATTCAAGTTGCTCTGATTGTCATTTAGAGTAACATTATAGGATTATTCAACAACAAGTCAAAATGTGCTCGTGAAAGGCAGAAAACAACACTTTGATAGTTTGATATAACTTGAGAACGAATGCAAAAAAACAGTCCACTCTAAGAACAGGCCGCTTGGACACTTTCAGAACAGCTCTGTTAATGACTGAAAACAGCTCTTGAAGAGATTGTCAAAAGAGACTCCGAAAACGAAACGTTGATCACTTTTGAGCAAAAGGCTGCACACACGCAATTCAAGTTGCTCTGATTGTCATTTAGAGTTACATTATAGGATTATTCAACAACAAGTCAAAATGTGCTCGTGAAAGGCAGAAAACAACACTTTGATAGTTTGATATAACTTGAGAACGAATGCAAAAAACAGTCCACTCTAAGAACAGGCCGCTTGGACACTTTCAGAACAGCTCTGTTAATGACTGAAAACAGCTCTCGAAGAGATTGTCAAAAGAGACTCCGAAAACGAAACGTTGATCACTTTTGAGCAAAAGGCTGCACACACGCAATTCAAGTTGCTCTGATTGTCATTTAGAGTTACATTATAGGATTATTCAACAACAAGTCAAAATGTGCTCGTGAAAGGCAGAAAACAACACTTTGATAGTTTGATAGAACTTGAGAACGAATGCAAAAACAGTCCACTCTCAGAACAGGCCGCTTGGACACTTTCAGAACAGCTCTGTTAATGACTGAAAACAGCTCTCGAAGAGATTGTCAAAAGAGACTCTGAAAACGAAACGTTGATTACTTTTGAGCAAAAGGCTGCACACACGCAATTCAAGTTGCTCTGATTGTCATTTAGAGTAACATTATAGGATTATTCAACAACAAGTCAAAATGTGCTCGTGAAAGGCAGAAAACAACACTTTGATAGTTTGATATAACTTAAGGAACGAATGCAAAAAAACAGTCCACTCTAAGAACAGGCCGCTTGGACACTTTCAGAACAGCTCTGTTAATGACTGAAAACAGCTCTCGAAGAGATTGTCAAAAGAGACTCCGAAAACGAAACGTTGATCACTTTTGAGCAAAAGGCTGCACACACGCAATTCAAGTTGCTCTGATTGTCATTTAGAGTTACATTATAGGATTATTCAACAACAAGTCAAAATGTGCTCGTGAAAGGCAGAAAACAACACTTTGATAGTTTGATATAACTTGAGAACGAATGCAAAAAACAGTCCACTCTAAGAACAGGCCGCTTGGACACTTTCAGAACAGCTCTGTTAATGACTGAAAACAGCTCTCGAAGAGATTGTCAAAAGAGACTCCGAAAACGAAACGTTGATCACTTTTGAGCAAAAGGCTGCACACACGCAATTCAAGTTGCTCTGATTGTCATTTAGAGTTACATTATAGGATTATTCAACAACAAGTCAAAATGTGCTCGTGAAAGGCAGAAAACAACACTTTGATAGTTTGATATAACTTGAGAACGAATGCAAAAAACAGTCCACTCTAAGAACAGGCCGCTTGGACACTTTCAGAACAGCTCTGTTAATGACTGAAAACAGCTCTCGAAGAGATTGTCAAAAGAGACTCCGAAAACGAAACGTTGATCACTTTTGAGCAAAAGGCTGCACACACGCAATTCAAGTTGCTCTGATTGTCATTTAGAGTTACATTATAGGATTATTCAACAACAAGTCAAAATGTGCTCTTGAAAGGCAGAAAACAACACTTTGATAGTTTGATATAACTTGAGAACGAATGCAAAAAACAGTCCACTCTAAGAACAGGCCGCTTGGACACTTTCAGAACAGCTCTGTTAATGACTGAAAACAGCTCTCGAAGAGATTGTCAAAAGAGACTCCGAAAACGAAACGTTGATCACTTTTGAGCAAAAGGCTGCACACACGCAATTCAAGTTGCTCTGATTGTCATTTAGAGTTACATTATAGGAGCATTCAGCAACAAGTCAAAATGTGCTCCAGAAAAGCAGAAAGCAACACTGATAGAACTTGAGAACGAATGCAAAAACAGTCCACTCTCAGAACAGGCCGCTTGGACACTTTCAGAACAGCTCTGTTAATGACTGAAAACAGCTCTCGAAGAGATTGTCAAAAGAGACTCTGAAAACAAAACGTTGATTACTTTTGAGCAAAAGGCTGCACACACGCAATTCAAGTTGCTCTGATTGTCATTTAGAGTAACATTATAGGATTATTCAACAACAAGTCAAAATGTGCTCGTGAAAGGCAGAAAACAACACTTTGATAGTTTGATATAACTTGAGAACGAATGCAAAAAAACAGTCCACTCTAAGAACAGGCCGCTTGGACACTTTCAGAACAGCTCTGTTAATGACTGAAAACAGCTCTCGAAGAGATTGTCAAAAGAGACTCTGAAAACGAAACGTTGATCACTTTTGAGCAAAAGGCTGCACACACGCAATTCAAGTTGCTCTGATTGTCATTTAGAGTAACATTATAGGATTATTCAACAACAAGTCAAAATGTGCTCGTGAAAGGCAGAAAACAACACTTTGATAGTTTGATATAACTTGAGAACGAATGCAAAAAACAGTCCACTCTAAGAACAGGCCGCTTGGACACTTTCAGAACAGCTCTGTTAATGACTGAAAACAGCTCTCGAAGAGATTGTCAAAAGAGACTCCGAAAACGAAACGTTGATCACTTTTGAGCAAAAGGCTGCACACACGCAATTCAAGTTGCTCTGATTGTCATTTAGAGTTACATTATAGGATTATTCAACAACAAGTCAAAATGTGCTCGTGAAAGGCAGAAAACAACACTTTGATAGTTTGATATAACTTGAGAACGAATGCAAAAAACAGTCCACTCTAAGAACAGGCCGCTTGGACACTTTCAGAACAGCTCTGTTAATGACTGAAAACAGCTCTCGAAGAGATTGTCAAAAGAGACTCCGAAAACGAAACGTTGATCACTTTTGAGCAAAAGGCTGCACACACGCAATTCAAGTTGCTCTGATTGTCATTTAGAGTTACATTATAGGATTATTCAACAACAAGTCAAAATGTGCTCGTGAAAGGCAGAAAACAACACTTTGATAGTTTGATATAACTTGAGAACGAATGCAAAAAACAGTCCACTCTAAGAACAGGCCGCTTGGACACTTTCAGAACAGCTCTGTTAATGACTGAAAACAGCTCTCGAAGAGATTGTCAAAAGAGACTCCGAAAACGAAACGTTGATCACTTTTGAGCAAAAGGCTGCACACACGCAATTCAAGTTGCTCTGATTGTCATTTAGAGTTACATTATAGGATTATTCAACAACAAGTCAAAATGTGCTCGTGAAAGGCAGAAAACAACACTTTGATAGTTTGATATAACTTGAGAACGAATGCAAAAAACAGTCCACTCTAAGAACAGGCCGCTTGGACACTTTCAGAACAGCTCTGTTAATGACTGAAAACAGCTCTCGAAGAGATTGTCAAAAGAGACTCCGAAAACGAAACGTTGATCACTTTTGAGCAAAAGGCTGCACACACGCAATTCAAGTTGCTCTGATTGTCATTTAGAGTTACATTATAGGATTATTCAACAACAAGTCAAAATGTGCTCGTGAAAGGCAGAAAACAACACTTTGATAGTTTGATATAACTTGAGAACGAATGCAAAAAACAGTCCACTCTAAGAACAGGCCGCTTGGACACTTTCAGAACAGCTCTGTTAATGACTGAAAACAGCTCTCGAAGAGATTGTCAAAAGAGACTCCGAAAACGAAACGTTGATCACTTTTGAGCAAAAGGCTGCACACACGCAATTCAAGTTGCTCTGATTGTCATTTAGAGTTACATTATAGGATTATTCAACAACAAGTCAAAATGTGCTCGTGAAAGGCAGAAAACAACACTTTGATAGTTTGATATAACTTGAGAACGAATGCAAAAAACAGTCCACTCTAAGAACAGGCCACTTGGACACTTTCAGAACAGCTCTGTTAATGACTGAAAACAGCTCTCGAAGAGATTGTCAAAAGAGACTCCGAAAACGAAACGTTGATCACTTTTGAGCAAAAGGCTGCACACACGCAATTCAAGTTGCTCTGATTGTCATTTAGAGTTACATTATAGGATTATTCAACAACAAGTCAAAATGTGCTCGTGAAAGGCAGAAAACAACACTTTGATAGTTTGATATAACTTGAGAACGAATGCAAAAAACAGTCCACTCTCAGAACAGGCCGCTTGGACACTTTCAGAACAGCTCTGTTAATGACTGAAAACAGCTCTCGAAGAGATTGTCAAAAGAGACTCCGAAAACGAAACGTTGATCACTTTTGAGCAAAAGGCTGCACACACGCAATTCAAGTTGCTCTGATTGTCATTTAGAGTTACATTATAGGATTATTCAACAACAAGTCAAAATGTGCTCGTGAAAGGCAGAAAACAACACTTTGATAGTTTGATATAACTTGAGAACGAATGCAAAAAACAGTCCACTCTAAGAACAGGCCGCTTGGACACTTTCAGAACAGCTCTGTTAATGACTGAAAACAGCTCTCGAAGAGATTGTCAAAAGAGACTCCGAAAACGAAACGTTGATCACTTTTGAGCAAAAGGCTGCACACACGCAATTCAAGTTGCTCTGATTGTCATTTAGAGTTACATTATAGGATTATTCAACAACAAGTCAAAATGTGCTCGTGAAAGGCAGAAAACAACACTTTGATAGTTTGATATAACTTGAGAACGAATGCAAAAAACAGTCCACTCTAAGAACAGGCCGCTTGGACACTTTCAGAACAGCTCTGTTAATGACTGAAAACAGCTCTCGAAGAGATTGTCAAAAGAGACTCCGAAAACGAAACGTTGATCACTTTTGAGCAAAAGGCTGCACACACGCAATTCAAGTTGCTCTGATTGTCATTTAGAGTTACATTATAGGATTATTCAACAACAAGTCAAAATGTGCTCGTGAAAGGCAGAAAACAACACTTTGATAGTTTGATATAACTTGAGAACGAATGCAAAAAACAGTCCACTCTAAGAACAGGCCGCTTGGACACTTTCAGAACAGCTCTGTTAATGACTGAAAACAGCTCTCGAAGAGATTGTCAAAAGAGACTCCGAAAACGAAACGTTGATCACTTTTGAGCAAAAGGCTGCACACACGCAATTCAAGTTGCTCTGATTGTCATTTAGAGTTACATTATAGGATTATTCAACAACAAGTCAAAATGTGCTCGTGAAAGGCAGAAAACAACACTTTGATAGTTTGATATAACTTGAGAACGAATGCAAAAAACAGTCCACTCTAAGAACAGGCCGCTTGGACACTTTCAGAACAGCTCTGTTAATGACTGAAAACAGCTCTCGAAGAGATTGTCAAAAGAGACTCCGAAAACGAAACGTTGATCACTTTTGAGCAAAAGGCTGCACACACGCAATTCAAGTTGCTCTGATTGTCATTTAGAGTTACATTATAGGATTATTCAACAACAAGTCAAAATGTGCTCGTGAAAGGCAGAAAACAACACTTTGATAGTTTGATATAACTTGAGAACGAATGCAAAAAACAGTCCACTCTAAGAACAGGCCGCTTGGACACTTTCAGAACAGCTCTGTTAATGACTGAAAACAGCTCTCGAAGAGATTGTCAAAAGAGACTCCGAAAACGAAACGTTGATCACTTTTGAGCAAAAGGCTGCACACACGCAATTCAAGTTGCTCTGATTGTCATTTAGAGTTACATTATAGGATTATTCAACAACAAGTCAAAATGTGCTCGTGAAAGGCAGAAAACAACACTTTGATAGTTTGATATAACTTGAGAACGAATGCAAAAAACAGTCCACTCTAAGAACAGGCCGCTTGGACACTTTCAGAACAGCTCTGTTAATGACTGAAAACAGCTCTCGAAGAGATTGTCAAAAGAGACTCCGAAAACGAAACGTTGATCACTTTTGAGCAAAAGGCTGCACACACGCAATTCAAGTTGCTCTGATTGTCATTTAGAGTTACATTATAGGATTATTCAACAACAAGTCAAAATGTGCTCGTGAAAGGCAGAAAACAACACTTTGATAGTTTGATATAACTTGAGAACGAATGCAAAAAACAGTCCACTCTAAGAACAGGCCGCTTGGACACTTTCAGAACAGCTCTGTTAATGACTGAAAACAGCTCTCGAAGAGATTGTCAAAAGAGACTCCGAAAACGAAACGTTGATCACTTTTGAGCAAAAGGCTGCACACACGCAATTCAAGTTGCTCTGATTGTCATTTAGAGTTACATTATAGGATTATTCAACAACAAGTCAAAATGTGCTCGTGAAAGGCAGAAAACAACACTTTGATAGTTTGATATAACTTGAGAACGAATGCAAAAAACAGTCCACTCTAAGAACAGGCCGCTTGGACACTTTCAGAACAGCTCTGTTAATGACTGAAAACAGCTCTCGAAGAGATTGTCAAAAGAGACTCCGAAAACGAAACGTTGATCACTTTTGAGCAAAAGGCTGCACACACGCAATTCAAGTTGCTCTGATTGTCATTTAGAGTTACATTATAGGATTATTCAACAACAAGTCAAAATGTGCTCGTGAAAGGCAGAAAACAACACTTTGATAGTTTGATATAACTTGAGAACGAATGCAAAAAACAGTCCACTCTAAGAACAGGCCGCTTGGACACTTTCAGAACAGCTCTGTTAATGACTGAAAACAGCTCTCGAAGAGATTGTCAAAAGAGACTCCGAAAACGAAACGTTGATCACTTTTGAGCAAAAGGCTGCACACACGCAATTCAAGTTGCTCTGATTGTCATTTAGAGTTACATTATAGGATTATTCAACAACAAGTCAAAATGTGCTCGTGAAAGGCAGAAAACAACACTTTGATAGTTTGATATAACTTGAGAACGAATGCAAAAAACAGTCCACTCTAAGAACAGGCCGCTTGGACACTTTCAGAACAGCTCTGTTAATGACTGAAAACAGCTCTCGAAGAGATTGTCAAAAGAGACTCCGAAAACGAAACGTTGATCACTTTTGAGCAAAAGGCTGCACACACGCAATTCAAGTTGCTCTGATTGTCATTTAGAGTTACATTATAGGATTATTCAACAACAAGTCAAAATGTGCTCGTGAAAGGCAGAAAACAACACTTTGATAGTTTGATATAACTTGAGAACGAATGCAAAAAACAGTCCACTCTAAGAACAGGCCGCTTGGACACTTTCAGAACAGCTCTGTTAATGACTGAAAACAGCTCTCGAAGAGATTGTCAAAAGAGACTCCGAAAACGAAACGTTGATCACTTTTGAGCAAAAGGCTGCACACACGCAATTCAAGTTGCTCTGATTGTCATTTAGAGTTACATTATAGGATTATTCAACAACAAGTCAAAATGTGCTCGTGAAAGGCAGAAAACAACACTTTGATAGTTTGATATAACTTGAGAACGAATGCAAAAAACAGTCCACTCTAAGAACAGGCCGCTTGGACACTTTCAGAACAGCTCTGTTAATGACTGAAAACAGCTCTCGAAGAGATTGTCAAAAGAGACTCCGAAAACGAAACGTTGATCACTTTTGAGCAAAAGGCTGCACACACGCAATTCAAGTTGCTCTGATTGTCATTTAGAGTTACATTATAGGATTATTCAACAACAAGTCAAAATGTGCTCGTGAAAGGCAGAAAACAACACTTTGATAGTTTGATATAACTTGAGAACGAATGCAAAAAACAGTCCACTCTAAGAACAGGCCGCTTGGACACTTTCAGAACAGCTCTGTTAATGACTGAAAACAGCTCTCGAAGAGATTGTCAAAAGAGACTCCGAAAACGAAACGTTGATCACTTTTGAGCAAAAGGCTGCACACACGCAATTCAAGTTGCTCTGATTGTCATTTAGAGTTACATTATAGGATTATTCAACAACAAGTCAAAATGTGCTCGTGAAAGGCAGAAAACAACACTTTGATAGTTTGATATAACTTGAGAACGAATGCAAAAAACAGTCCACTCTAAGAACAGGCCGCTTGGACACTTTCAGAACAGCTCTGTTAATGACTGAAAACAGCTCTCGAAGAGATTGTCAAAAGAGACTCCGAAAACGAAACGTTGATCACTTTTGAGCAAAAGGCTGCACACACGCAATTCAAGTTGCTCTGATTGTCATTTAGAGTTACATTATAGGATTATTCAACAACAAGTCAAAATGTGCTCGTGAAAGGCAGAAAACAACACTTTGATAGTTTGATATAACTTGAGAACGAATGCAAAAAACAGTCCACTCTAAGAACAGGCCGCTTGGACACTTTCAGAACAGCTCTGTTAATGACTGAAAACAGCTCTCGAAGAGATTGTCAAAAGAGACTCCGAAAACGAAACGTTGATCACTTTTGAGCAAAAGGCTGCACACACGCAATTCAAGTTGCTCTGATTGTCATTTAGAGTTACATTATAGGATTATTCAACAACAAGTCAAAATGTGCTCGTGAAAGGCAGAAAACAACACTTTGATAGTTTGATATAACTTGAGAACGAATGCAAAAAACAGTCCACTCTAAGAACAGGCCGCTTGGACACTTTCAGAACAGCTCTGTTAATGACTGAAAACAGCTCTCGAAGAGATTGTCAAAAGAGACTCCGAAAACGAAACGTTGATCACTTTTGAGCAAAAGGCTGCACACACGCAATTCAAGTTGCTCTGATTGTCATTTAGAGTTACATTATAGGATTATTCAACAACAAGTCAAAATGTGCTCGTGAAAGGCAGAAAACAACACTTTGATAGTTTGATATAACTTGAGAACGAATGCAAAAAACAGTCCACTCTCAGAACAGGCCGCTTGGACACTTTCAGAACAGCTCTGTTAATGACTGAAAACAGCTCTCGAAGAGATTGTCAAAAGAGACTCCGAAAACGAAACGTTGATCACTTTTGAGCAAAAGGCTGCACACACGCAATTCAAGTTGCTCTGATTGTCATTTAGAGTTACATTATAGGATTATTCAACAACAAGTCAAAATGTGCTCGTGAAAGGCAGAAAACAACACTTTGATAGTTTGATATAACTTGAGAACGAATGCAAAAAACAGTCCACTCTAAGAACAGGCCGCTTGGACACTTTCAGAACAGCTCTGTTAATGACTGAAAACAGCTCTCGAAGAGATTGTCAAAAGAGACTCCGAAAACGAAACGTTGATCACTTTGAGCAAAAGGCTGCACACACGCAATTCAAGTTGCTCTGATTGTCATTTAGAGTTACATTATAGGATTATTCAACAACAAGTCAAAATGTGCTCGTGAAAGGCAGAAAACAACACTTTGATAGTTTGATATAACTTGAGAACGAATGCAAAAAACAGTCCACTCTAAGAACAGGCCGCTTGGACACTTTCAGAACAGCTCTGTTAAATGACTGAAAACAGCTCTCGAAGAGATTGTCAAAAGAGACTCCGAAAACGAAACGTTGATCACTTTTGAGCAAAAGGCTGCACACACGCAATTCAAGTTGCTCTGATTGTCATTTAGAGTTACATTATAGGATTATTCAACAACAAGTCAAAATGTGCTCGTGAAAGGCAGAAAACAACACTTTGATAGTTTGATATAACTTGAGAACGAATGCAAAAAACAGTCCACTCTAAGAACAGGCCGCTTGGACACTTTCAGAACAGCTCTGTTAATGACTGAAAACAGCTCTCAAAGAGATTGTCAAAAGAGACTCCGAAAACGAAACGTTGATCACTTTTGAGCAAAAGGCTGCACACACGCAATTCAAGTTGCTCTGATTGTCATTTAGAGTTACATTATAGGATTATTCAACAACAAGTCAAAATGTGCTCGTGAAAGGCAGAAAACAACACTTTGATAGTTTGATATAACTTGAGAACGAATGCAAAAAACAGTCCACTCTAAGAACAGGCCGCTTGGACACTTTCAGAACAGCTCTGTTAATGACTGAAAACAGCTCTCGAAGAGATTGTCAAAAGAGACTCCGAAAACGAAACGTTGATCACTTTTGAGCAAAAGGCTGCACACACGCAATTCAAGTTGCTCTGATTGTCATTTAGAGTTACATTATAGGATTATTCAACAACAAGTCAAAATGTGCTCGTGAAAGGCAGAAAACAACACTTTGATAGTTTGATATAACTTGAGAACGAATGCAAAAAACAGTCCACTCTAAGAACAGGCCGCTTGGACACTTTCAGAACAGCTCTGTTAATGACTGAAAACAGCTCTCGAAGAGATTGTCAAAAGAGACTCCGAAAACGAAACGTTGATCACTTTTGAGCAAAAGGCTGCACACACGCAATTCAAGTTGCTCTGATTGTCATTTAGAGTTACATTATAGGATTATTCAACAACAAGTCAAAATGTGCTCGTGAAAGGCAGAAAACAACACTTTGATAGTTTGATATAACTTGAGAACGAATGCAAAAAACAGTCCACTCTCAGAACAGGCCGCTTGGACACTTTCAGAACAGCTCTGTTAATGACTGAAAACAGCTCTCGAAGAGATTGTCAAAAGAGACTCCGAAAACGAAACGTTGATCACTTTTGAGCAAAAGGCTGCACACACGCAATTCAAGTTGCTCTGATTGTCATTTAGAGTTACATTATAGGATTATTCAACAACAAGTCAAAATGTGCTCGTGAAAGGCAGAAAACAACACTTTGATAGTTTGATATAACTTGAGAACGAATGCAAAAAACAGTCCACTCTAAGAACAGGCCGCTTGGACACTTTCAGAACAGCTCTGTTAATGACTGAAAACAGCTCTCGAAGAGATTGTCAAAAGAGACTCCGAAAACGAAACGTTGATCACTTTTGAGCAAAAGGCTGCACACACGCAATTCAAGTTGCTCTGATCGTCATTTAGAGTTACATTATAGGATTATTCAACAACAAGTCAAAATGTGCTCGTGAAAGGCAGAAAACAACACTTTGATAGTTTGATATAACTTGAGAACGAATGCAAAAAACAGTCCACTCTAAGAACAGGCCGCTTGGACACTTTCAGAACAGCTCTGTTAATGACTGAAAACAGCTCTCGAAGAGATTGTCAAAAGAGACTCCGAAAACGAAACGTTGATCACTTTTGAGCAAAAGGCTGCACACACGCAATTCAAGTTGCTCTGATTGTCATTTAGAGTTACATTATAGGATTATTCAACAACAAGTCAAAATGTGCTCGTGAAAGGCAGAAAACAACACTTTGATAGTTTGATATAACTTGAGAACGAATGCAAAAAACAGTCCACTCTCAGAACAGGCCGCTTGGACACTTTCAGAACAGCTCTGTTAATGACTGAAAACAGCTCTCGAAGAGATTGTCAAAAGAGACTCCGAAAACGAAACGTTGATCACTTTTGAGCAAAAGGCTGCACACACGCAATTCAAGTTGCTCTGATTGTCATTTAGAGTTACATTATAGGATTATTCAACAACAAGTCAAAATGTGCTCGTGAAAGGCAGAAAACAACACTTTGATAGTTTGATATAACTTGAGAACGAATGCAAAAAACAGTCCACTCTAAGAACAGGCCGCTTGGACACTTTCAGAACAGCTCTGTTAATGACTGAAAACAGCTCTCGAAGAGATTGTCAAAAGAGACTCCGAAAACGAAACGTTGATCACTTTTGAGCAAAAGGCTGCACACACGCAATTCAAGTTGCTCTGATTGTCATTTAGAGTTACATTATAGGATTATTCAACAACAAGTCAAAATGTGCTCGTGAAAGGCAGAAAACAACACTTTGATAGTTTGATATAACTTGAGAACGAATGCAAAAAACAGTCCACTCTAAGAACAGGCCGCTTGGACACTTTCAGAACAGCTCTGTTAATGACTGAAAACAGCTCTCGAAGAGATTGTCAAAAGAGACTCCGAAAACGAAACGTTGATCACTTTTGAGCAAAAGGCTACACACACGCAATTCAAGTTGCTCTGATTGTCATTTAGAGTTACATTATAGGATTATTCAACAACAAGTCAAAATGTGCTCGTGAAAGGCAGAAAACAACACTTTGATAGTTTGATATAACTTGAGAACGAATGCAAAAAACAGTCCACTCTAAGAACAGGCCGCTTGGACACTTTCAGAACAGCTCTGTTAATGACTGAAAACAGCTCTCGAAGAGATTGTCAAAAGAGACTCCGAAAACGAAACGTTGATCACTTTTGAGCAAAAGGCTGCACACACGCAATTCAAGTTGCTCTGATTGTCATTTAGAGTTACATTATAGGATTATTCAACAACAAGTCAAAATGTGCTCGTGAAAGGCAGAAAACAACACTTTGATAGTTTGATATAACTTGAGAACGAATGCAAAAAACAGTCCACTCTAAGAACAGGCCCCTTGGACACTTTCAGAACAGCTCTGTTAATGACTGAAAACAGCTCTCGAAGAGATTGTCAAAAGAGACTCCGAAAACGAAACGTTGATCACTTTTGAGCAAAAGGCTGCACACACGCAATTCAAGTTGCTCTGATTGTCATTTAGAGTTACATTATAGGATTATTCAACAACAAGTCAAAATGTGCTCGTGAAAGGCAGAAAACAACACTTTGATAGTTTGATATAACTTGAGAACGAATGCAAAAAACAGTCCACTCTAAGAACAGGCCGCTTGGACACTTTCAGAACAGCTCTGTTAATGACTGAAAACAGCTCTCGAAGAGATTGTCAAAAGAGACTCCGAAAACGAAACGTTGATCACTTTTGAGCAAAAGGCTGCACACACGCAATTCAAGTTGCTCTGATTGTCATTTAGAGTTACATTATAGGATTATTCAACAACAAGTCAAAATGTGCTCGTGAAAGGCAGAAAACAACACTTTGATAGTTTGATATAACTTGAGAACGAATGCAAAAAACAGTCCACTCTAAGAACAGGCCGCTTGGACACTTTCAGAACAGCTCTGTTAATGACTGAAAACAGCTCTCGAAGAGATTGTCAAAAGAGACTCCGAAAACGAAACGTTGATCACTTTTGAGCAAAAGGCTGCACACACGCAATTCAAGTTGCTCTGATTGTCATTTAGAGTTACATTATAGGATTATTCAACAACAAGTCAAAATGTGCTCGTGAAAGGCAGAAAACAACACTTTGATAGTTTGATATAACTTGAGAACGAATGCAAAAAACAGTCCACTCTAAGAACAGGCCGCTTGGACACTTTCAGAACAGCTCTGTTAATGACTGAAAACAGCTCTCGAAGAGATTGTCAAAAGAGACTCCGAAAACGAAACGTTGATCACTTTTGAGCAAAAGGCTGCACACACGCAATTCAAGTTGCTCTGATTGTCATTTAGAGTTACATTATAGGATTATTCAACAACAAGTCAAAATGTGCTCGTGAAAGGCAGAAAACAACACTTTGATAGTTTGATATAACTTGAGAACGAATGCAAAAAACAGTCCACTCTAAGAACAGGCCGCTTGGACACTTTCAGAACAGCTCTGTTAATGACTGAAAACAGCTCTCGAAGAGATTGTCAAAAGAGACTCCGAAAACGAAACGTTGATCACTTTTGAGCAAAAGGCTACACACACGCAATTCAAGTTGCTCTGATTGTCATTTAGAGTTACATTATAGGATTATTCAACAACAAGTCAAAATGTGCTCGTGAAAGGCAGAAAACAACACTTTGATAGTTTGATATAACTTGAGAACGAATGCAAAAAACAGTCCACTCTAAGAACAGGCCGCTTGGACACTTTCAGAACAGCTCTGTTAATGACTGAAAACAGCTCTCGAAGAGATTGTCAAAAGAGACTCCGAAAACGAAACGTTGATCACTTTTGAGCAAAAGGCTGCACACACGCAATTCAAGTTGCTCTGATTGTCATTTAGAGTTACATTATAGGATTATTCAACAACAAGTCAAAATGTGCTCGTGAAAGGCAGAAAACAAAACTTTGATAGTTTGATATAACTTGAGAACGAATGCAAAAAACAGTCCACTCTAAGAACAGGCCCCTTGGACACTTTCAGAACAGCTCTGTTAATGACTGAAAACAGCTCTCGAAGAGATTGTCAAAAGAGACTCCGAAAACGAAACGTTGATCACTTTTGAGCAAAAGGCTGCACACACGCAATTCAAGTTGCTCTGATTGTCATTTAGAGTTACATTATAGGATTATTCAACAACAAGTCAAAATGTGCTCGTGAAAGGCAGAAAACAACACTTTGATAGTTTGATATAACTTGAGAACGAATGCAAAAAACAGTCCACTCTAAGAACAGGCCGCTTGGACACTTTCAGAACAGCTCTGTTAATGACTGAAAACAGCTCTCGAAGAGATTGTCAAAAGAGACTCCGAAAACGAAACGTTGATCACTTTTGAGCAAAAGGCTGCACACACGCAATTCAAGTTGCTCTGATTGTCATTTAGAGTTACATTATAGGATTATTCAACAACAAGTCAAAATGTGCTCGTGAAAGGCAGAAAACAACACTTTGATAGTTTGATATAACTTGAGAACGAATGCAAAAAACAGTCCACTCTAAGAACAGGCCGCTTGGACACTTTCAGAACAGCTCTGTTAATGACTGAAAACAGCTCTCGAAGAGATTGTCAAAAGAGACTCCGAAAACGAAACGTTGATCACTTTTGAGCAAAAGGCTGCACACACGCAATTCAAGTTGCTCTGATTGTCATTTAGAGTTACATTATAGGATTATTCAACAACAAGTCAAAATGTGCTCGTGAAAGGCAGAAAACAACACTTTGATAGTTTGATATAACTTGAGAACGAATGCAAAAAACAGTCCACTCTAAGAACAGGCCGCTTGGACACTTTCAGAACAGCTCTGTTAATGACTGAAAACAGCTCTCGAAGAGATTGTCAAAAGAGACTCCGAAAACGAAACGTTGATCACTTTTGAGCAAAAGGCTGCACACACGCAATTCAAGTTGCTCTGATTGTCATTTAGAGTTACATTATAGGATTATTCAACAAGTCAAAATGTGCTCGTGAAAGGCAGAAAACAACACTTTGATAGTTTGATATAACTTGAGAACGAATGCAAAAAACAGTCCACTCTAAGAACAGGCCGCTTGGACACTTTCAGAACAGCTCTGTTAATGACTGAAAACAGCTCTCGAAGAGATTGTCAAAAGAGACTCCGAAAACGAAACGTTGATCACTTTTGAGCAAAAGGCTGCACACACGCAATTCAAGTTGCTCTGATTGTCATTTAGAGTTACATTATAGGATTATTCAACAACAAGTCAAAATGTGCTCGTGAAAGGCAGAAAACAACACTTTGATAGTTTGATATAACTTGAGAACGAATGCAAAAAACAGTCCACTCTAAGAACAGGCCGCTTGGACACTTTCAGAACAGCTCTGTTAATGACTGAAAACAGCTCTCGAAGAGATTGTCAAAAGAGACTCCGAAAACGAAACGTTGATCACTTTTGAGCAAAAGGCTGCACACACGCAATTCAAGTTGCTCTGATTGTCATTTAGAGTTACATTATAGGATTATTCAACAACAAGTCAAAATGTGCTCGTGAAAGGCAGAAAACAACACTTTGATAGTTTGATATAACTTGAGAACGAATGCAAAAAACAGTCCACTCTAAGAACAGGCCGCTTGGACACTTTCAGAACAGCTCTGTTAATGACTGAAAACAGCTCTCGAAGAGATTGTCAAAAGAGACTCCGAAAACGAAACGTTGATCACTTTTGAGCAAAAGGCTGCACACACGCAATTCAAGTTGCTCTGATTGTCATTTAGAGTTACATTATAGGAGCATTCAGCAACAAGTCAAAATGTGCTCCAGAAAAGCATAAAACAACACTGATAGAACTTGAGAACGAATGCAAAAACAGTCCACTCTCAGAACAGGCCGCTTGGACACTTTCAGAACAGCTCTGTTAATGACTGAAAACAGCTCTCGAAGAGATTGTCAAAAGAGACTCTGATAACGAAACGTTGATTACTTTTGAGCAAAAGGCTGCACACACGCAATTCAAGTTGCTCTGATTGTCATTTAGAGTAACATTATAGGATTATTCAACAACAAGTCAAAATGTGCTCGTGAAAGGCAGAAAACAACACTTTGATAGTTTGATATAACTTGAGAACGAATGCAAAAAAACAGTCCACTCTAAGAACAGGCCGCTTGGACACTTTCAGAACAGCTCTGTTAATGACTGAAAACAGCTCTCGAAGAGATTGTCAAAAGAGACTCCGAAAACGAAACGTTGATCACTTTTGAGCAAAAGGCTGCACACACGCAATTCAAGTTGCTCTGATTGTCATTTAGAGTTACATTATAGGATTATTCAACAACAAGTCAAAATGTGCTCGTGAAAGGCAGAAAACAACACTTTGATAGTTTGATATAACTTGAGAACGAATGCAAAAAACAGTCCACTCTCAGAACAGGCCGCTTGGACACTTTCAGAACAGCTCTGTTAATGACTGAAAACAGCTCTCGAAGAGATTGTCAAAAGAGACTCCGAAAACGAAACGTTGATCACTTTTGAGCAAAAGGCTGCACACACGCAATTCAAGTTGCTCTGATTGTCATTTAGAGTTACATTATAGGATTATTCAACAACAAGTCAAAATGTGCTCGTGAAAGGCAGAAAACAACACTTTGATAGTTTGATATAACTTGAGAACGAATGCAAAAAACAGTCCACTCTAAGAACAGGCCGCTTGGACACTTTCAGAACAGCTCTGTTAATGACTGAAAACAGCTCTCGAAGAGATTGTCAAAAGAGACTCCGAAAACGAAACGTTGATCACTTTTGAGCAAAAGGCTACACACACGCAATTCAAGTTGCTCTGATTGTCATTTAGAGTTACATTATAGGATTATTCAACAACAAGTCAAAATGTGCTCGTGAAAGGCAGAAAACAACACTTTGATAGTTTGATATAACTTGAGAACGAATGCAAAAAACAGTCCACTCTAAGAACAGGCCGCTTGGACACTTTCAGAACAGCTCTGTTAATGACTGAAAACAGCTCTCGAAGAGATTGTCAAAAGAGACTCCGAAAACGAAACGTTGATCACTTTTGAGCAAAAGGCTGCACACACGCAATTCAAGTTGCTCTGATTGTCATTTAGAGTTACATTATAGGATTATTCAACAACAAGTCAAAATGTGCTCGTGAAAGGCAGAAAACAACACTTTGATAGTTTGATATAACTTGAGAACGAATGCAAAAAACAGTCCACTCTAAGAACAGGCCCCTTGGACACTTTCAGAACAGCTCTGTTAATGACTGAAAACAGCTCTCGAAGAGATTGTCAAAAGAGACTCCGAAAACGAAACGTTGATCACTTTTGAGCAAAAGGCTGCACACACGCAATTCAAGTTGCTCTGATTGTCATTTAGAGTTACATTATAGGATTATTCAACAACAAGTCAAAATGTGCTCGTGAAAGGCAGAAAACAACACTTTGATAGTTTGATATAACTTGAGAACGAATGCAAAAAACAGTCCACTCTAAGAACAGGCCGCTTGGACACTTTCAGAACAGCTCTGTTAATGACTGAAAACAGCTCTCGAAGAGATTGTCAAAAGAGACTCCGAAAACGAAACGTTGATCACTTTTGAGCAAAAGGCTGCACACACGCAATTCAAGTTGCTCTGATTGTCATTTAGAGTTACATTATAGGATTATTCAACAACAAGTCAAAATGTGCTCGTGAAAGGCAGAAAACAACACTTTGATAGTTTGATATAACTTGAGAACGAATGCAAAAAACAGTCCACTCTAAGAACAGGCCGCTTGGACACTTTCAGAACAGCTCTGTTAATGACTGAAAACAGCTCTCGAAGAGATTGTCAAAAGAGACTCCGAAAACGAAACGTTGATCACTTTTGAGCAAAAGGCTGCACACACGCAATTCAAGTTGCTCTGATTGTCATTTAGAGTTACATTATAGGATTATTCAACAACAAGTCAAAATGTGCTCGTGAAAGGCAGAAAACAACACTTTGATAGTTTGATATAACTTGAGAACGAATGCAAAAAACAGTCCACTCTAAGAACAGGCCGCTTGGACACTTTCAGAACAGCTCTGTTAATGACTGAAAACAGCTCTCGAAGAGATTGTCAAAAGAGACTCCGAAAACGAAACGTTGATCACTTTTGAGCAAAAGGCTGCACACACGCAATTCAAGTTGCTCTGATTGTCATTTAGAGTTACATTATAGGATTATTCAACAAGTCAAAATGTGCTCGTGAAAGGCAGAAAACAACACTTTGATAGTTTGATATAACTTGAGAACGAATGCAAAAAACAGTCCACTCTAAGAACAGGCCGCTTGGACACTTTCAGAACAGCTCTGTTAATGACTGAAAACAGCTCTCGAAGAGATTGTCAAAAGAGACTCCGAAAACGAAACGTTGATCACTTTTGAGCAAAAGGCTGCACACACGCAATTCAAGTTGCTCTGATTGTCATTTAGAGTTACATTATAGGATTATTCAACAACAAGTCAAAATGTGCTCGTGAAAGGCAGAAAACAACACTTTGATAGTTTGATATAACTTGAGAACGAATGCAAAAAACAGTCCACTCTAAGAACAGGCCGCTTGGACACTTTCAGAACAGCTCTGTTAATGACTGAAAACAGCTCTCGAAGAGATTGTCAAAAGAGACTCCGAAAACGAAACGTTGATCACTTTTGAGCAAAAGGCTGCACACACGCAATTCAAGTTGCTCTGATTGTCATTTAGAGTTACATTATAGGATTATTCAACAACAAGTCAAAATGTGCTCGTGAAAGGCAGAAAACAACACTTTGATAGTTTGATATAACTTGAGAACGAATGCAAAAAACAGTCCACTCTAAGAACAGGCCGCTTGGACACTTTCAGAACAGCTCTGTTAATGACTGAAAACAGCTCTCGAAGAGATTGTCAAAAGAGACTCCGAAAACGAAACGTTGATCACTTTTGAGCAAAAGGCTGCACACACGCAATTCAAGTTGCTCTGATTGTCATTTAGAGTTACATTATAGGAGCATTCAGCAACAAGTCAAAATGTGCTCCAGAAAAGCATAAAACAACACTGATAGAACTTGAGAACGAATGCAAAAACAGTCCACTCTCAGAACAGGCCGCTTGGACACTTTCAGAACAGCTCTGTTAATGACTGAAAACAGCTCTCGAAGAGATTGTCAAAAGAGACTCTGAAAACGAAACGTTGATTACTTTTGAGCAAAAGGCTGCACACACGCAATTCAAGTTGCTCTGATTGTCATTTAGAGTAACATTATAGGATTATTCAACAACAAGTCAAAATGTGCTCGTGAAAGGCAGAAAACAACACTTTGATAGTTTGATATAACTTGAGAACGAATGCAAAAAAACAGTCCACTCTAAGAACAGGCCGCTTGGACACTTTCAGAACAGCTCTGTTAATGACTGAAAACAGCTCTCGAAGAGATTGTCAAAAGAGACTCCGAAAACGAAACGTTGATCACTTTTGAGCAAAAGGCTGCACACACGCAATTCAAGTTGCTCTGATTGTCATTTA
Organism: Nansenia antarctica; assembly: GCF_963989245.1. Taxonomy (NCBI): domain Eukaryota; kingdom Metazoa; phylum Chordata; class Actinopteri; order Argentiniformes; family Microstomatidae; genus Nansenia; species Nansenia antarctica. Next base: position 159,668 of record NW_027663424.1, read on the forward strand.
GAGTAACATTATAGGATTATTCAACAACAAGTCAAAATGTGCTCGTGAAAGGCAGAAAACAACACTTTGATAGTTTGATATAACTTGAGAACGAATGCAAAAAACAGTCCACTCTAAGAACAGGCCGCTTGGACACTTTCAGAACAGCTCTGTTAATGACTGAAAACAGCTCTCGAAGAGATTGTCAAAAGAGACTCCGAAAACGAAACGTTGATCACTTTTGAGCAAAAGGCTGCACACACGCAATTCAAGTTGCTCTGATTGTCATTTAGAGTTACATTATAGGATTATTCAACAACAAGTCAAAATGTGCTCGTGAAAGGCAGAAAACAACACTTTGATAGTTTGATATAACTTGAGAACGAATGCAAAAAACAGTCCACTCTAAGAACAGGCCGCTTGGACACTTTCAGAACAGCTCTGTTAATGACTGAAAACAGCTCTCGAAGAGATTGTCAAAAGAGACTCCGAAAACGAAACGTTGATCACTTTTGAGCAAAAGGCTGCACACACGCAATTCAAGTTGCTCTGATTGTCATTTAGAGTTACATTATAGGATTATTCAACAACAAGTCAAAATGTGCTCGTGAAAGGCAGAAAACAACACTTTGATAGTTTGATATAACTTGAGAACGAATGCAAAAAACAGTCCACTCTAAGAACAGGCCGCTTGGACACTTTCAGAACAGCTCTGTTAATGACTGAAAACAGCTCTCGAAGAGATTGTCAAAAGAGACTCCGAAAACGAAACGTTGATCACTTTTGAGCAAAAGGCTGCACACACGCAATTCAAGTTGCTCTGATTGTCATTTAGAGTTACATTATAGGATTATTCAACAAGTCAAAATGTGCTCGTGAAAGGCAGAAAACAACACTTTGATAGTTTGATATAACTTGAGAACGAATGCAAAAAACAGTCCACTCTAAGAACAGGCCGCTTGGACACTTTCAGAACAGCTCTGTTAATGACTGAAAACAGCTCTCGAAGAGATTGTCAAAAGAGACTCCGAAAACGAAACGTTGATCACTTTTGAGCAAAAGGCTGCACACACGCAATTCAAGTTGCTCTGATTGTCATTTAGAGTTACATTATAGGATTATTCAACAACAAGTCAAAATGTGCTCGTGAAAGGCAGAAAACAACACTTTGATAGTTTGATATAACTTGAGAACGAATGCAAAAAACAGTCCACTCTAAGAACAGGCCGCTTGGACACTTTCAGAACAGCTCTGTTAATGACTGAAAACAGCTCTCGAAGAGATTGTCAAAAGAGACTCCGAAAACGAAACGTTGATCACTTTTGAGCAAAAGGCTGCACACACGCAATTCAAGTTGCTCTGATTGTCATTTAGAGTTACATTATAGGATTATTCAACAACAAGTCAAAATGTGCTCGTGAAAGGCAGAAAACAACACTTTGATAGTTTGATATAACTTGAGAACGAATGCAAAAAACAGTCCACTCTAAGAACAGGCCGCTTGGACACTTTCAGAACAGCTCTGTTAATGACTGAAAACAGCTCTCGAAGAGATTGTCAAAAGAGACTCCGAAAACGAAACGTTGATCACTTTTGAGCAAAAGGCTGCACACACGCAATTCAAGTTGCTCTGATTGTCATTTAGAGTTACATTATAGGAGCATTCAGCAACAAGTCAAAATGTGCTCCAGAAAAGCATAAAACAACACTGATAGAACTTGAGAACGAATGCAAAAACAGTCCACTCTCAGAACAGGCCGCTTGGACACTTTCAGAACAGCTCTGTTAATGACTGAAAACAGCTCTCGAAGAGATTGTCAAAAGAGACTCTGAAAACGAAACGTTGATTACTTTTGAGCAAAAGGCTGCACACACGCAATTCAAGTTGCTCTGATTGTCATTTAGAGTAACATTATAGGATTATTCAACAACAAGTCAAAATGTGCTCGTGAAAGGCAGAAAACAACACTTTGATAGTTTGATATAACTTGAGAACGAATGCAAAAAAACAGTCCACTCTAAGAACAGGCCGCTTGGACACTTTCAGAACAGCTCTGTTAATGACTGAAAACAGCTCTCGAAGAGATTGTCAAAAGAGACTCCGAAAACGAAACGTTGATCACTTTTGAGCAAAAGGCTGCACACACGCAATTCAAGTTGCTCTGATTGTCATTTAGAGTAACATTATAGGATTATTCAACAACAAGTCAAAATGTGCTCGTGAAAGGCAGAAAACAACACTTTGATAGTTTGATATAACTTGAGAACGAATGCAAAAAACAGTCCACTCTAAGAACAGGCCGCTTGGACACTTTCAGAACAGCTCTGTTAATGACTGAAAACAGCTCTCGAAGAGATTGTCAAAAGAGACTCCGAAAACGAAACGTTGATCACTTTTGAGCAAAAGGCTGCACACACGCAATTCAAGTTGCTCTGATTGTCATTTAGAGTTACATTATAGGATTATTCAACAACAAGTCAAAATGTGCTCGTGAAAGGCAGAAAACAACACTTTGATAGTTTGATATAACTTGAGAACGAATGCAAAAAACAGTCCACTCTAAGAACAGGCCGCTTGGACACTTTCAGAACAGCTCTGTTAATGACTGAAAACAGCTCTCGAAGAGATTGTCAAAAGAGACTCCGAAAACGAAACGTTGATCACTTTTGAGCAAAAGGCTGCACACACGCAATTCAAGTTGCTCTGATTGTCATTTAGAGTTACATTATAGGATTATTCAACAACAAGTCAAAATGTGCTCGTGAAAGGCAGAAAACAACACTTTGATAGTTTGATATAACTTGAGAACGAATGCAAAAAACAGTCCACTCTAAGAACAGGCCGCTTGGACACTTTCAGAACAGCTCTGTTAATGACTGAAAACAGCTCTCGAAGAGATTGTCAAAAGAGACTCCGAAAACGAAACGTTGATCACTTTTGAGCAAAAGGCTGCACACACGCAATTCAAGTTGCTCTGATTGTCATTTAGAGTTACATTATAGGATTATTCAACAACAAGTCAAAATGTGCTCGTGAAAGGCAGAAAACAACACTTTGATAGTTTGATATAACTTGAGAACGAATGCAAAAAACAGTCCACTCTCAGAACAGGCCGCTTGGACACTTTCAGAACAGCTCTGTTAATGACTGAAAACAGCTCTCGAAGAGATTGTCAAAAGAGACTCCGAAAACGAAACGTTGATCACTTTTGAGCAAAAGGCTGCACACACGCAATTCAAGTTGCTCTGATTGTCATTTAGAGTTACATTATAGGATTATTCAACAACAAGTCAAAATGTGCTCGTGAAAGGCAGAAAACAACACTTTGATAGTTTGATATAACTTGAGAACGAATGCAAAAAACAGTCCACTCTAAGAACAGGCCGCTTGGACACTTTCAGAACAGCTCTGTTAATGACTGAAAACAGCTCTCGAAGAGATTGTCAAAAGAGACTCCGAAAACGAAACTTTGATCACTTTTGAGCAAAAGGCTGCACACACGCAATTCAAGTTGCTCTGATTGTCATTTAGAGTTACATTATAGGAGCATTCAGCAACAAGTCAAAATGTGCTCCAGAAAAGCAGAAAACAACACTGATAGAACTTGAGAACGAATGCAAAAACAGTCCACTCTCAGAACAGGCCGCTTGGACACTTTCAGAACAGCTCTGTTAATGACTGAAAACAGCTCTCGAAGAGATTGTCAAAAGAGACTCTGAAAACGAAACGTTGATTACTTTTGAGCAAAAGGCTGCACACACGCAATTCAAGTTGCTCTGATTGTCATTTAGAGTAACATTATAGGATTATTCAACAACAAGTCAAAATGTGCTCGTGAAAGGCAGAAAACAACACTTTGATAGTTTGATATAACTTGAGAACGAATGCAAAAAAACAGTCCACTCTAAGAACAGGCCGCTTGGACACTTTCAGAACAGCTCTGTTAATGACTGAAAACAGCTCTCGAAGAGATTGTCAAAAGAGACTCCGAAAACGAAACGTTGATCACTTTTGAGCAAAAGGCTGCACACACGCAATTCAAGTTGCTCTGATTGTCATTTAGAGTTACATTATAGGATTATTCAACAACAAGTCAAAATGTGCTCGTGAAAGGCAGAAAACAACACTTTGATAGTTTGATATAACTTGAGAACGAATGCAAAAAACAGTCCACTCTAAGAACAGGCCGCTTGGACACTTTCAGAACAGCTCTGTTAATGACTGAAAACAGCTCTCGAAGAGATTGTCAAAAGAGACTCTGAAAACGAAACGTTGATCACTTTTGAGCAAAAGGCTGCACACACGCAATTCAAGTTGCTCTGATTGTCATTTAGAGTAACATTATAGGATTATTCAACAACAAGTCAAAATGTGCTCGTGAAAGGCAGAAAACAACACTTTGATAGTTTGATATAACTTGAGAACGAATGCAAAAAACAGTCCACTCTAAGAACAGGCCGCTTGGACACTTTCAGAACAGCTCTGTTAGACTGAAAACAGCTCTCGAAGAGATTGTCAAAAGAGACTCTGAAAACGAAACGTTGATTACTTTTGAGCAAAAGGCTGCACACACGCAATTCAAGTTGCTCTGATTGTCATTTAGAGTAACATTATAGGATTATTCAACAACAAGTCAAAATGTGCTCGTGAAAGGCAGAAAACAACACTTTGATAGTTTGATATAACTTGAGAACGAATGCAAAAAAACAGTCCACTCTAAGAACAGGCCGCTTGGACACTTTCAGAACAGCTCTGTTAATGACTGAAAACAGCTCTCGAAGAGATTGTCAAAAGAGACTCTGAAAACGAAACGTTGATCACTTTTGAGCAAAAGGCTGCACACACGCAATTCAAGTTGCTCTGATTGTCATTTAGAGTAACATTATAGGATTATTCAACAACAAGTCAAAATGTGCTCGTGAAAGGCAGAAAACAACACTTTGATAGTTTGATATAACTTGAGAACGAATGCAAAAAACAGTCCACTCTAAGAACAGGCCGCTTGGACACTTTCAGAACAGCTCTGTTAATGACTGAAAACAGCTCTCGAAGAGATTGTCAAAAGAGACTCCGAAAACGAAACGTTGATCACTTTTGAGCAAAAGGCTGCACACACGCAATTCAAGTTGCTCTGATTGTCATTTAGAGTTACATTATAGGATTATTCAACAACAAGTCAAAATGTGCTCGTGAAAGGCAGAAAACAACACTTTGATAGTTTGATATAACTTGAGAACGAATGCAAAAAACAGTCCACTCTAAGAACAGGCCGCTTGGACACTTTCAGAACAGCTCTGTTAATGACTGAAAACAGCTCTCGAAGAGATTGTCAAAAGAGACTCCGAAAACGAAACGTTGATCACTTTTGAGCAAAAGGCTGCACACACGCAATTCAAGTTGCTCTGATTGTCATTTAGAGTTACATTATAGGATTATTCAACAACAAGTCAAAATGTGCTCGTGAAAGGCAGAAAACAACACTTTGATAGTTTGATATAACTTGAGAACGAATGCAAAAAACAGTCCACTCTAAGAACAGGCCGCTTGGACACTTTCAGAACAGCTCTGTTAATGACTGAAAACAGCTCTCGAAGAGATTGTCAAAAGAGACTCCGAAAACGAAACGTTGATCACTTTTGAGCAAAAGGCTGCACACACGCAATTCAAGTTGCTCTGATTGTCATTTAGAGTTACATTATAGGAGCATTCAGCAACAAGTCAAAATGTGCTCCAGAAAAGCATAAAACAACACTGATAGAACTTGAGAACGAATGCAAAAACAGTCCACTCTCAGAACAGGCCGCTTGGACACTTTCAGAACAGCTCTGTTAATGACTGAAAACAGCTCTCGAAGAGATTGTCAAAAGAGACTCTGAAAACGAAACGTTGATTACTTTTGAGCAAAAGGCTGCACACACGCAATTCAAGTTGCTCTGATTGTCATTTAGAGTAACATTATAGGATTATTCAACAACAAGTCAAAATGTGCTCGTGAAAGGCAGAAAACAACACTTTGATAGTTTGATATAACTTGAGAACGAATGCAAAAAAACAGTCCACTCTAAGAACAGGCCGCTTGGACACTTTCAGAACAGCTCTGTTAATGACTGAAAACAGCTCTCGAAGAGATTGTCAAAAGAGACTCTGAAAACGAAACGTTGATCACTTTTGAGCAAAAGGCTGCACACACGCAATTCAAGTTGCTCTGATTGTCATTTAGAGTAACATTATAGGATTATTCAACAACAAGTCAAAATGTGCTCGTGAAAGGCAGAAAACAACACTTTGATAGTTTGATATAACTTGAGAACGAATGCAAAAAACAGTCCACTCTAAGAACAGGCCGCTTGGACACTTTCAGAACAGCTCTGTTAATGACTGAAAACAGCTCTCGAAGAGATTGTCAAAAGAGACTCCGAAAACGAAACGTTGATCACTTTTGAGCAAAAGGCTGCACACACGCAATTCAAGTTGCTCTGATTGTCATTTAGAGTTACATTATAGGATTATTCAACAACAAGTCAAAATGTGCTCGTGAAAGGCAGAAAACAACACTTTGATAGTTTGATATAACTTGAGAACGAATGCAAAAAACAGTCCACTCTAAGAACAGGCCGCTTGGACACTTTCAGAACAGCTCTGTTAATGACTGAAAACAGCTCTCGAAGAGATTGTCAAAAGAGACTCCGAAAACGAAACGTTGATCACTTTTGAGCAAAAGGCTGCACACACGCAATTCAAGTTGCTCTGATTGTCATTTAGAGTTACATTATAGGAGCATTCAGCAACAAGTCAAAATGTGCTCCAGAAAAGCAGAAAACAACACTGATAGAACTTGAGAACGAATGCAAAAACAGTCCACTCTCAGAACAGGCCGCTTGGACACTTTCAGAACAGCTCTGTTAATGACTGAAAACAGCTCTCGAAGAGATTGTCAAAAGAGACTCTGAAAACGAAACGTTGATTACTTTTGAGCAAAAGGCTGCACACACGCAATTCAAGTTGCTCTGATTGTCATTTAGAGTAACATTATAGGATTATTCAACAACAAGTCAAAATGTGCTCGTGAAAGGCAGAAAACAACACTTTGATAGTTTGATATAACTTGAGAACGAATGCAAAAAAACAGTCCACTCTAAGAACAGGCCGCTTGGACACTTTCAGAACAGCTCTGTTAATGACTGAAAACAGCTCTCGAAGAGATTGTCAAAAGAGACTCTGAAAACGAAACGTTGATCACTTTTGAGCAAAAGGCTGCACACACGCAATTCAAGTTGCTCTGATTGTCATTTAGAGTAACATTATAGGATTATTCAACAACAAGTCAAAATGTGCTCGTGAAAGGCAGAAAACAACACTTTGATAGTTTGATATAACTTGAGAACGAATGCAAAAAACAGTCCACTCTAAGAACAGGCCGCTTGGACACTTTCAGAACAGCTCTGTTAATGACTGAAAACAGCTCTCGAAGAGATTGTCAAAAGAGACTCCGAAAACGAAACGTTGATCACTTTTGAGCAAAAGGCTGCACACACGCAATTCAAGTTGCTCTGATTGTCATTTAGAGTTACATTATAGGATTATTCAACAACAAGTCAAAATGTGCTCGTGAAAGGCAGAAAACAACACTTTGATAGTTTGATATAACTTGAGAACGAATGCAAAAAACAGTCCACTCTAAGAACAGGCCGCTTGGACACTTTCAGAACAGCTCTGTTAATGACTGAAAACAGCTCTCGAAGAGATTGTCAAAAGAGACTCCGAAAACGAAACGTTGATCACTTTTGAGCAAAAGGCTGCACACACGCAATTCAAGTTGCTCTGATTGTCATTTAGAGTTACATTATAGGAGCATTCAGCAACAAGTCAAAATGTGCTCCAGAAAAGCAGAAAACAACACTGATAGAACTTGAGAACGAATGCAAAAACAGTCCACTCTCAGAACAGGCCGCTTGGACACTTTCAGAACAGCTCTGTTAATGACTGAAAACAGCTCTCGAAGAGATTGTCAAAAGAGACTCTGAAAACGAAACGTTGATTACTTTTGAGCAAAAGGCTGCACACACGCAATTCAAGTTGCTCTGATTGTCATTTAGAGTAACATTATAGGATTATTCAACAACAAGTCAAAATGTGCTCGTGAAAGGCAGAAAACAACACTTTGATAGTTTGATATAACTTGAGAACGAATGCAAAAAAACAGTCCACTCTAAGAACAGGCCGCTTGGACACTTTCAGAACAGCTCTGTTAATGACTGAAAACAGCTCTCGAAGAGATTGTCAAAAGAGACTCTGAAAACGAAACGTTGATCACTTTTGAGCAAAAGGCTGCACACACGCAATTCAAGTTGCTCTGATTGTCATTTAGAGTAACATTATAGGATTATTCAACAACAAGTCAAAATGTGCTCGTGAAAGGCAGAAAACAACACTTTGATAGTTTGATATAACTTGAGAACGAATGCAAAAAACAGTCCACTCTAAGAACAGGCCGCTTGGACACTTTCAGAACAGCTCTGTTAATGACTGAAAACAGCTCTCGAAGAGATTGTCAAAAGAGACTCCGAAAACGAAACGTTGATCACTTTTGAGCAAAAGGCTGCACACACGCAATTCAAGTTGCTCTGATTGTCATTTAGAGTTACATTATAGGATTATTCAACAACAAGTCAAAATGTGCTCGTGAAAGGCAGAAAACAACACTGATAGAACTTGAGAACGAATGCAAAAACAGTCCACTCTCAGAACAGGCCGCTTGGACACTTTCAGAACAGCTCTGTTAATGACTGAAAACAGCTCTCGAAGAGATTGTCAAAAGAGACTCCGAAAACGAAACGTTGATCACTTTTGAGCAAAAGGCTGCACACACGCAATTCAAGTTGCTCTGATTGTCATTTAGAGTTACATTATAGGATTATTCAACAACAAGTCAAAATGTGCTCGTGAAAGGCAGAAAACAACACTTTGATAGTTTGATATAACTTGAGAACGAATGCAAAAAACAGTCCACTCTAAGAACAGGCCGCTTGGACACTTTCAGAACAGCTCTGTTAATGACTGAAAACAGCTCTCGAAGAGATTGTCAAAAGAGACTCCGAAAACGAAACGTTGATCACTTTTGAGCAAAAGGCTGCACACACGCAATTCAAGTTGCTCTGATTGTCATTTAGAGTTACATTATAGGATTATTCAACAACAAGTCAAAATGTGCTCGTGAAAGGCAGAAAACAACACTTTGATAGTTTGATATAACTTGAGAACGAATGCAAAAAACAGTCCACTCTAAGAACAGGCCGCTTGGACACTTTCAGAACAGCTCTGTTAATGACTGAAAACAGCTCTCGAAGAGATTGTCAAAAGAGACTCCGAAAACGAAACGTTGATCACTTTTGAGCAAAAGGCTACACACACGCAATTCAAGTTGCTCTGATTGTCATTTAGAGTTACATTATAGGATTATTCAACAACAAGTCAAAATGTGCTCGTGAAAGGCAGAAAACAACACTTTGATAGTTTGATATAACTTGAGAACGAATGCAAAAAACAGTCCACTCTCAGAACAGGCCGCTTGGACACTTTCAGAACAGCTCTGTTAATGACTGAAAACAGCTCTCGAAGAGATTGTCAAAAGAGACTCCGAAAACGAAACGTTGATCACTTTTGAGCAAAAGGCTGCACACACGCAATTCAAGTTGCTCTGATTGTCATTTAGAGTTACATTATAGGATTATTCAACAACAAGTCAAAATGTGCTCGTGAAAGGCAGAAAACAACACTTTGATAGTTTGATATAACTTGAGAACGAATGCAAAAAACAGTCCACTCTAAGAACAGGCCGCTTGGACACTTTCAGAACAGCTCTGTTAATGACTGAAAACAGCTCTCGAAGAGATTGTCAAAAGAGACTCCGAAAACGAAACGTTGATCACTTTTGAGCAAAAGGCTGCACACACGCAATTCAAGTTGCTCTGATTGTCATTTAGAGTAACATTATAGGATTATTCAACAACAAGTCAAAATGTGCTCGTGAAAGGCAGAAAACAACACTTTGATAGTTTGATATAACTTGAGAACGAATGCAAAAAACAGTCCACTCTCAGAACAGGCCGCGTGGACACTTTCAGAACAGCTCTGTTAATGACTGAAAACAGCTCTCGAAGAGATTGTCAAAAGAGACTCCGAAAACGAAACGTTGATCACTTTTGAGCAAAAGGCTGCACACACGCAATTCAAGTTGCTCTGATTGTCATTTAGAGTTACATTATAGGATTATTCAACAACAAGTCAAAATGTGCTCGTGAAAGGCAGAAAACAACACTTTGATAGTTTGATATAACTTGAGAACGAATGCAAAAAACAGTCCACTCTCAGAACAGGCCGCTTGGACACTTTCAGAACAGCTCTGTTAATGACTGAAAACAGCTCTCGAAGAGATTGTCAAAAGAGACTCCGAAAACGAAACGTTGATCACTTTTGAGCAAAAGGCTGCACACACGCAATTCAAGTTGCTCTGATTGTCATTTAGAGTTACATTATAGGATTATTCAACAACAAGTCAAAATGTGCTCGTGAAAGGCAGAAAACAACACTTTGATAGTTTGATATAACTTGAGAACGAATGCAAAAAACAGTCCACTCTCAGAACAGGCCGCGTGGACACTTTCAGAACAGCTCTGTTAATGACTGAAAACAGCTCTCGAAGAGATTGTCAAAAGAGACTCCGAAAACGAAACGTTGATCACTTTTGAGCAAAAGGCTGCACACACGCAATTCAAGTTGCTCTGATTGTCATTTAGAGTTACATTATAGGATTATTCAACAACAAGTCAAAATGTGCTCGTGAAAGGCAGAAAACAACACTTTGATAGTTTGATATAACTTGAGAACGAATGCAAAAAACAGTCCACTCTAAGAACAGGCCGCTTGGACACTTTCAGAACAGCTCTGTTAATGACTGAAAACAGCTCTCGAAGAGATTGTCAAAAGAGACTCCGAAAACGAAACGTTGATCACTTTTGAGCAAAAGGCTGCACACACGCAATTCAAGTTGCTCTGATTGTCATTTAGAGTTACATTATAGGAGCATTCAGCAACAAGTCAAAATGTGCTCCAGAAAAGCATAAAACAACACTGATAGAACTTGAGAACGAATGCAAAAACAGTCCACTCTCAGAACAGGCCGCTTGGACACTTTCAGAACAGCTCTGTTAATGACTGAAAACAGCTCTCGAAGAGATTGTCAAAAGAGACTCTGAAAACGAAACGTTGATTACTTTTGAGCAAAAGGCTGCACACACGCAATTCAAGTTGCTCTGATTGTCATTTAGAGTTACATTATAGGATTATTCAACAACAAGTCAAAATGTGCTCGTGAAAGGCAGAAAACAACACTTTGATAGTTTGATATAACTTGAGAACGAATGCAAAAAACAGTCCACTCTAAGAACAGGCCGCTTGGACACTTTCAGAACAGCTCTGTTAATGACTGAAAACAGCTCTCGAAGAGATTGTCAAAAGAGACTCCGAAAACGAAACGTTGATCACTTTTGAGCAAAAGGCTGCACACACGCAATTCAAGTTGCTCTGATTGTCATTTAGAGTAACATTATAGGATTATTCAACAACAAGTCAAAATGTGCTCGTGAAAGGCAGAAAACAACACTTTGATAGTTTGATATAACTTGAGAACGAATGCAAAAAACAGTCCACTCTAAGAACAGGCCGCTTGGACACTTTCAGAACAGCTCTGTTAATGACTGAAAACAGCTCTCGAAGAGATTGTCAAAAGAGACTCCGAAAACGAAACGTTGATCACTTTTGAGCAAAAGGCTGCACACACGCAATTCAAGTTGCTCTGATTGTCATTTAGAGTTACATTATAGGATTATTCAACAACAAGTCAAAATGTGCTCGTGAAAGGCAGAAAACAACACTTTGATAGTTTGATATAACTTGAGAACGAATGCAAAAAACAGTCCACTCTAAGAACAGGCCGCTTGGACACTTTCAGAACAGCTCTGTTAATGACTGAAAACAGCTCTCGAAGAGATTGTCAAAAGAGACTCCGAAAACGAAACGTTGATCACTTTTGAGCAAAAGGCTGCACACACGCAATTCAAGTTGCTCTGATTGTCATTTAGAGTTACATTATAGGATTATTCAACAACAAGTCAAAATGTGCTCGTGAAAGGCAGAAAACAACACTTTGATAGTTTGATATAACTTGAGAACGAATGCAAAAAACAGTCCACTCTAAGAACAGGCCGCTTGGACACTTTCAGAACAGCTCTGTTAATGACTGAAAACAGCTCTCGAAGAGATTGTCAAAAGAGACTCCGAAAACGAAACGTTGATCACTTTTGAGCAAAAGGCTACACACACGCAATTCAAGTTGCTCTGATTGTCATTTAGAGTTACATTATAGGATTATTCAACAACAAGTCAAAATGTGCTCGTGAAAGGCAGAAAACAACACTTTGATAGTTTGATATAACTTGAGAACGAATGCAAAAAACAGTCCACTCTCAGAACAGGCCGCTTGGACACTTTCAGAACAGCTCTGTTAATGACTGAAAACAGCTCTCGAAGAGATTGTCAAAAGAGACTCCGAAAACGAAACGTTGATCACTTTTGAGCAAAAGGCTGCACACACGCAATTCAAGTTGCTCTGATTGTCATTTAGAGTTACATTATAGGATTATTCAACAACAAGTCAAAATGTGCTCGTGAAAGGCAGAAAACAACACTTTGATAGTTTGATATAACTTGAGAACGAATGCAAAAAACAGTCCACTCTAAGAACAGGCCGCTTGGACACTTTCAGAACAGCTCTGTTAATGACTGAAAACAGCTCTCGAAGAGATTGTCAAAAGAGACTCCGAAAACGAAACGTTGATCACTTTTGAGCAAAAGGCTGCACACACGCAATTCAAGTTGCTCTGATTGTCATTTAGAGTAACATTATAGGATTATTCAACAACAAGTCAAAATGTGCTCGTGAAAGGCAGAAAACAACACTTTGATAGTTTGATATAACTTGAGAACGAATGCAAAAAACAGTCCACTCTCAGAACAGGCCGCGTGGACACTTTCAGAACAGCTCTGTTAATGACTGAAAACAGCTCTCGAAGAGATTGTCAAAAGAGACTCCGAAAACGAAACGTTGATCACTTTTGAGCAAAAGGCTGCACACACGCAATTCAAGTTGCTCTGATTGTCATTTAGAGTTACATTATAGGATTATTCAACAACAAGTCAAAATGTGCTCGTGAAAGGCAGAAAACAACACTTTGATAGTTTGATATAACTTGAGAACGAATGCAAAAAACAGTCCACTCTCAGAACAGGCCGCTTGGACACTTTCAGAACAGCTCTGTTAATGACTGAAAACAGCTCTCGAAGAGATTGTCAAAAGAGACTCTGAAAACGAAACGTTGATCACTTTTGAGCAAAAGGCTGCACACACGCAATTCAAGTTGCTCTGATTGTCATTTAGAGTTACATTATAGGATTATTCAACAACAAGTCAAAATGTGCTCGTGAAAGGCAGAAAACAACACTTTGATAGTTTGATATAACTTGAGAACGAATGCAAAAAACAGTCCACTCTAAGAACAGGCCGCTTGGACACTTTCAGAACAGCTCTGTTAATGACTGAAAACAGCTCTCGAAGAGATTGTCAAAAGAGACTCCGAAAACGAAACGTTGATCACTTTTGAGCAAAAGGCTGCACACACGCAATTCAAGTTGCTCTGATTGTCATTTAGAGTTACATTATAGGAGCATTCAGCAACAAGTCAAAATGTGCTCCAGAAAAGCATAAAACAACACTGATAGAACTTGAGAACGAATGCAAAAACAGTCCACTCTCAGAACAGGCCGCTTGGACACTTTCAGAACAGCTCTGTTAATGACTGAAAACAGCTCTCGAAGAGATTGTCAAAAGAGACTCTGAAAACGAAACGTTGATTACTTTTGAGCAAAAGGCTGCACACACGCAATTCAAGTTGCTCTGATTGTCATTTAGAGTAACATTATAGGATTATTCAACAACAAGTCAAAATGTGCTCGTGAAAGGCAGAAAACAACACTTTGATAGTTTGATATAACTTGAGAACGAATGCAAAAAAACAGTCCACTCTAAGAACAGGCCGCTTGGACACTTTCAGAACAGCTCTGTTAATGACTGAAAACAGCTCTCGAAGAGATTGTCAAAAGAGACTCTGAAAACGAAACGTTGATCACTTTTGAGCAAAAGGCTGCACACACGCAATTCAAGTTGCTCTGATTGTCATTTAGAGTAACATTATAGGATTATTCAACAACAAGTCAAAATGTGCTCGTGAAAGGCAGAAAACAACACTTTGATAGTTTGATATAACTTGAGAACGAATGCAAAAAACAGTCCACTCTAAGAACAGGCCGCTTGGACACTTTCAGAACAGCTCTGTTAATGACTGAAAACAGCTCTCGAAGAGATTGTCAAAAGAGACTCCGAAAACGAAACGTTGATCACTTTTGAGCAAAAGGCTGCACACACGCAATTCAAGTTGCTCTGATTGTCATTTAGAGTTACATTATAGGATTATTCAACAACAAGTCAAAATGTGCTCGTGAAAGGCAGAAAACAACACTTTGATAGTTTGATATAACTTGAGAACGAATGCAAAAAACAGTCCACTCTAAGAACAGGCCGCTTGGACACTTTCAGAACAGCTCTGTTAATGACTGAAAACAGCTCTCGAAGAGATTGTCAAAAGAGACTCCGAAAACGAAACGTTGATCACTTTTGAGCAAAAGGCTGCACACACGCAATTCAAGTTGCTCTGATTGTCATTTAGAGTTACATTATAGGATTATTCAACAACAAGTCAAAATGTGCTCGTGAAAGGCAGAAAACAACACTTTGATAGTTTGATATAACTTGAGAACGAATGCAAAAAACAGTCCACTCTAAGAACAGGCCGCTTGGACACTTTCAGAACAGCTCTGTTAATGACTGAAAACAGCTCTCGAAGAGATTGTCAAAAGAGACTCCGAAAACGAAACGTTGATCACTTTTGAGCAAAAGGCTGCACACACGCAATTCAAGTTGCTCTGATTGTCATTTAGAGTTACATTATAGGAGCATTCAGCAACAAGTCAAAATGTGCTCCAGAAAAGCATAAAACAACACTGATAGAACTTGAGAACGAATGCAAAAACAGTCCACTCTCAGAACAGGCCGCTTGGACACTTTCAGAACAGCTCTGTTAATGACTGAAAACAGCTCTCGAAGAGATTGTCAAAAGAGACTCTGAAAACGAAACGTTGATTACTTTTGAGCAAAAGGCTGCACACACGCAATTCAAGTTGCTCTGATTGTCATTTAGAGTAACATTATAGGATTATTCAACAACAAGTCAAAATGTGCTCGTGAAAGGCAGAAAACAACACTTTGATAGTTTGATATAACTTGAGAACGAATGCAAAAAAACAGTCCACTCTAAGAACAGGCCGCTTGGACACTTTCAGAACAGCTCTGTTAATGACTGAAAACAGCTCTCGAAGAGATTGTCAAAAGAGACTCTGAAAACGAAACGTTGATCACTTTTGAGCAAAAGGCTGCACACACGCAATTCAAGTTGCTCTGATTGTCATTTAGAGTAACATTATAGGATTATTCAACAACAAGTCAAAATGTGCTCGTGAAAGGCAGAAAACAACACTTTGATAGTTTGATATAACTTGAGAACGAATGCAAAAAACAGTCCACTCTAAGAACAGGCCGCTTGGACACTTTCAGAACAGCTCTGTTAATGACTGAAAACAGCTCTCGAAGAGATTGTCAAAAGAGACTCCGAAAACGAAACGTTGATCACTTTTGAGCAAAAGGCTGCACACACGCAATTCAAGTTGCTCTGATTGTCATTTAGAGTTACATTATAGGATTATTCAACAACAAGTCAAAATGTGCTCGTGAAAGGCAGAAAACAACACTTTGATAGTTTGATATAACTTGAGAACGAATGCAAAAAACAGTCCACTCTAAGAACAGGCCGCTTGGACACTTTCAGAACAGCTCTGTTAATGACTGAAAACAGCTCTCGAAGAGATTGTCAAAAGAGACTCCGAAAACGAAACGTTGATCACTTTTGAGCAAAAGGCTGCACACACGCAATTCAAGTTGCTCTGATTGTCATTTAGAGTTACATTATAGGAGCATTCAGCAACAAGTCAAAATGTGCTCCAGAAAAGCAGAAAACAACACTGATAGAACTTGAGAACGAATGCAAAAACAGTCCACTCTCAGAACAGGCCGCTTGGACACTTTCAGAACAGCTCTGTTAATGACTGAAAACAGCTCTCGAAGAGATTGTCAAAAGAGACTCTGAAAACGAAACGTTGATTACTTTTGAGCAAAAGGCTGCACACACGCAATTCAAGTTGCTCTGATTGTCATTTAGAGTAACATTATAGGATTATTCAACAACAAGTCAAAATGTGCTCGTGAAAGGCAGAAAACAACACTTTGATAGTTTGATATAACTTGAGAACGAATGCAAAAAAACAGTCCACTCTAAGAACAGGCCGCTTGGACACTTTCAGAACAGCTCTGTTAATGACTGAAAACAGCTCTCGAAGAGATTGTCAAAAGAGACTCTGAAAACGAAACGTTGATCACTTTTGAGCAAAAGGCTGCACACACGCAATTCAAGTTGCTCTGATTGTCATTTAGAGTAACATTATAGGATTATTCAACAACAAGTCAAAATGTGCTCGTGAAAGGCAGAAAACAACACTTTGATAGTTTGATATAACTTGAGAACGAATGCAAAAAACAGTCCACTCTAAGAACAGGCCGCTTGGACACTTTCAGAACAGCTCTGTTAATGACTGAAAACAGCTCTCGAAGAGATTGTCAAAAGAGACTCCGAAAACGAAACGTTGATCACTTTTGAGCAAAAGGCTGCACACACGCAATTCAAGTTGCTCTGATTGTCATTTAGAGTTACATTATAGGATTATTCAACAACAAGTCAAAATGTGCTCGTGAAAGGCAGAAAACAACACTTTGATAGTTTGATATAACTTGAGAACGAATGCAAAAAACAGTCCACTCTAAGAACAGGCCGCTTGGACACTTTCAGAACAGCTCTGTTAATGACTGAAAACAGCTCTCGAAGAGATTGTCAAAAGAGACTCCGAAAACGAAACGTTGATCACTTTTGAGCAAAAGGCTGCACACACGCAATTCAAGTTGCTCTGATTGTCATTTAGAGTTACATTATAGGAGCATTCAGCAACAAGTCAAAATGTGCTCCAGAAAAGCAGAAAACAACACTGATAGAACTTGAGAACGAATGCAAAAACAGTCCACTCTCAGAACAGGCCGCTTGGACACTTTCAGAACAGCTCTGTTAATGACTGAAAACAGCTCTCGAAGAGATTGTCAAAAGAGACTCTGAAAACGAAACGTTGATTACTTTTGAGCAAAAGGCTGCACACACGCAATTCAAGTTGCTCTGATTGTCATTTAGAGTAACATTATAGGATTATTCAACAACAAGTCAAAATGTGCTCGTGAAAGGCAGAAAACAACACTTTGATAGTTTGATATAACTTGAGAACGAATGCAAAAAAACAGTCCACTCTAAGAACAGGCCGCTTGGACACTTTCAGAACAGCTCTGTTAATGACTGAAAACAGCTCTCGAAGAGATTGTCAAAAGAGACTCTGAAAACGAAACGTTGATCACTTTTGAGCAAAAGGCTGCACACACGCAATTCAAGTTGCTCTGATTGTCATTTAGAGTAACATTATAGGATTATTCAACAACAAGTCAAAATGTGCTCGTGAAAGGCAGAAAACAACACTTTGATAGTTTGATATAACTTGAGAACGAATGCAAAAAACAGTCCACTCTAAGAACAGGCCGCTTGGACACTTTCAGAACAGCTCTGTTAATGACTGAAAACAGCTCTCGAAGAGATTGTCAAAAGAGACTCCGAAAACGAAACGTTGATCACTTTTGAGCAAAAGGCTGCACACACGCAATTCAAGTTGCTCTGATTGTCATTTAGAGTTACATTATAGGATTATTCAACAACAAGTCAAAATGTGCTCGTGAAAGGCAGAAAACAACACTTTGATAGTTTGATATAACTTGAGAACGAATGCAAAAAACAGTCCACTCTAAGAACAGGCCGCTTGGACACTTTCAGAACAGCTCTGTTAATGACTGAAAACAGCTCTCGAAGAGATTGTCAAAAGAGACTCCGAAAACGAAACGTTGATCACTTTTGAGCAAAAGGCTGCCCACACGCAATTCAAGTTGCTCTGATTGTCATTTAGAGTTACATTATAGGATTATTCAACAACAAGTCAAAATGTGCTCGTGAAAGGCAGAAAACAACACTTTGATAGTTTGATATAACTTGAGAACGAATGCAAAAAACAGTCCACTCTAAGAACAGGCCGCTTGGACACTTTCAGAACAGCTCTGTTAATGACTGAAAACAGCTCTCGAAGAGATTGTCAAAAGAGACTCCGAAAACGAAACGTTGATCACTTTTGAGCAAAAGGCTGCACACACGCAATTCAAGTTGCTCTGATTGTCATTTAGAGTTACATTATAGGATTATTCAACAACAAGTCAAAATGTGCTCGTGAAAGGCAGAAAACAACACTTTGATAGTTTGATATAACTTGAGAACGAATGCAAAAAACAGTCCACTCTCAGAACAGGCCGCTTGGACACTTTCAGAACAGCTCTGTTAATGACTGAAAACAGCTCTCGAAGAGATTGTCAAAAGAGACTCCGAAAACGAAACGTTGATCACTTTTGAGCAAAAGGCTGCCCACACGCAATTCAAGTTGCTCTGATTGTCATTTAGAGTTACATTATAGGATTATTCAACAACAAGTCAAAATGTGCTCGTGAAAGGCAGAAAACAACACTTTGATAGTTTGATATAACTTGAGAACGAATGCAAAAAACAGTCCACTCTAAGAACAGGCCGCTTGGACACTTTCAGAACAGCTCTGTTAATGACTGAAAACAGCTCTCGAAGAGATTGTCAAAAGAGACTCCGAAAACGAAACGTTGATCACTTTTGAGCAAAAGGCTGCACACACGCAATTCAAGTTGCTCTGATTGTCATTTAGAGTTACATTATAGGATTATTCAACAACAAGTCAAAATGTGCTCGTGAAAGGCAGAAAACAACACTTTGATAGTTTGATATAACTTGAGAACGAATGCAAAAAACAGTCCACTCTCAGAACAGGCCGCTTGGACACTTTCAGAACAGCTCTGTTAATGACTGAAAACAGCTCTCGAAGAGATTGTCAAAAGAGACTCCGAAAACGAAACGTTGATCACTTTTGAGCAAAAGGCTGCACACACGCAATTCAAGTTGCTCTGATTGTCATTTAGAGTTACATTATAGGATTATTCAACAACAAGTCAAAATGTGCTCGTGAAAGGCAGAAAACAACACTTTGATAGTTTGATATAACTTGAGAACGAATGCAAAAAACAGTCCACTCTAAGAACAGGCCACTTGGACACTTTCAGAACAGCTCTGTTAATGACTGAAAACAGCTCTCGAAGAGATTGTCAAAAGAGACTCCGAAAACGAAACGTTGATCACTTTTGAGCAAAAGGCTGCACACACGCAATTCAAGTTGCTCTGATTGTCATTTAGAGTTACATTATAGGATTATTCAACAACAAGTCAAAATGTGCTCGTGAAAGGCAGAAAACAACACTTTGATAGTTTGATATAACTTGAGAACGAATGCAAAAAACAGTCCACTCTAAGAACAGGCCGCTTGGACACTTTCAGAACAGCTCTGTTAATGACTGAAAACAGCTCTCGAAGAGATAGTCAAAAGAGACTCTGAAAACGAAACGTTGATTACTTTTGAGCAAAAGGCTGCACACACGCAATTCAAGTTGCTCTGATTGTCATTTAGAGTAACATTATAGGATTATTCAACAACAAGTCAAAATGTGCTCGTGAAAGGCAGAAAACAACACTTTGATAGTTTGATATAACTTGAGAACGAATGCAAAAAACAGTCCACTCTCAGAACAGGCCGCTTGGACACTTTCAGAACAGCTCTGTTAATGACTGAAAACAGCTCTCGAAGAGATTGTCAAAAGAGACTCCGAAAACGAAACGTTGATCACTTTTGAGCAAAAGGCTGCACACACGCAATTCAAGTTGCTCTGATTGTCATTTAGAGTTACATTATAGGATTATTCAACAACAAGTCAAAATGTGCTCGTGAAAGGCAGAAAACAACACTTTGATAGTTTGATATAACTTGAGAACGAATGCAAAAAACAGTCCACTCTAAGAACAGGCCGCTTGGACACTTTCAGAACAGCTCTGTTAATGACTGAAAACAGCTCTCGAAGAGATTGTCAAAAGAGACTCCGAAAACGAAACGTTGATCACTTTTGAGCAAAAGGCTGCACACACGCAATTCAAGTTGCTCTGATTGTCATTTAGAGTTACATTATAGGATTATTCAACAACAAGTCAAAATGTGCTCGTGAAAGGCAGAAAACAACACTTTGATAGTTTGATATAACTTGAGAACGAATGCAAAAAACAGTCCACTCTCAGAACAGGCCGCTTGGACACTTTCAGAACAGCTCTGTTAATGACTGAAAACAGCTCTCGAAGAGATTGTCAAAAGAGACTCCGAAAACGAAACGTTGATCACTTTTGAGCAAAAGGCTGCACACACGCAATTCAAGTTGCTCTGATTGTCATTTAGAGTTACATTATAGGATTATTCAACAACAAGTCAAAATGTGCTCGTGAAAGGCAGAAAACAACACTTTGATAGTTTGATATAACTTGAGAACGAATGCAAAAAACAGTCCACTCTAAGAACAGGCCGCTTGGACACTTTCAGAACAGCTCTGTTAATGACTGAAAACAGCTCTCGAAGAGATTGTCAAAAGAGACTCCGAAAACGAAACGTTGATCACTTTTGAGCAAAAGGCTGCACACACGCAATTCAAGTTGCTCTGATTGTCATTTAGAGTTACATTATAGGAGCATTCAGCAACAAGTCAAAATGTGCTCCAGAAAAGCAGAAAACAACACTGATAGAACTTGAGAACGAATGCAAAAACAGTCCACTCTCAGAACAGGCCGCTTGGACACTTTCAGAACAGCTCTGTTAATGACTGAAAACAGCTCTCGAAGAGATTGTCAAAAGAGACTCTGAAAACGAAACGTTGATTACTTTTGAGCAAAAGGCTGCACACACGCAATTCAAGTTGCTCTGATTGTCATTTAGAGTAACATTATAGGATTATTCAACAACAAGTCAAAATGTGCTCGTGAAAGGCAGAAAACAACACTTTGATAGTTTGATATAACTTGAGAACGAATGCAAAAAAACAGTCCACTCTAAGAACAGGCCGCTTGGACACTTTCAGAACAGCTCTGTTAATGACTGAAAACAGCTCTCGAAGAGATTGTCAAAAGAGACTCCGAAAACGAAACGTTGATCACTTTTGAGCAAAAGGCTGCACACACGCAATTCAAGTTGCTCTGATTGTCATTTAGAGTTACATTATAGGATTATTCAACAACAAGTCAAAATGTGCTCGTGAAAGGCAGAAAACAACACTTTGATAGTTTGATATAACTTGAGAACGAATGCAAAAAACAGTCCACTCTAAGAACAGGCCGCTTGGACACTTTCAGAACAGCTCTGTTAATGACTGAAAACAGCTCTCGAAGAGATTGTCAAAAGAGACTCTGAAAACGAAACGTTGATCACTTTTGAGCAAAAGGCTGCACACACGCAATTCAAGTTGCTCTGATTGTCATTTAGAGTAACATTATAGGATTATTCAACAACAAGTCAAAATGTGCTCGTGAAAGGCAGAAAACAACACTTTGATAGTTTGATATAACTTGAGAACGAATGCAAAAAACAGTCCACTCTAAGAACAGGCCGCTTGGACACTTTCAGAACAGCTCTGTTAATGACTGAAAACAGCTCTCGAAGAGATTGTCAAAAGAGACTCCGAAAACGAAACGTTGATCACTTTTGAGCAAAAGGCTGCACACACGGAATTCAAGTTGCTCTGATTGTCATTTAGAGTTACATTATAGGATTATTCAACAATAAGTCAAAATGTGCTCGTGAAAGGCAGAAAACAACACTTTGATAGTTTGATATAACTTGAGAACGAATGCAAAAAACAGTCCACTCTAAGAACAGGCCGCTTGGACACTTTCAGAACAGCTCTGTTAATGACTGAAAACAGCTCTCGAAGAGATTGTCAAAAGAGACTCCGAAAACGAAACGTTGATCACTTTTGAGCAAAAGGCTGCACACACGCAATTCAAGTTGCTCTGATTGTCATTTAGAGTTACATTATAGGATTATTCAACAACAAGTCAAAATGTGCTCGTGAAAGGCAGAAAACAACACTTTGATAGTTTGATATAACTTGAGAACGAATGCAAAAAACAGTCCACTCTAAGAACAGGCCGCTTGGACACTTTCAGAACAGCTCTGTTAATGACTGAAAACAGCTCTCGAAGAGATTGTCAAAAGAGACTCCGAAAACGAAACGTTGATCACTTTTGAGCAAAAGGCTGCACACACGCAATTCAAGTTGCTCTGATTGTCATTTAGAGTTACATTATAGGATTATTCAACAACAAGTCAAAATGTGCTCGTGAAAGGCAGAAAACAACACTTTGATAGTTTGATATAACTTGAGAACGAATGCAAAAAACAGTCCACTCTCAGAACAGGCCGCTTGGACACTTTCAGAACAGCTCTGTTAATGACTGAAAACAGCTCTCGAAGAGATTGTCAAAAGAGACTCCGAAAACGAAACGTTGATCACTTTTGAGCAAAAGGCTGCACACACGCAATTCAAGTTGCTCTGATTGTCATTTAGAGTTACATTATAGGATTATTCAACAACAAGTCAAAATGTGCTCGTGAAAGGCAGAAAACAACACTTTGATAGTTTGATATAACTTGAGAACGAATGCAAAAAACAGTCCACTCTAAGAACAGGCCGCTTGGACACTTTCAGAACAGCTCTGTTAATGACTGAAAACAGCTCTCGAAGAGATTGTCAAAAGAGACTCCGAAAACGAAACGTTGATCACTTTTGAGCAAAAGGCTGCACACACGCAATTCAAGTTGCTCTGATTGTCATTTAGAGTTACATTATAGGATTATTCAACAACAAGTCAAAATGTGCTCGTGAAAGGCAGAAAACAACACTTTGATAGTTTGATATAACTTGAGAACGAATGCGAAAAACAGTCCACTCTAAGAACAGGCCGCTTGGACACTTTCAGAACAGCTCTGTTAATGACTGAAAACAGCTCTCGAAGAGATAGTCAAAAGAGACTCTGAAAACGAAACGTTGATTACTTTTGAGCAAAAGGCTGCACACACGCAATTCAAGTTGCTCTGATTGTCATTTAGAGTAACATTATAGGATTATTCAACAACAAGTCAAAATGTGCTCGTGAAAGGCAGAAAACAACACTTTGATAGTTTGATATAACTTGAGAACGAATGCAAAAAACAGTCCACTCTCAGAACAGGCCGCGTGGACACTTTCAGAACAGCTCTGTTAATGACTGAAAACAGCTCTCGAAGAGATTGTCAAAAGAGACTCCGAAAACGAAACGTTGATCACTTTTGAGCAAAAGGCTGCACACACGCAATTCAAGTTGCTCTGATTGTCATTTAGAGTTACATTATAGGATTATTCAACAACAAGTCAAAATGTGCTCGTGAAAGGCAGAAAACAACACTTTGATAGTTTGATATAACTTGAGAACGAATGCAAAAAACAGTCCACTCTCAGAACAGGCCGCTTGGACACTTTCAGAACAGCTCTGTTAATGACTGAAACAGCTCTCGAAGAGATTGTCAAAAGAGACTCTGAAAACGAAACGTTGATCACTTTTTGAGCAAAAGGCTGCACACACGCAATTCAAGTTGCTCTGATTGTCATTTAGAGTTAGATTATAGGATTATTCAACAACAAGTCAAAATGTGCTCGTGAAAGGCAGAAAACAACACTTTGATAGTTTGATATAACTTGAGAACGAATGCAAAAAACAGTCCACTCTAAGAACACGCCGCTTGGACACTTTCAGAACAGCTCTGTTAATGACTGAAAACAGCTCTCGAAGAGATTGTCAAAAGAGACTCCGAAAACGAAACGTTGATCACTTTTGAGCAAAAGGCTGCACACACGCAATTCAAGTTGCTCTGATTGTCATTTAGAGTTTACATTATAGGATTATATCAAACAAGTCAAAATGTTGCTCGTGAAGCAGAAAACAACACATTTGACTTGTGTTGAATAATCCTATAATGTAACTCTAAATGACAATCAGAGCAACTTGAATTGCGTGTGTGCAGCCTTTTGCTCAAAAGTGATCAACGTTTCGTTTTCGGAGTCTCTTTTGACAATCTCTTCGAGAGCTGTTTTCAGTCATTAACAGAGCTGTTCTGAAAGTGTCCAAGCGGCGTGTTCTTAGAGTGGACTGTTTTTTGCATTCGTTCTCAAGTTATATCAAACTATCAAAGTGTTGTTTTCTGCCTTTCACGAGCACATTTTGACTTGTTGTTGAATAATCCTATAATCTAACTCTAAATGACAATCAGAGCAACTTGAATTGCGTGTGTGCAGCCTTTTGCTCAAAAGTGATCAACGTTTCGTTTTCAGAGTCTCTTTTGACAATCTCTTCGAGAGCTGTTTTCAGTCATTAACAGAGCTGTTCTGAAAGTGTCCAAGCGGCCTGTTCTGAGAGTGGACTGTTTTTTGCATTCGTTCTCAAGTTATATCAAACTATCAAAGTGTTGTTTTCTGCCTTTCACGAGCACATTTTGACTTGTTGTTGAATAATCCTATAATGTAACTCTAAATGACAATCAGAGCAACTTGAATTGCGTGTGTGCAGCCTTTTGCTCAAAAGTGATCAACGTTTCGTTTTCGGAGTCTCTTTTGACAATCTCTTCGAGAGCTGTTTTCAGTCATTAACAGAGCTGTTCTGAAAGTGTCCACGCGGCCTGTTCTGAGAGTGGACTGTTTTTTGCATTCGTTCTCAAGTTATATCAAACTATCAAAGTGTTGTTTTCTGCCTTTCACGAGCACATTTTGACTTGTTGTTGAATAATCCTATAATGTTACTCTAAATGACAATCAGAGCAACTTGAATTGCGTGTGTGCAGCCTTTTGCTCAAAAGTAATCAACGTTTCGTTTTCGTCTCTTTTGACTATCTCTTCGAGAGCTGTTTTCAGTCATTAACAGAGCTGTTCTGAAAGTGTCCAAGCGGCCTGTTCTTAGAGTGGACTGTTTTTCGCATTCGTTCTCAAGTTATATCAAACTATCAAAGTGTTGTTTTCTGCCTTTCACGAGCACATTTTGACTTGTTGTTGAATAATCCTATAATGTAACTCTAAATGACAATCAGAGCAACTTGAATTGCGTGTGTGCAGCCTTTTGCTCAAAAGTGATCAACGTTTCGTTTTCGGAGTCTCTTTTGACAATCTCTTCGAGAGCTGTTTTCAGTCATTAACAGAGCTGTTCTGAAAGTGTCCAAGCGGCCTGTTCTTAGAGTGGACTGTTTTTTGCATTCGTTCTCAAGTTATATCAAACTATCAAAGTGTTGTTTTCTGCCTTTCACGAGCACATTTTGACTTGTTGTTGAATAATCCTATAATGTAACTCTAAATGACAATCAGAGCAACTTGAATTGCGTGTGTGCAGCCTTTTGCTCAAAAGTGATCAACGTTTCGTTTTCGGAGTCTCTTTTGACAATCTCTTCGAGAGCTGTTTTCAGTCATTAACAGAGCTGTTCTGAAAGTGTCCAAGCGGCCTGTTCTGAGAGTGGACTGTTTTTTGCATTCGTTCTCAAGTTATATCAAACTATCAAAGTGTTGTTTTCTGCCTTTCACGAGCACATTTTGACTTGTTGTTGAATAATCCTATAATGTAACTCTAAATGACAATCAGAGCAACTTGAATTGCGTGTGTGCAGCCTTTTGCTCAAAAGTGATCAACGTTTCGTTTTCGGAGTCTCTTTTGACAATCTCTTCGAGAGCTGTTTTCAGTCATTAACAGAGCTGTTCTGAAAGTGTCCAAGCGGCCTGTTCTTAGAGTGGACTGTTTTTTGCATTCGTTCTCAAGTTATATCAAACTATCAAAGTGTTGTTTTCTGCCTTTCACGAGCACATTTTGACTTGTTGTTGAATAATCCTATAATGTAACTCTAAATGACAATCAGAGCAACTTGAATTGCGTGTGTGCAGCCTTTTGCTCAAAAGTGATCAACGTTTCGTTTTCGGAGTCTCTTTTGACAATCTCTTCGAGAGCTGTTTTCAGTCATTAACAGAGCTGTTCTGAAAGTGTCCAAGCGGCCTGTTCTTAGAGTGGACTGTTTTTTGCATTCGTTCTCAAGTTATATCAAACTATCAAAGTGTTGTTTTCTGCCTTTCACGAGCACATTTTGACTTATTGTTGAATAATCCTATAATGTAACTCTAAATGACAATCAGAGCAACTTGAATTCCGTGTGTGCAGCCTTTTGCTCAAAAGTGATCAACGTTTCGTTTTCGGAGTCTCTTTTGACAATCTCTTCGAGAGCTGTTTTCAGTCATTAACAGAGCTGTTCTGAAAGTGTCCAAGCGGCCTGTTCTTAGAGTGGACTGTTTTTGCATTCGTTCTCAAGTTATATCAAACTATCAAAGTGTTGTTTTCTGCCTTTCACGAGCACATTTTGACTTGTTGTTGAATAATCCTATAATGTTACTCTAAATGACAATCAGAGCAACTTGAATTGCGTGTGTGCAGCCTTTTGCTCAAAAGTGATCAACGTTTCGTTTTCAGAGTCTCTTTTGACAATCTCTTCGAGAGCTGTTTTCAGTCATTAACAGAGCTGTTCTGAAAGTGTCCCAAGCGGCCTGTTCTTAGAGTGGACTGTTTTTTGCATTCGTTCTCAAGTTATATCAAACTATCAAAGTGTTGTTTTCTGCCTTTCACGAGCACATTTTGACTTGTTGTTGAATAATCCTATAATGTAACTCTAAATGACAATCAGAGCAACTTGAATTGCGTGTGTGCAGCCTTTTGCTCAAAAGTGATCAACGGTTTCGTTTTCGGAGTCTCTTTTGACAATCTCTTCGAGAGCTGTTTTCAGTCATTAACAGAGCTGTTCTGAAAGTGTCCAAGCGGCCTGTTCTTAGAGTGGACTGTTTTTTGCATTCGTTCTCAAGTTATATCAAACTATCAAAGTGTTGTTTTCTGCCTTTCACGAGCACATTTTGACTTGTTGTTGAATAATCCTATAATGTTACTCTAAATGACAATCAGAGCAACTTGAATTGCGTGTGTGCAGCCTTTTGCTCAAAAGTAATCAACGTTTCGTTTTCAGAGTCTCTTTTGACAATCTCTTCGAGAGCTGTTTTCAGTCATTAACAGAGCTGTTCTGAAAGTGTCCAAGCGGCCTGTTCTGAGAGTGGACTGTTTTTGCATTCGTTCTCAAGTTATATCAAACTATCAAAGTGTTGTTTTCTGCTTTCAGGAGCACATTTTGACTTGTTGCTGAATACTCCTATAATGTAACTCTAAATGACAATCAGAGCAACTTGAATTGCGTGTGTGCAGCCTTTTGCTCAAAAGTGATCAACGTTTCGTTTTCGGAGTCTCTTTTGACAATCTCTTCGAGAGCTGTTTTCAGTCATTAACAGAGCTGTTCTGAAAGTGTCCAAGCGGCCTGTTCTTAGAGTGGACTGTTTTTTGCATTCGTTCTCAAGTTATATCAAACTATCAAAGTGTTGTTTTCTGCCTTTCACGAGCACATTTTGACTTGTTGTTGAATAATCCTATAATGTAACTCTAAATGACAATCAGAGCAACTTGAATTGCGTGTGTGCAGCCTTTTGCTCAAAAGTGATCAACGTTTCGTTTTCGGAGTCTCTTTTGACAATCTCTTCGAGAGCTGTTTTCAGTCATTAACAGAGCTGTTCTGAAAGTGTCCAAGCGGCCTGTTCTGAGAGTGGACTGTTTTTTTGCATTCGTTCTCAAGTTATATCAAACTATCAAAGTGTTGTTTTCTGCCTTTCACGAGCACATTTTGACTTGTTGTTGAATAATCCTATAATGTAACTCTAAATGACAATCAGAGCAACTTGAATTGCGTGTGTGCAGCCTTTTGCTCAAAAGTGATCAACGTTTCGTTTTCGGAGTCTCTTTTGACAATCTCTTCGAGAGCTGTTTTCAGTCATTAACAGAGCTGTTCTGAAAGTGTCCAAGCGGCCTGTTCTTAGAGTGGACTGTTTTTTGCATTCGTTCTCAAGTTATATCAAACTATCAAAGTGTTGTTTTCTGCCTTTCACGAGCACATTTTGACTTGTTGTTGAATAATCCTATAATGTAACTCTAAATGACAATCAGAGCAACTTGAATTGCGTGTGTGCAGCCTTTTGCTCAAAAGTGATCAACGTTTCG
The DNA here is from genome assembly GCF_963989245.1 of Nansenia antarctica. Classification (NCBI taxonomy): domain Eukaryota; kingdom Metazoa; phylum Chordata; class Actinopteri; order Argentiniformes; family Microstomatidae; genus Nansenia; species Nansenia antarctica. The sequence goes on from NW_027663424.1 coordinate 188,162, forward strand.
TTTTCGGAGTCTCTTTTGACAATCTCTTCGAGAGCTGTTTTCAGTCATTAACAGAGCTGTTCTGAAAGTGTCCAAGCGGCCTGTTCTTAGAGTGGACTGTTTTTTGCATTCGTTCTCAAGTTATATCAAACTATCAAAGTGTTGTTTTCTGCCTTTCACGAGCACATTTTGACTTGTTGTTGAATAATCCTATAATGTAACTCTAAATGACAATCAGAGCAACTTGAATTGCGTGTGTGCAGCCTTTTGCTCAAAAGTGATCAACGTTTCGTTTTCCGGAGTCTCTTTTGACAATCTCTTCGAGAGCTGTTTTCAGTCATTAACAGAGCTGTTCTGAAAGTGTCCAAGCGGCCTGTTCTTAGAGTGGACTGTTTTTTGCATTCGTTCTCAAGTTATATCAAACTATCAAAGTGTTGTTTTCTGCCTTTCACGAGCACATTTTTGACTTGTTGTTGAATAATCCTATAATGTAACTCTAAATGACAATCAGAGCAACTTGAATTGCGTGTGTGCAGCCTTTTGCTCAAAAGTGATCAACGTTTCGTTTTCGGAGTCTCTTTTGACAATCTCTTCGAGAGCTGTTTTCAGTCATTAACAGAGCTGTTCTGAAAGTGTCCAAGCGGCCTGTTCTTAGAGTGGACTGTTTTTTGCATTCGTTCTCAAGTTATATCAAACTATCAAAGTGTTGTTTTCTGCCTTTCACGAGCACATTTTGACTTGTTGTTGAATAATCCTATAATGTAACTCTAAATGACAATCAGAGCAACTTGAATTGCGTGTGTGCAGCCTTTTGCTCAAAAGTGATCAACGTTTCGTTTTCGGAGTCTCTTTTGACAATCTCTTCGAGAGCTGTTTTCAGTCATTAACAGAGCTGTTCTGAAAGTGTCCAAGCGGCCTGTTCTTAGAGTGGACTGTTTTTTGCATTCGTTCTCAAGTTATATCAAACTATCAAAGTGTTGTTTTCTGCCTTTCACGAGCACATTTTGACTTGTTGTTGAATAATCCTATAATGTAACTCTAAATGACAATCAGAGCAACTTGAATTGCGTGTGTGCAGCCTTTTGCTCAAAAGTGATCAACGTTTCGTTTTCGGAGTCTCTTTTGACAATCTCTTCGAGAGCTGTTTTCAGTCATTAACAGAGCTGTTCTGAAAGTGTCCAAGCGGCCTGTTCTTAGAGTGGACTGTTTTTTGCATTCGTTCTCAAGTTATATCAAACTATCAAAGTGTTGTTTTCTGCCTTTCACGAGCACATTTTGACTTGTTGTTGAATAATCCTATAATGTAACTCTAAATGACAATCAGAGCAACTTGAATTGCGTGTGTGCAGCCTTTTGCTCAAAAGTGATCAACGTTTCGTTTTCCGGAGTCTCTTTTGACAATCTCTTCGAGAGCTGTTTTCAGTCATTAACAGAGCTGTTCTGAAAGTGTCCAAGCGGCCTGTTCTTAGAGTGGACTGTTTTTTGCATTCGTTCTCAAGTTATATCAAACTATCAAAGTGTTGTTTTCTGCCTTTCACGAGCACATTTTGACTTGTTGTTGAATAATCCTATAATGTTACTCTAAATGACAATCAGAGCAACTTGAATTGCGTGTGTGCAGCCTTTTGCTCAAAAGTGATCAACGTTTCGTTTTCAGAGTCTCTTTTGACAATCTCTTCGAGAGCTGTTTTCAGTCATTAACAGAGCTGTTCTGAAAGTGTCCAAGCGGCCTGTTCTGAGAGTGGACTGTTTTTGCATTCGTTCTCAAGTTATAACTATCAAAGTGTTGTTTTCTGCCTTTCTCGGACACATTTTGACTTGTTGTTGAATACTCCTATAATGTAACTCTAAATGACAATCAGAGCAACTTGAATTGCGTGTGTGCAGCCTTTTGCTCAAAAGTGATCAACGTTTCGTTTTCGGAGTCTCTTTTGACAATCTCTTCGAGAGCTGTTTTCAGTCATTAACAGAGCTGTTCTGAAAGTGTCCAAGCGGCCTGTTCTTAGAGTGGACTGTTTTTTGCATTCGTTCTCAAGTTATATCAAACTATCAAAGTGTTGTTTTCTGCCTTTCACGAGCACATTTTGACTTGTTGTTGAATAATCCTATAATGTAACTCTAAATGACAATCAGAGCAACTTGAATTGCGTGTGTGCAGCCTTTTGCTCAAAAGTGATCAACGTTTCGTTTTCGGAGTCTCTTTTGACAATCTCTTCGAGAGCTGTTTTCAGTCATTAACAGAGCTGTTCTGAAAGTGTCCAAGCGGCCTGTTCTTAGAGTGGACTGTTTTTTGCATTCGTTCTCAAGTTATATCAAACTATCAAAGTGTTGTTTTCTGCCTTTCACGAGCACATTTTGACTTGTTGTTGAATAATCCTATAATGTTACTCTAAATGACAATCAGAGCAACTTGAATTGCGTGTGTGCAGCCTTTTGCTCAAAAGTGATCAACGTTTCGTTTTCAGAGTCTCTTTTGACAATCTCTTCGAGAGCTGTTTTCAGTCATTAACAGAGCTGTTCTGAAAGTGTCCAAGCGGCCTGTTCTTAGAGTGGACTGTTTTTTTGCATTCGTTCTCAAGTTATATCAAACTATCAAAGTGTTGTTTTCTGCCTTTCACGAGCACATTTTGACTTGTTGTTGAATAATCCTATAATGTTACTCTAAATGACAATCAGAGCAACTTGAATTGCGTGTGTGCAGCCTTTTGCTCAAAAGTAATCAACGTTTCGTTTTCAGAGTCTCTTTTGACAATCTCTTCGAGAGCTGTTTTCAGTCATTAACAGAGCTGTTCTGAAAGTGTCCAAGCGGCCTGTTCTGAGAGTGGACTGTTTTTGCATTCGTTCTCAAGTTCTATCAGTGTTGTTTTCTGCTTTTCTGGAGCACATTTTGACTTGTTGCTGAATGCTCCTATAATGTAACTCTAAATGACAATCAGAGCAACTTGAATTGCGTGTGTGCAGCCTTTTGCTCAAAAGTGATCAACGTTTCGTTTTCGGAGTCTCTTTTGACAATCTCTTCGAGAGCTGTTTTCAGTCATTAACAGAGCTGTTCTGAAAGTGTCCAAGCGGCCTGTTCTTAGAGTGGACTGTTTTTTGCATTCGTTCTCAAGTTATATCAAACTATCAAAGTGTTGTTTTCTGCCTTTCACGAGCACATTTTGACTTGTTGTTGAATAATCCTATAATGTAACTCTAAATGACAATCAGAGCAACTTGAATTGCGTGTGTGCAGCCTTTTGCTCAAAAGTGATCAACGTTTCGTTTTCGGAGTCTCTTTTGACAATCTCTTCGAGAGCTGTTTTCAGTCATTAACAGAGCTGTTCTGAAAGTGTCCAAGCGGCCTGTTCTTAGAGTGGACTGTTTTTTGCATTCGTTCTCAAGTTATATCAAACTATCAAAGTGTTGTTTTCTGCCTTTCACGAGCACATTTTGACTTGTTGTTGAATAATCCTATAATGTTACTCTAAATGACAATCAGAGCAACTTGAATTGCGTGTGTGCAGCCTTTTGCTCAAAAGTGATCAACGTTTCGTTTTCAGAGTCTCTTTTGACAATCTCTTCGAGAGCTGTTTTCAGTCATTAACAGAGCTGTTCTGAAAGTGTCCAAGCGGCCTGTTCTTAGAGTGGACTGTTTTTTTGCATTCGTTCTCAAGTTATATCAAACTATCAAAGTGTTGTTTTCTGCCTTTCACGAGCACATTTTGACTTGTTGTTGAATAATCCTATAATGTTACTCTAAATGACAATCAGAGCAACTTGAATTGCGTGTGTGCAGCCTTTTGCTCAAAAGTAATCAACGTTTCGTTTTCAGAGTCTCTTTTGACAATCTCTTCGAGAGCTGTTTTCAGTCATTAACAGAGCTGTTCTGAAAGTGTCCAAGCGGCCTGTTCTTAGAGTGGACTGTTTTTTGCATTCGTTCTCAAGTTATATCAAACTATCAAAGTGTTGTTTTCTGCCTTTCACGAGCACATTTTGACTTGTTGTTGAATAATCCTATAATGTAACTCTAAATGACAATCAGAGCAACTTGAATTGCGTGTGTGCAGCCTTTTGCTCAAAAGTGATCAACGTTTCGTTTTCGGAGTCTCTTTTGACAATCTCTTCGAGAGCTGTTTTCAGTCATTAACAGAGCTGTTCTGAAAGTGTCCAAGCGGCCTGTTCTTAGAGTGGACTGTTTTTTGCATTCGTTCTCAAGTTATATCAAACTATCAAAGTGTTGTTTTCTGCCTTTCACGAGCACATTTTGACTTGTTGTTGAATAATCCTATAATGTAACTCTAAATGACAATCAGAGCAACTTGAATTGCGTGTGTGCAGCCTTTTGCTCAAAAGTGATCAACGTTTCGTTTTCGGAGTCTCTTTTGACAATCTCTTCGAGAGCTGTTTTCAGTCATTAACAGAGCTGTTCTGAAAGTGTCCAAGCGGCCTGTTCTTAGAGTGGACTGTTTTTTGCATTCGTTCTCAAGTTATATCAAACTATCAAAGTGTTGTTTTCTGCCTTTCACGAGCACATTTTGACTTGTTGTTGAATAATCCTATAATGTTACTCTAAATGACAATCAGAGCAACTTGAATTGCGTGTGTGCAGCCTTTTGCTCAAAAGTGATCAACGTTTCGTTTTCAGAGTCTCTTTTGACAATCTCTTCGAGAGCTGTTTTCAGTCATTAACAGAGCTGTTCTGAAAGTGTCCAAGCGGCCTGTTCTTAGAGTGGACTGTTTTTTTGCATTCGTTCTCAAGTTATATCAAACTATCAAAGTGTTGTTTTCTGCCTTTCACGAGCACATTTTGACTTGTTGTTGAATAATCCTATAATGTTACTCTAAATGACAATCAGAGCAACTTGAATTGCGTGTGTGCAGCCTTTTGCTCAAAAGTAATCAACGTTTCGTTTTCAGAGTCTCTTTTGACAATCTCTTCGAGAGCTGTTTTCAGTCATTAACAGAGCTGTTCTGAAAGTGTCCAAGCGGCCTGTTCTGAGAGTGGACTGTTTTTTGCATTCGTTCTCAAGTTCTATCAGTGTTGTTTTATGCTTTCTGGAGCACATTTTGACTTGTTGCTGAATGCTCCTATAATGTAACTCTAAATGACAATCAGAGCAACTTGAATTGCGTGTGTGCAGCCTTTTGCTCAAAAGTGATCAACGTTTCGTTTTCGGAGTCTCTTTTGACAATCTCTTCGAGAGCTGTTTTCAGTCATTAACAGAGCTGTTCTGAAAGTGTCCAAGCGGCCTGTTCTTAGAGTGGACTGTTTTTTGCATTCGTTCTCAAGTTATATCAAACTATCAAAGTGTTGTTTTCTGCCTTTCACGAGCACATTTTGACTTGTTGTTGAATAATCCTATAATGTAACTCTAAATGACAATCAGAGCAACTTGAATTGCGTGTGTGCAGCCTTTTGCTCAAAAGTGATCAACGTTTCGTTTTCGGAGTCTCTTTTGACAATCTCTTCGAGAGCTGTTTTCAGTCATTAACAGAGCTGTTCTGAAAGTGTCCAAGCGGCCTGTTCTTAGAGTGGACTGTTTTTTGCATTCGTTCTCAAGTTATATCAAACTATCAAAGTGTTGTTTTCTGCCTTTCACGAGCACATTTTGACTTGTTGTTGAATAATCCTATAATGTAACTCTAAATGACAATCAGAGCAACTTGAATTGCGTGTGTGCAGCCTTTTGCTCAAAAGTGATCAACGTTTCGTTTTCGGAGTCTCTTTTGACAATCTCTTCGAGAGCTGTTTTCAGTCATTAACAGAGCTGTTCTGAAAGTGTCCAAGCGGCCTGTTCTTAGAGTGGACTGTTTTTTGCATTCGTTCTCAAGTTATATCAAACTATCAAAGTGTTGTTTTCTGCCTTTCACGAGCACATTTTGACTTGTTGTTGAATAATCCTATAATGTTACTCTAAATGACAATCAGAGCAACTTGAATTGCGTGTGTGCAGCCTTTTGCTCAAAAAGTGATCAACGTTTCGTTTTCGGAGTCTCTTTTGACAATCTCTTCGAGAGCTGTTTTCAGTCATTAACAGAGCTGTTCTGAAAGTGTCCAAGCGGCCTGTTCTTAGAGTGGACTGTTTTTTTGCATTCGTTCTCAAGTTATATCAAACTATCAAAGTGTTGTTTTCTGCCTTTCACGAGCACATTTTGACTTGTTGTTGAATAATCCTATAATGTAACTCTAAATGACAATCAGAGCAACTTGAATTGCGTGTGTGCAGCCTTTTGCTCAAAAGTGATCAACGTTTCGTTTTCAGAGTCTCTTTTGACAATCTCTTCGAGAGCTGTTTTCAGTCATTAACAGAGCTGTTCTGAAAGTGTCCAAGCGGCCTGTTCTGAGAGTGGACTGTTTTTGCATTCGTTCTCAAGTTATACCAACTATCAAAGTGTTGTTTTCTGCCTTTCACGAGCACATTTTGACTTGTTGTTGAATAATCCTATAATGTAACTCTAAATGACAATCAGAGCAACTTGAATTGCGTGTGTGCAGCCTTTTGCTCAAAAGTGATCAACGTTTCGTTTTCGGAGTCTCTTTTGACAATCTCTTCGAGAGCTGTTTTCAGTCATTAACAGAGCTGTTCTGAAAGTGTCCAAGCGGCCTGTTCTTAGAGTGGACTGTTTTTTGCATTCGTTCTCAAGTTATATCAAACTATCAAAGTGTTGTTTTCTGCCTTTCACGAGCACATTTTGACTTGTTGTTGAATAATCCTATAATGTAACTCTAAATGACAATCAGAGCAACTTGAATTGCGTGTGTGCAGCCTTTTGCTCAAAAGTGATCAACGTTTCGTTTTCGGAGTCTCTTTTGACAATCTCTTCGAGAGCTGTTTTCAGTCATTAACAGAGCTGTTCTGAAAGTGTCCAAGCGGCCTGTTCTTAGAGTGGACTGTTTTTGCATTCGTTCTCAAGTTATATCAAACTATCAAAGTGTTGTTTTCTGCCTTTCACGAGCACATTTTGACTTGTTGTTGAATAATCCTATAATGTAACTCTAAATGACAATCAGAGCAACTTGAATTGCGTGTGTGCAGCCTTTTGCTCAAAAGTGATCAACGTTTCGTTTTCGGAGTCTCTTTTGACAATCTCTTCGAGAGCTGTTTTCAGTCATTAACAGAGCTGTTCTGAAAGTGTCCAAGCGGCCTGTTCTGAGAGTGGACTGTTTTTGCATTCGTTCTCAAGTTATATCAAACTATCAAAGTGTTGTTTTCTGCCTTTCACGAGCACATTTTGACTTGTTGTTGAATAATCCTATAATGTTAACTCTAAATGACAATCAGAGCAACTTGAATTGCGTGTGTGCAGCCTTTTGCTCAAAAGTGATCAACGTTTCGTTTTCGGAGTCTCTTTTGACAATCTCTTCGAGAGCTGTTTTCAGTCATTAACAGAGCTGTTCTGAAGTGTCCAAGCGGCCTGTTCTTAGAGTGGACTGTTTTTTGCATTCGTTCTCAAGTTATATCAAACTATCAAAGTGTTGTTTTCTGCCTTTCACGAGCACATTTTGACTTGTTGTTGAATAATCCTATAATGTAACTCTAAATGACAATCAGAGCAACTTGAATTGCGTGTGTGCAGCCTTTTGCTCAAAAGTGATCAACGTTTCGTTTTCGGAGTCTCTTTTGACAATCTCTTCGAGAGCTGTTTTCAGTCATTAACAGAGCTGTTCTGAAAGTGTCCAAGCGGCCTGTTCTGAGAGTGGACTGTTTTTTGCATTCGTTCTCAAGTTATATCAAACTATCAAAGTGTTGTTTTCTGCCTTTCACGAGCACATTTTGACTTGTTGTTGAATAATCCTATAATGTAACTCTAAATGACAATCAGAGCAACTTGAATTGCGTGTGTGCAGCCTTTTGCTCAAAAGTGATCAACGTTTCGTTTTCGGAGTCTCTTTTGACAATCTCTTCGAGAGCTGTTTTCAGTCATTAACAGAGCTGTTCTGAAAGTGTCCAAGCGGCCTGTTCTGAGAGTGGACTGTTTTTTGCATTCGTTCTCAAGTTATATCAAACTATCAAAGTGTTGTTTTCTGCCTTTCACGAGCACATTTTGACTTGTTGTTGAATAATCCTATAATGTAACTCTAAATGACAATCAGAGCAACTTGAATTGCGTGTGTGCAGCCTTTTGCTCAAAAGTGATCAACGTTTCGTTTTCGGAGTCTCTTTTGACAATCTCTTCGAGAGCTGTTTTCAGTCATTAACAGAGCTGTTCTGAAAGTGTCCAAGCGGCCTGTTCTTAGAGTGGACTGTTTTTTGCATTCGTTCTCAAGTTATATCAAACTATCAAAGTGTTGTTTTCTGCCTTTCACGAGCACATTTTGACTTGTTGTTGAATAATCCTATAATGTAACTCTAAATGACAATCAGAGCAACTTGAATTGCGTGTGTGCAGCCTTTTGCTCAAAAGTGATCAACGTTTCGTTTTCGGAGTCTCTTTTGACAATCTCTTCGAGAGCTGTTTTCAGTCATTAACAGAGCTGTTCTGAAAGTGTCCAAGCGGCCTGTTCTTAGAGTGGACTGTTTTTTGCATTCGTTCTCAAGTTATATCAAACTATCAAAGTGTTGTTTTCTGCCTTTCACGAGCACATTTTGACTTGTTGTTGAATAATCCTATAATGTAACTCTAAATGACAATCAGAGCAACTTGAATTGCGTGTGTGCAGCCTTTTGCTCAAAAGTGATCAACGTTTCGTTTTCGGAGTCTCTTTTGACAATCTCTTCGAGAGCTGTTTTCAGTCATTAACAGAGCTGTTCTGAAAGTGTCCAAGCGGCCTGTTCTTAGAGTGGACTGTTTTTTGCATTCGTTCTCAAGTTATATCAAACTATCAAAGTGTTGTTTTCTGCCTTTCACGAGCACATTTTGACTTGTTGTTGAATAATCCTATAATGTAACTCTAAATGACAATCAGAGCAACTTGAATTGCGTGTGTGCAGCCTTTTGCTCAAAAGTGATCAACGTTTCGTTTTCGGAGTCTCTTTTGACAATCTCTTCGAGAGCTGTTTTCAGTCATTAACAGAGCTGTTCTGAAAGTGTCCAAGCGGCCTGTTCTGAGAGTGGACTGTTTTTTGCATTCGTTCTCAAGTTATATCAAACTATCAAAGTGTTGTTTTCTGCCTTTCACGAGCACATTTTGACTTGTTGTTGAATAATCCTATAATGTAACTCTAAATGACAATCAGAGCAACTTGAATTGCGTGTGTGCAGCCTTTTGCTCAAAAGTGATCAACGTTTCGTTTTCGGAGTCTCTTTTGACAATCTCTTCGAGAGCTGTTTTCAGTCATTAACAGAGCTGTTCTGAAAGTCAAACTATCAAAGTGTTGTTTTCTGCCTTTCACGAGCACATTTTGACTTGTTGTTGAATAATCCTATAATGTAACTCTAAATGACAATCAGAGCAACTTGAATTGCGTGTGTGCAGCCTTTTGCTCAAAAGTGATCAACGTTTCGTTTTCGGAGTCTCTTTTGACAATCTCTTCGAGAGCTGTTTTCAGTCATTAACAGAGCTGTTCTGAAAGTGTCCAAGCGGCCTGTTCTTAGAGTGGACTGTTTTTTGCATTCGTTCTCAAGTTATATCAAACTATCAAAGTGTTGTTTTCTGCCTTTCACGAGCACAATTTTGACTTGTTGTTGAATAATCCTATAATGTAAACTCTAAATGACAATCAGAGCAACTTGAATTGCGTGTGTGCAGCCTTTTGCTCAAAAGTGATCAACGTTTCGTTTTCGGAGTCTCTTTTGACAATCTCTTCGAGAGCTGTTTTCAGTCATTAACAGAGCTGTTCTGAAAGTGTCCAAGCGCCTGTTCTGAGAGTGGACTGTTTTTTGCATTCCGTTCTCAAGTTATATCAAACTATCAAAGTGTTGTTTTCTGGCTTTTCACGAGCACATTTTGACTTGTTTGTTGAATAATCCTAATAATGTAACTCTAAATGACAATCAGAGCAACTTTGAATTGCGTGTGTGCAGCCTTTTGCTCAAAAGTGATCAACGTTTCGTTTTCGGAGTCTCTTTTGACAATCTCTTCGAGAGCTGTTTTCAGTCATTAACAGAGCTGTTCTGAAAGTGTCCAAGCGTGTTATATCAAATATCAAAGTGTTGTTTTCTGCCTTTCACGAGCACATTTTGACTTGTTGGTTGATTAATCCTATAATGTAACTTAAAATGACAATCAGGCAACTTGAATTGGTGTGTGCAGCCTTGCCTCAAAAGTGATCAACGTTTCGTTTTCGAGTCTCTTTTGACAATCTCTTCGAGAGCTGTTTTCAGTCATTAACAGAGCTGATCTGAAAGTGTCCAAGCGCCTGTTCTTAGAGTGGACTGTTTTTTGCATTCGTTCTCAAGGTTATATAAACTATCAAAGTGTTGTTTTCTGCCTTTCACAGAGCACATTTGACTTGTTGTTGAATAATCCTATAATGTAATCTAAATGACAATCAGAGCAACTTGAATTGCGTGTGTGCAGCTTTGCTCAAAAGTGATCAACGTTTTTTTCGGAGTCTCTTTTGACAATCTCTTCGAGAGCTGTTTTCATCTTAACAGAGCTGTTCTGAAAAGTGTTCCAAGCGTTATTCAGCAGACTAGGGTGGGGGGTTTCGAGTCTCTTTGACAATCTCTTCGAGAGCTGTTTCCAGTCATTCAAAGAGGCTGTATCTGAAAGTGTCCAAGCG